>NW_006921595.1:26131381-26179239 GCF_000298275.1 Orycteropus afer afer | reverse complement strand
TTTTCAGCTATCAGATAAAAAATTACAAAATAATTCACATTGTCAGCAACTGGAATAGAGACATGAACATGCTCAAATTTTTCTACTAAATATAAATAAATATAAACTGGAAGAATTTGTTTTTGAACGTGAAGTGTGGTACACTTGTGTGGAATCACAAAAGAAGTGTGGTACGTTATGGTGGGCAAAGATTCAAGGTTGTCACAAGGCTGAAATCAAGATGTCGGTTGGGCTGAGTTCTTGTCAAGAGTTCTAGCTTAAAATCTACTTCCAAGTTCATTTTTACTGTTGCCTAAATTCAGTTACTTTTAGCTGTAGTAACAAGGTTCCTGTTTTCTTTTTGACTGTCAGATGAGGCAGGAAGAGGAGACTGGGAGGTGCTCTTAGTCCCTAGAATTGTCCCCTCCATTATCAAGTGAGCAATCGTGCATCAAATCCTTCTCAGACTTCCAATCTCTGACTTTCCCCTTCTCTGACCTCTGGATTCAGATTTAAAGAGCTCAAGTGTTTAGGAAAATCTCCCTATCTAAGGTCAACTGATTTAGGACCTTAATTACATCTGTAAAAACTCTCACAGCCAGATACAGATTTGATTGAATAACAGGGACAAAGTGGATGTACCAGGGGCAGGAATCTTGTCCTAGAATTCTGCCAACCACCAACACAATACAGTATATATTTTGAACCCCATGAAAATACATATTGCAATCTCTCCATATATAGATAAAAAATATATAAATTTAAACATATATATATATGTTTTCTGTATAAAGAAACACAACACTCTTAACAGTATTTATATTTAGGTGCTAATTTTAGATGTGATTTTAATGCTCTCCTCTAATTACCAGTTTGGGGATTTCTGTACAATGGACAGTATTATAGTTTTTTTAAAGAAATACATTCTTGGAGGCTGGCTAGAAGTTTATATTTCCAGAAACAGGAGAATCTCTCTTTAATATTTACTTCTCAGAAATTGTTACCAATATTATCCTTCTAAAAACCTAAGACCCTAATGACAGTATCAGAACAAGCATACGTGGAGGCACAAAAATCACTTAGGAATTTTGCATTTACTTTGAGCAGTTAAAATTCCATTTTGATGCATGCTCAATTGAGAATTAAAAGTTCAAATATTGATTTGCATAGGAAATTAGCAATTAAGTACCCATATAATTAACTTGCACCTGCCAATTGATGTACCAATTAAGTTTGCAGCCACCTTAAAAGAAACTTCATGAAAATAAAGTTTCTGGCTTTATTTGACAATAATCTGTTGTAAATCTTTAAAAGTATATAATTCCACAGAAGGGTGCATATGATGGCCATGAGAATGTGTCTCCTAGGCATCCATCTACAGGGAGCATGATTGACCAAAGGTTGTGCTCTGAAATGTATCATAATTTTTGCACAGAAGTCAGACTTTCCTATGGCAGCTCCCTGCAAGTGATTGGATATAGCATAGAAACTACTCACTTTGCCTCAAAGACTACCCAATGTCTTTGCCACTGAACCTGCCTTCCCTTTTTAAGTCACTAAGAGTCAGGCTTATATAACGGTTTAATGGCACTCTCAGCCTATTCAGTTGCTGCTGCATTTTCTCTCATACTAATATTTCTTCTAATACGTATTTGAGCAGTTAGTCTCAATATTATAGCTGCTTCTCATAGATCTTTGATTAGCACACTTATTGCACAGACAATAAAACTAGCCATATGTAAGTGTGCATTAAAAAAATTAATGATATACATGTGGAACAAATGAGTTAGATTTGAGAAATTTCATGTGCCTTTTTTCTCATTGTTAGTGAGGTTAAGTATATGTTATTGATGCAGTTAAAATTCCATTTTGATGCATGCTCAAATGAGAATTAATAATATACATGCGTATATTATTATCAAACATACATATTATCAGTATGTATGTTTGTAGTATACAGAAGCCAGGGCTATAGTAGGAATTTGAATTACGGTGGTGCTACCTGTTTCAAGCTGGGACTGCAGTAGAGATAAATTCACTAATGGAAAACATTGCCTGAAAATGAGAAAGAAGGAATAATGTCCCAAATACTTCTTCTTCCCATCATCCAATCTCTGTCATACCCCAATTGTCCAAGAACACAGTCTTATAAAAAAAAAAAAAAAAACACTGCTATAGAGTTGTATCCAACTCATGGCACCTCTCCTTGGGTTTCTGAGACAGTATTACTATGGAAGTAGATTGCCCAACCTTCCTTCCAAATAGTGGCTGGTGGGTTTGAACCGCCAGCCTTCTGGTTAGTGGTCATATGCCTTAAGCACTTAGAGCTCCTAGTCTTATAAAAGGGAACATGTAAAGCATAGTTTGTGGAAGGGCAAGAAATGGATGTGGTGCAATTAGGATCAGGGCAAGATCTTTTGCCCATTTTTATTTAAAATTACTAGTGTCCATCCCACCCTCCAGTGATTTATAGGAATTATTTACATGTTCTTCAAATCTGATATTTTTAAAATTGCAGATTACCCAGCCTTCATGATTGTGTCTTTTACTGCATAAAATTTTTCATGAAATCTAAATTTCTTTTAAATTTAAATGCCTTTTCCACAGTTCATGTTTTACTTAAGAATGCTTTCTCCATATCAAAAGTGTAAAAATATTCCCCTCTGTTTAGATGTAGTTATTTTAATGGTTAATCAGTTTCACTCTACTTGTATTTTAGAGCACATACACATATATGTGAAAGAATCTCAAATTTATATCTTAATTTTTTAAATTTTATTTTGTTGTTGTAGAGAGTATACATAGCAAAATACACACCAAATTCAACTATTTCTATATGTGCAATTTAGGATATTGATCATGTTCTTTGAATTCTGCAACTATTCTCACTCTCTTTCTGCCCCCTACGGTTCCCATCTAATCGTTCAAGTTGCTGTTGTTACTTTAATCCTACATACATAGTTCTTAGAGTAGCAGCATAGTGCTCAAGTCAGACAGTTTTTACTAGTTAAACTATTTTTTGGTTTTCATAAGATTTTAGGGGATTTTTTCAGTCTAAGTTTAAAAGAATATCTCAGGACAATAGTTTCAGGGATTCATCCAGCCCCCATGGCTCTGGAGCCCAGGAGAATTTGAAATTCTGTTCTAAATTTTCCCCTTTTTCATCATGATTCTTTTACAGAATCATTGGTCAGTATGTTCAGTAACGGTAGCCAGGTACCCTCCAGTTCTTCTGATCTCATGGCAAAGGAGGCAGTTGTTCATGGAAGCAATTAGCTTCACATTCTATATCCCCTTCCCGTTCCTGATTATCCTTCATCCTCTGTTACTCCAGGCAAATAGAGACTAATTGTGATGGCTTGGATGGCTACTTGCAAGCTTTTAAGATTCCAGGCACCACTAACAAACAGGGAGGTAGAACCAAAGCACTGGACAGATTATTAGTCCAGGAAACTAGGATGTCTTTTGAAACCATGACCCAAAACCTCCAAACCAAAGAACCAAATACCATGAGGATTTTGGTTGTACATTAACAGGCTCAGTAGCTATACTTTTTTTTTTTTTTTTTTTCTTCATTGTTATAAATATATCTATTACACAACTTTTGCCACTTCAACTTTTTATAGGTATCAAATTTATTTTTTTAAGGAATACTATGACAAGGTGAGTAACCACTCTGAGGAAGGAAGATGGGGGCAATCTACTCACATAAAGATTTACTGCCTCAAAAACCCAAGGGGGATCGCTATGAGTTGGAATTGACTCGATGGCAGTGTTTTTTTGTTTGTTTTGGGTTTTGATGGCAAAGCAAGTAGAGCTCATCAAATATCCGCTGTGCTCCTATACTTGCCTGCCTTCATGCCATTCCTTTTGGTCAATAGAGTATTAATAGAGTATGGTGGATGTTCTCTATGCACTCATTTTTGTTTTGTTTTGTTTTGTTTTTTGTCTTGATACAGGGACTTATTAGTCACAGATGGTGGGATCCTGAACTTCAGAAGCACTGACTGAAATTGAGCCTCTTTCAAATCATATTGGACTTTGTATAAGTGAGAAGTAAGCTTCTGTTATATTACATCACTATTCTCAAGGTTCTCAAAGATGAGATCCTATAAAAGGGGTTCTTGTACAAGAGTTTACAGAGTGAGTACACTAGGCTGAAATTTGTAAGGGAGTGAGTGAAATTTGTAAGCATAGGATAAAATAAGAAGATGATGTAGTTAGTAGACATCTCAACTCCATGAAAGCTACCACAGATTAGTCTCAACAATGACTTCTTAAGCATCCAGGTATACTCTGATCTAGAGGGAAGTAAATATTCTTTGAAAGCAGAATTCCCTGGGGAATTATAGGAGTTGGTTATAGTTACCAATACTACTTGAACAAGAAACTACTTGGAAGAGTATCAGTCCTCAAGTATTCTTACAATCCTCTTATTCTTGGAGCAGACTGTAACAGGTCATATGCCCTTACCATTTTTCTTACCATTTTCATTATCTTCCATTATGATGCAGATGCTCACAGCTCCAGTGGAAAGCTTGTCTTGGTCACCCTGGGCTATATTAGATCATCTCTTCAAGTCATTGTGCATTCACAATACTCCATTCACATTCCTATCATAACACTTATTACCTTGTACAATAACCTCATGTTTTTAAATTGAGAATTTGTCTAAAAAGCTTGAGACTTACTCATCTTTTATCCTGAGTCCCTAACAAAACTGCAGACATTTTATCAATATTCATTGATATGTGCTGAATAAAATCATCAATCCATTAATCAATATTATAAAATTTAATCTCACATGCCCATGGTTATATAATCTACCTAGCTATTTAGGTCTTAGTGAAAACCTTGCTGAATCATTTCCCCATGCCAAGGAGAGAAAAAATAAAATATAAAAAATAAAATTCCTAAATGTGTTAAAAAAATTTCACTTTCATCCCTATTCAAGCATATTCTTTATCCTTACCCCTTCCTCTATGCAATGACTATAGCATTCAAAAAGGTTAAGATATGCTGTTTTTAGGAAAGAAAACATTCCAAATAATAATGTATTGAGAAAATGCACAAACCACATGTTAGGCTGGGTTCTCTAGAGAAGGAAAATCAGTAAAGTTTGTATATAGAGAGAAAGAGAGAAAAAAAAAAAAATATCTTAGGAAAATGGCTCACACAGTTATAGAAGCTGACAAGTCTCAAGTTCCTGGATCAAATGCCAAACTGGAGCCTTTTCCCGGTTCATGCAGATGCAGGGGCTGACAAGCTCAAGGTTCACAAGCAGTATGCAGACTGTTGATTTAGGCAGATAACGAATCCAAGATCACTGGGCAGAATGGTTGGTTGTTCGCTCATGGACAGTTATAGGCAGCACTACAGGATCCAGATCCACAGAAGGTTCTCTCTTTTTCCCAGGATGTCCATATATATATATATTGGAAGCAGGCCACACCCACAGGAAAATTCCCTTTCAATGGATTGGCTGCTCAAAACATATACATCCTATCTCATCATGGGAATAACCACATCACAACTACTTAAACAACTCAAAATCATGGTCCAGCCCAGTTGACACACAACCACAACTACCACAAGGCCTACTCCTTCAAAAAATGACATGTCTTTATTTGGGTGCAGATTGTGGTGTCTATTTTCATTTCTAAGTTTATTCTTGTTTTTGTTTGTTTGTTTTACTGTGTTCTATGACAATTAGAATACCTTTTGGAGATGTTCATATATAACATTTTCACTTTATAGAGAAATTTTGCTAAAATAGAGAGGATAAAATTATTTTTAAGACTCTTAGAACAGATAAGTAGTTTCCATGAGTGAAAACTCCATTCACATTCCTATTGTAACACTTATTACCTTGTACAAAAACCTCATGATTTTAAATTAAGAATTTAAATGTATGTATGTACTTATGAATGTAGTTACTTTTATACTTTGCATGCCTTGAATACTCAACTTTGATACCTTTACAATGAAATGAGCACAGATTTGAGTTTAAATGGATCTGTATTTGAGCTCTAGCTCTGCCATTAATGAGCAATTACTTTCAGTTAGTTGGAATAAAAGCCAATATTATTATAATGGTAGCAAGTTTGACTAAAATTATGGGAATGTCTATTTGATCCAGTTTCTATGATGGATGAACAGAATACACATGTGAAAAGCCATGTACTTAAGGGACAGTGAATTCCTGTTACTGTTGATATTCTAGAGAAGACTTTTACAATTGCTTGGGAGTTTGAGCAGAATCACTGTTTCTGTAGGAGAATTCTCTAGAAATGGAGATGAGGAGGACAAGCCAAGTTCTTTCCTTGGATATGTGAGGAATAGTTGTGTAGCAGTTCTGTAAAGTCCAGGAGTCACTTGTGACTCTTGGTTTATTCTGACACAAATTTGTTTTAAAGTGAATGTGAAATAGAGAGATGAGTGGTTCCTTTTTATACTGAATGGTTTTAAAGATATCTTTGTGCAGGATAAACTTCTCAGGAGTGGCAAGTGATAAATGAGGGTTATAAAAATTTAGGAATCTTTTACTTACCCTAATTGATGGCTCTCACAAGAGGATTCATAACTTTTTTGTTAGTTGCTCTTTACTTTGTTCAGTGTCTGAAATCTTAAAAGGGCAGAGAGTTTGAGGGATTTTTGTAAAGTTAATTAATGTTAATTGTGTCATGAATTACTTTAAGGAGTCTGTTGAGTGATGGACCCAGTGAAGGGGTCGATACCATTTAATGTTCAATAGGGGATAATGCAGGTCTTTGGCACTGTTTTACGATCATTAGGGCCATGCTGAAGCTTGTCAGGAACAGCTCTAAAGATCAGTTGCTCATGGCAATTAAAACAATTGAAAATGACCTGATATTACATTATGCATGATGCAACACTCCTCCCAGTATGAACAAACCTTCATTCCATTAGTGATTTTCAATTGCATACAAAGCACTGCAATTTATTTTTCTTAGTTACCTTACTATGGCTGTCTGTGTACTTCTAACAGGATATTATTAATATTTATCCTATTATCTCATACAACATTTGATGCTTAAAGCACTTTGCAATCTTAACTAATTAATCTTTATATCCTGCCTAAAAGGGTGGTAAATACCCTTTTAGAGTTAGAGAAACTGGGTTGGGAGTAGTTAAATTGGCCATCAAGAAAATAATCTGAGAGGTTGCAGGGTATGAGTTTACGACATTTTTTCTTTGGCACTAAAATTACTAAATCTTTGATTCTGAAATTCATACTCTGAAATCTAGGAGACACCTCCCTCTATAAGAAAAGTAAATGAAATGAATTTAACAGAATTTACTCTTTAAATTAGGCAAAATAATAATAACAATTCATTATAAGTGTTCAAAGAGACAGAGATGAGGAGGACAAGCCAAGTTTTTCCCTTGAATATCTGAGAAATAGTCGTGTAGCAATTCTAGAAACAGTGTTTTTTAAAAAAATATTAAAATTATAATCTACTTAGAGTATCTAGTGAATTAAATTTTATTTAAAGCACATAAAATATGTGCAAAACTCTCAAAATATTATGTTTTAGAACACCTAATAATGTAAATTAAAGAGCAAAGATGTCACTTTAAAGACTGAGGTGAGCCTACCCCAAACTGTGGTACTTTGAATCACCTCATATGTGAAAGCTGGACAATGAATAAAGAAGACTGAAGAAAAGTTGATGGTTTTGAATTATGGTGTTGGTGAAGAATATTGAAAATATCACGGACTGCCAGAAGAACTAACAAATCTATCCCGGAGGAAGTGCAACCGGAATGCTCCTTGGAAAGGAGAATAGCCAGACTTCATCTCACATACTTCGTTCATGTTGTCAGAAGGGACCACTCCCTGGAGAAGGATATCATGCTTGGTAAAGTATAGGGCCAGCAAAAAAGGGGAAGACAAGATTGATGTAGTGGCTACAATGATGGGCTCAAGTACAGCCAAGATTGTGAAGATGGTGCATGACTGGGTAGTGTTTCATTCTGTTGTACGTAGGGTTGCTGTGTGTTGGAACCAACTCAGTGGCACCTAACATCAGTAATGAAAAGATCCAATGGTTTTCAAGCCAATTCTGACTCACTGCAACCTCATGTGGTTCAGAGTATAACTGTGCTGCATAGAGTTATTATAGCTGTTATCCTCTGGAAACAGATCACCAGGACTTTTTTGAGATGCCTCTGGGTGCCAGCATTTCCAATAGTAGCCCAAAGGTTAACCATTTGTTCTACCCAAGAACCCTAATAATGTAAAGAATACCTAGTAGATGTCAGAGAGATGCAAAAAATTTACAAATATTATCAACTTATCCCAATAGCCTGGCAAATTTCATATTTTCCTCATTTACATAAGGCAGTGAAACTTAGAGAGATTAATGACAATTATCATCACAATGGTAATGTTAATGACAATATACAGGTAGTGCCTTATTTACAATGAGATTCCATTCTAACAACTCTATTATAAATTGATTCTTATGTAAGTTGCATAGTAACACATATTACTAATAAGATGTACAAAAAATATAGCAGACGGTCATAAATGAAATTTATCATAACTTGCATACATGATAAGTTGTAGACTACTTGTCACTGACAAAGAACAATGCCTGAATTAAAACTCAAGTTTGTCTGACTCCAAAGTCCTTAAATTTTATGCTGCAAAAATATCATTTCTCAAATAAATTTGTAAATCTTCAATTTACAAACCCAATTTACAATATACAATTGACCTGATGGCTCTGTGTTTAAAATGTTGGCTGCTAACCAAAAAGTCAGCAGCAGCTTGAATCCACCAGTCAGCTCATGGGAGAAAGATGAGGCAGTCTGCTTCCATAAGAGACAAGTTCTACTCTGTTCTATGGGGTCTCTATGAGTGAGAGTCAACTTAACGGCAGTGGGTTTGGTTTTATATTTGACTCAACGGTGATCTACTCTAATAACATTGGCATGCAGACTCATTACTAAAAAATACTGTAGATTCTCTAAAGTGCCATTATGAAATTTGCCACTTCTATCCTGCAATAGAGATTGTATCCTTCCAATCCAACAGAACCCCCTTCTACCTGCATTCCTTCCTTCAGGGTCCTGATGAACTGCTGCCCAATCCCCTGCTCCTAAAAATCTTCCTTCTTCACTGACACTTAGGGCTTTACCCAAATCTAAGTAAGTTTTTCAACTTTCCACCTGTATTTTTTATCATTATGCTTATGGTGAAAGATGCCCCAAATCAAACAGTTGCCTAAAATAAAAATAACCTTAATGTGAACTGCTTGTGTTACAGAAGCATAGCTATGTAAAATAATGCCAACTTCTTTCTCTTCCTTGTCCTGTTTCTCCTAACTCCTAGTCCTCCTTCTCCTGCTTCTCTTCCTTCTGCTGCTCTTCTTCCTCCTCATAATTCAAGTTTTTAAAATTATAATGGGACAATAAGGTGTGTCATTTTAGATATTCAAAGAAATTTGTTTAAATAAATTTTGTCTAGGTGGCTAAATTTAATTCTAGAATAAAATTTGTAAAGAGTTTGTAAACTCTTTAGAAAATTTAAATAATGTGAGACATTCATGCAAACGGACCTATTGTGGCATGAGGATGTGTCTTGGAGAGAGCACAACACAGACAACAAATATGTTTATAGAGTGAGTAGTTGACACAGCTGAGAGGAAGATAACAACAGAACACTCATAGGCCAATAGAAACTGCTTCAAATGAGAATGACACCTATTTCCTGAAGGTGTCTGGTTCCTCTGGATTCAGTAATGGTTCTGCAAGGTAAAAGACTGACAAATTTGAAATTAAAGGAGGAAAATCTAGAATGATGGAAAAAAGCAAGAAATACTGGATGATGTGTGGACTCAAGATACTAAATAAGTAAATAGTCCTCATTGCTCTTTGCTCAAGGAAGAATTGGAAAGCACAAAAGTATAGATTATTCTTTAAGAAGTGCTGTACCTTTTAAGACCTGACTTCACTAAAGTCTTCAGTGAAGCTATAAACTAAATAAGCAAAATTCTTACTTTCATTGTATATATTTCATCTTACTATTTGTCCAAGTTCATTTCACCTATGTCAAAAATAGAAAATAAAAGTTAAAAATTATATAGTCAATAATACAAGTTTCTAAATCTATATTCTTTTTATATGCATATTATACTTTTTCAGAATATTCTCTGCTCTTTTCCAATAATCTAGTTCTTTGAGTTATATTCCTATTTACCCACTCTTTTGAAATAAATAAATAAATTGTTGCAGTGATCAAAATTTTAGAATTGTAGCTTATATATTCTAGAAAAAATATATGTATATTATCACATTTATATAAAATGTGGCGAAAAATATTGTCTGTTGTGAATGGCAGGTATGGACTCTTTTTGGATTTGCAAATATTTTCTCCAGCTTATAAACTTGCATACTCTGGTGGTGTACTGCCTAAGGCATTTGACTGCTAACCAGAAGGCTGGTGGTTCAAACTCACCAGTCACTCCTCAGAAGGAAGACTGGGCAATCTGCCTCCATAGTGATACTGCCTGGGAAACCCAAGGAGGGGTCGTTACGAGTCAAGATCAACTCTACAGCAGTGAGTTTGGTTTTTTCTTTTCTTTTTTAAATTTTTTTATAAACTTCCAAAGCATCCTAGAAGTTTTGACAGGTACTCCATAAAACAATGTGTCTTTTACAAAATCAGTGTATTATTGCTGTCTTATTATTAGAGTAAGTACAGAATACCAAAACCCAAACCAAACTCACTGCCATCAAATCAATTCTGACTCATAGTGAAGTCCACTGGGTATCTGAGCCTTTTGAGACTAGCAAAAACCAGGCTAGCAAAACATAAGGAGATCAATCCCAAGAAATTCACTTGTTTCCCCAAATATTTCAAGAAAATCTTATACCAAATTATTTCCATATTTTCTATCGTTATCCCTCCATCCAAATTTCCTTTATAATTCATGTAAAAATGTTAAGCTGACATTTGGTATAAATGGGTTTATATCTGATTTCCTACAATGCCCTCATGGAGTAGGTTTCTGCTCTTACATGTGCTGTTTCCTCTGAAGCTCTGCTTCTTTGTGGAGAAAATCAAATAACTTTTTAAATTATAACACAGAGCAGCATGTAAGATACTGAGAACAAACTAGTAGAACTCATCTTTTGAGTGAACTTGGAGCTGACTATTTGTTTCTTCAGCAATACCTAGTAATGCACAAACAGCTCTGTATTAAATTATTTGTCAATGTTATTTTATGAAGAAATTTAATAAAATTTACTACTCTGCAATCCATTGAGCACTTCCTAACTTAATTGTCATATTCTGCATTTCCTGAGATTTACAATTAAAATTGTGATGAGCCAGACATACAAACTATTCTTTGTGTGACAAGTTATTTGTATTTTACCAAAATAACCTGATATTTTTATTTATAAAATAAAAATTGTACTGGGAATTATTTCATTCATCTATAAGTAGCTATATGTGATGTGCTGTAAATCCTAATATCAGCCCAACTTTCTTTTAATGTTCATCAAAAAAAAGATACTTTAATTTACTATTTATGCCCATGCCAGATCCAGTTAATAGAAAATAATGGCTCTGACATTTTATATTTTCCGAGGATGATCAAATAAGAAATGTCCTCCAGACCAGAATAAACATTGTTTAGTCTTCCTTATATTATTGTCAGTAGTCACCAATATTACTTCCTAAATTTTTAAGACTGCATCAGTCAGTATATTAACTTATAATAAAGATTGTTATGCTATCATCATTTTAAAACTAAGTTTAATTGGTAGAAATACCAGTAATAATATGAGAGACCACAGTACCAACATTAATGCTGTTTTGTGGGGTAATTATACAGTTTGTAAATAGGAAACAGTTTAAAACAAAAATCAAGATTTTATTTTTATCATACTTCTTTGAAGACAAATTTATTTTTATGTACTTATGAGAATTTCCCACTGGATTTTTTTTTTAATAGGATGTTCTATACTAAATATGAACACAACAGTTTGTATTTCTTCATGTTTATTCTCTTGTTCATTCTTTCCAATATCTTGGGTGACTACAATTTCCATGAAATATTGGGGATGGTTAATGCTTTTGTAAAAGATCCCATGTTGTTGTTGTTATTGGGTTCTGTCCAGTGACTTCCAACTCGTAGCAACTCCAAGTAACAGAGTAGCACTGCCCCATAGAGTTTCCTTGGCTATAACCTTTATGAAAGCAGATCACCAGGTCTTCCTCCTGCTGAGCTGCTGCTGTTGTTGTTGTTGTTTTGTGCCATTGAGTGGGACCCGACTCATAGTGAACCCTCCTTGGGTTTCCGAGGCAGTATCACTACAGAAGTAGATTGCCCAACCTTCCTTCCGAGGAGTGGCTGGTGGGTTTGAACTACTAGCATTCTGGTTAGCAGTCAAATGCCTTAGGCACTATTCAAACTACCAACCATTCAATTAGCAGCTGAGTGCTTAACCATTGAGTCAACAAACTCACTGCTATCAATTTGATTTGACTCATAGTGACCCCTCCTTGTGTTTCCAAGGTGGTATCTCTACAGAAATAGATTGTGTCATCTTCCTCCTGAGGAGTGGCTGATGGGTTTGAACCACCAGTCTTCTGGTTAGCAGTCAAATGCATTGGACACTATACCACCAGAGTTCCCACCAGGGTTCCTTAAATGATTTCATGTATGCATTAAAGGAGAGAATCAATTTTAAGTTTTAATTTGTTTATCCATATAATCATGTTTTCAATAAATATTGATTTAAGTTTTATATAAAACACTTGATTATAGGCTCACAAGAAAATGATAATGCTATTAACTGGGAAATTTGGGAAAGGGAAACCATTTGCAGGTAAAAGTGATAATACTTGGAATTTCATTTTAAAAGAATTTTTTACCAGTTTTGGACTGCTTGGGGAAGTTTTAGACACATTTAAGTAACTACTTACATGGTGAAGATACCTCCTTACGTGGTGACATAATGCCTAAGGCATTTGACTGCTAACCAGAAGGATAGTGGTTCAAACCCACCAGCTACTCCTTGGAAGGAAGTTTCGGCAATCTACTTCTGTAATGATACCACCTCAGAAACCCAAGGTGGGGTCGCTCTCAGTCAGATCTGACTCAACGACAGTGAGTTTAGGGTTTTTTTTGTTTTTTTTTTTGGTAGAAAATTAGCTTGATTTATTGAGTGTCAGTGTTGTAAACATTAAATGTAATTAATGTCACCTCCATTACAGTATTGATGGGTGGGGAAAAACAAATCACATGATATATATGAATGTGATTTTTCAACTATAGAAATCTCCATAAATGGATTATGTTTCTAGCAAGAAATTTAACTGGAAATGTCCACAGAACATTCATATATGTTGAACTTGAATGTATGCGACTGTAAATTTATATATTGTAATTAAAAATTTAAAAAAAAAGATTTTAACAGAAATCTTAAGAGTAATTGATCTCTTCTAGATAAAATTAAATAAATAAGTGGAGAAGAAGAAGCAGAAGTGAAAGACAGAGTCTTAATATACATGGACAATTACATGGTGGTAGGAAGAAAAAGGAATCAGATAAAAGAATCAGGTGATGTCCTAGATGGAAAAGATACAGGACAGAGCAGTCATGAAAGTCAGAAACATTAAACCTAACTGAGATTATATTAATGATGGAAAATCACCCAACACATTGATGGAGATACATGTGTTTCTTTATATTCCAGAGGCCCTTTTCAGTGCAAGGACATTAAGAGAGATTAAGAGTTAAAGATGGAGTAACTGATCTGTACTTAAACAAGCTTTTCTCCTTTATCTCTAAATCCAATCATTTGCCAAATCCAATTCCTTCTATCTGAACAAAATACCTCTTTCATCTACTTTCTCTTTTCTTTTCTGCTTCCATAAGAACTTGAGAGGAGTGATATTCTAACCAGACATCAAATTTGGAGGACCAAATCCCCAGAGAGAAAGAAGAAGTGCAGAACTTGGTGACAAGAAGACTTTACTCCAGGCCCAAGATCACCAAGGGCATGTAATGACTAGTGATTAATGAAAGTTGCTTTCATCTCACATGTAGGAAATCGGCTAGATAATAGTTTGAAAATTTTAAAAGATAAGGAAATATTTTTTTCCATGAAGGAACAGTTCAAAATGAAATATGTTTATTTTTCTCCACTTAATGTCTTTTCTCCACTTAAATGTATAGCTAACATTTATCCCATATTTTCTGTCTTTGACTTGCCAGTACAGCTGTGCCTAAATGTTGGTTATCTTCCTAAATTTAAGGCAGATCTTTTCACTTCTGTTTCCAAAAACCTCTAATCTACCATGTTAATTGTTTATTCAACATCTCAATAGCCTGACTCCAACTTACATATTTAGTCTCATCAGTCACTGTACTCTTCAGCCAATTGCTACCTGGACAGTTTGTGCTATTTTTTTTTTTTTTCTTCAATAAGATTATGTCTGTATTCAGGAGCCCTGGTGGTGCAGTGGTTTGGGTTTTTGTATGTCTGTGCTCACAGTAAGGAGCTCTGGTGGTACAGTGCCTAAGGTATTTGACTGCTAACCAGAAGGCTGGTGGTTCAAACCCACCAACTGATCTGAAGAAGAAAGATGAGGCAATCTACTTCCATAAAGATTTACTGCCTTGGAAACCCAATGGAGGTTGCTATGAGCTGGAACTGACGATGGCAGTGCATTTGGGGAGAATGTTCACACTGTTTTCTCAGCCTGTAATATTTTCTTCCTTCAAAACTCACTTCTAAATTCCAAGACCTCAGTGAAATAGCCTGTGATCTTCCCAGGGAGGAAATATCCCTCCCAAAACTCTGTGAGCTTCCTACAGTTAATTACTTATATGTCTGGCTTTCCTGGAATACTCTGAACTTGTTAGGAAGAGCCTGTCTTGATCATGTTTTCAGCAGCATAGCTAAAACAAAACAAAATTCTATATTGCCAGCCACTCCTTGGAAGGAAGGTTGGGCAATCTACTTCTGTGGTGATACTGCCTCGACAACCCAAGGAGGGGTTGCTATGAGTTGGTCCAACTCAACGACACATAACAACAACAAGTGCTAAATAAATGTTCGATCAATCAATAAAGAAATGGTGAGGAAATCTGAATAGTTACATAGAACAGTTACTAGAAATGTAAGATAGTTTTTTTTTTTTTAAAGGTGAAAAAAATATTAAGCTGCACACAAGTTATTATTTTTCCCATGGAGGAGAAAGTGTTCTCACTTTATTAAAAACAGATTCTACAAATAGGTTTTCTATGAGCACTTATGAAATGGTCTCATAAATACAGATTGACTAAAAAACATGCAAATATTCATTTTCCTTTTAGAGCTACAGCAACAACAACAAAGGATATATAAGGAAATAAATCAATGCCCTATCTTCTTTGACCACATGAAGTAAAACTTTGTTCACCTCTCTTCATTATCTATGGAAGAATAGGAAATAGTTCTATGGACAGATAGTCTATTGTAGTAAAAAAATCTTGTCCAAGTTCATACTGAGTATCTTTTCATAAGAATTATATAGCAGCACAATTAAAATGAAATACTAATTGTAACAAGAAAAGATGGTGGCTGCAGACTATAACTCAGTCTTAATAGATTTTCTAATGCCTTTCTTTATACCAAAGGGGACTACTCCTTTAGCCAATAAAGTAAATTTTCTGATTTCCAAATGGATACTTTATCCTCATTCAGGGTGATATTGCAGGGACATCATGAATTTCTCAGACAGCTTTGTGAATCAGCAGAGTATTTCAGAGGAGAGCTCTGACTGCTAAAAGCAAAGTCGTTATTTTTTAAACAGCCTTTAAGCTAGTGGATGAAACATTTCATTTTGGGTCAAGGATGCATTTACTCCAGCAACCTGGAAGAGCAAAGAGGGCTGAATCAGTTGAGAAGGAATACAATAAATGTTACTGTATCAGCCAAACTTCAAATTATACAGTATTGCAGGTCAAACATTTTCAACTTTTTCTTTTTAGCATCTCTGTCTATAATTCTCTTCTCCACAGAGTTTAAACATTATTATTCCATGAAATATCATCCTATATTTCTAAAGTATCTTTGAAAAGCCATTAACTAATTTTCTCATAATAAACTTTAGACTTTAGAAGAAACTGGCTTTCCTTCTAGTTAAATAACCTTTAAAAAAGGAAATTGAGGCAAGAAAAAGATATGCTTCCTAATCCATCCATTCAAAAAATGTTCTGAGTGCTATCATGTGTCAAGTGCTGTGTTAGGTCCTAGAAATACCAAAACAGTAAGACACCATCCCTTTCCTCACCCATAGTTAAAATAAACAGCAATGGCTTGTATGAAAATATACTGTGTTCAGAGACCAAGTTGACTGGACCTCAGATCTCCAAATACTTCTCTCTTTTCAGGAGAGCATTTATGAGTGTTCTTGAATTGTTTCATGGAGTAGAATTGAGATTTAACTCTGACTCACAGGTCTTAAAGAGCTTAATATGGACTTAGTTCCTAATCAAAATCTTTACTTTATGCTTATTAGGGATGCAAATACACGTTGGATTGGGAACTCTGTCTTCATCTAGCAATAATTTAATGTTACATATTACATATAGAATAAGATTGAGAGTATAGCATAGGATTCTGTAAAAAAAATAAATAAAATACATCTAATGCTGAAATTAGGCATGTTCAGGAAGAATATTTTCTTATATATAATACTTTTTATGTGACAGGCAAGTTACGTTTGCATGTTTTTATTTCTATGTGCGGTGAATTGCTTGACGTGACACTTCTAGCCATTTACCCCATTCTGTGATGTATTGTAAATCCCATTATCTATGCCTGTTTGGGGTGGTGTGGTAGTTAAAGTCAGGTATCAACTTCTCTGGGAAGCTGGTAGTAGTCATTCCCTATAATGACTGGTAATCAACTCTGTGATGGGATTTGCCTTGAGCTGCTGATTGTTAAAGCCATCCACTTGGGTTATTTCTGTTGGAGGAACACAGGTGGAATGTATCTTGAGTCCTGCCTTGCTGGAGAGTATAATTCAAATCACCACCCTTAGCTTCTTTGAGGGTATACCTATGAATCTCCTGGGAAGATTCACCCTCCTCTTGCTCCGGTTTTGTGTCTTGGCTCATCCTCATCTCACCCCTGGATTTGGGACAGTAGCTGTCATCTGATATGCTGATCGAGGTTCATCAAACCCTGAGAGTTGGGAGGATCCGTCAGACCTACTCACGGACCCGGGACTCACCAGCCTGCCAGCCTCCGCCACTACTACGTGAGACTAACCCTTGTGTGTCTGTGAGTTCTGTGAGGCGTTACAGAGAAATACAGAACCCTAAGACTGGGGAAATTACTGAAAGGAGGAGGAGGAGTTAATGTCTGAAATGATGGAATGGTACAGTAGTTTGGACATTTGGGACATCTTTAACCTCCCTCTCATGGGGACTGGCCTTGTGCTGATCTTTCTGAGAGAAATTGTTCAAGCACTATGGGTATGTCTGTGTATACTTCAGTCTTTTATATATGTATTCTTACATCTATTCACTCATGTGTGTATGCATATGTGTACTGTGGAGATCTTATCACTAAGATTTCCTGTGGCCACAGAGAAGCAAATCTAAAATTCTTCAAGCCATGATTTTACGGTTTTACTGTTGCTTGCTGCCAACAATTTTAAACTAATATAAATTGTTGTTGTTATTGTTATGTGCCGTCGAGTCGGACCCGACTCATAGCGACCCCTCCTTGGGTTTCCGAGGCAGTATCACCATGGAAGTAGATTGCCCCATCTTCCTTCTGAGGAGTGGCTTGTGGGTTTAAACCACCAGCTTTCTGGTTAGCAGTCAAGTGCCTTAGGCACTATGCTACCAGAGCTCCCAAATATTAATTAGAGAGTTTATACTGCATAAAGTTTATGCTTAAGATAGTTTTACTAATTTAAGGTCAGCAGACCATGGCAGGCTGCTGAACAACCACACGGCTACATGCAGTGTTCAAGTGTATCTTAAGCTAGACACCATTCCCAAAGCTGTTTCTTATATACAGGAAGCAGATCATATACCCAAAGGCAGCTGCTCAGCTGCTCACAATAGATTCTGCCATGGAGTTGAGTACCAGTCTCATCATGGGAAATACTATATCCAGCTGCCCAGCTACTCAACCAGGCCTAGCCAACTTGACATGTAAACTTAACCACCACAACTATCTACTCAGATATATTTTTTTTTCTGATTTTCTACTTATCCTATTTTCTTATTCCCTTATTATTCACTTACTACCTTTCACTTAGTATATATATTTGTAAGAAAGTTTCCATATCAGGAATATATGAGAAAACAAGGATAAATATTCACATTTCTTCTTCTCAATAAGTTTACATTTTACTAGTGAAGATATGATATGTACAATATGTAATCAACACACATATTTATGATGAGAGTATAATAAATAAAATGAACATTACTTTAAGAAATATTATAGGATTTCTTACCTTGCTCACTTACATTTTTTCACATTTTATCAGTAGGTATTATTGGGAGAGTTTAAAAATTCTTATCAGCACAACATGTTTTATCTATTCCTAAGCAGAAATACCAACATGAGTTCATTTTACCTCCTCACCGTTTGGCAGGACTTGACAGAAACACACCACATATATGTGCCTAGTAATACTACTCAAGGAGTAGAAAAGGAACAGCTATGATTTACCATAATAATTCATAAAAAATCATATTAAAGTAGTGTTTCATAAAGATTGGTATGCTTATCATTGGTGATGTGGGATACTATCTACATCAGGAATTTATGAAATATAACCCTTGGGCTACATCTAGCCTACTCACTACTTTTGTATATAAAATTTTATCGGAACACACAATGCCCACATGTTTATGTGTTGACCATGGCTGCTGCTACATTACAAAAGTAGAGTTGAGAAGTTGTAACACAGACTGTATGTCCCAGAAAGCCTAAAATATTTATCTGCCTCTTTACATTTGAAAAATTCTATATTAATTTTAAGATCTAATGGATATATATATATATATATATATATATGAAACTATGATTTCAGTATATGATTGCTTGGTGTAAGCCTACAGTTAAGAAAAAAAAATGTGAGTTGAATAAATAAATAACTAGTGGTACAGGAGGTATACAATTACACAAAATCATGAAATAGTACATAGCAAATAATATCTGTTATCAGAAAAATGGTTAAGTACCATCTAAATGGAGTCTTTATCATGAACAATTTCATGCCATTTGAATAGATTATTTTCAAAAGAATAAGAATAATTGAACAATGGGATATACCTACTCCTCACTTATTGACATGGTTAGGTTCCAAAGACCAGGTTGTTATGAGAAAATCAGAAATAGAAGACTCTATCAGATCACAAAACGGAGAATGATTACATCATTATATAACTGCCAAATTTCATTACATAACTGCCAAACACTAAGAATCATAGCTCAGCCAAGTTGACATATAACCTTAGCCATCACAACCTATGTAACTTTCACCTTGCACTTTGGTGTTCTTTATTGCCACATGTGTGTTGGTTATTGTGCAAAATAGTTGGATAATAGATTTTATACTCTTGTCATAAATATGAAATGTCAGATAATGAGATAGTGGATAAGTGAAGAAGAGTTATTTATTAAAATTTTGCTGCTCCTTTAATTCATTTTTTGATATCGCATGTAAATTAACAGTTTATTATCTTCCTTGTAGCAAAAATTTAATTTGAGAGACCATTTGAGGAAGCATAGAATTTACTAACTAAACACGAAAGTATCAGTCAGATTTTTTAAAAATATACTTTATAATTTGGGATTTTTTTTTTTTTTTTGATCCCATGGCAGATGGAGGTGGCAAGATTTCAGTGCTGAAGAAAGGAAAAGAAGAGGAATATTTTCAAGATCATACAGAGTTCTAAGGCATATATATATATATATGTGTGTGTGTGTGTGTGTGTATACATATGTATATATGTATAAATATACATGTGTATATTTATGTATACATAGATATAGATATAGGTTAAACAACAAAAAAGAAAACATTGAGTAGATTGTCATTGAGTAGATTGTCATTGAGTAGATTGTCATTGAGTAGATTCTGACTCATAGCAACTCTATAGGACAGAGTGGAACTGCCCCATAAGGTTTCTTTTTTTTTTTTTTTTAATTGTGATTTGGGTGAAGATTTACAGAGCAAATTCACTTTCCATACAGCAGTTCACATATACTTTGTCTCATGTCATTGACCACAGTTTACCACAATGCAACAGCTCCCTTCCCACTTCCTCCCCATAGTTACCTCTTCCCAGTGTCCATCCCTCCATGCACTCCTGTCCTGAGCTGTCTCCCTGTGCATAAGCAACCTTTCTTTCTCCCATGATTGTTCTCTCCAAGAGGTGTCTCTACCTGAGGTAAATGTTCAACTCATATGCCTGTTTTTGTTTGGCTGGAAACCACAGGTGTGGGTTCAATTCCAGACCTAGAGGGCAGCTAGGGGCCATAGTCTCAGCGGTTCCACCAGGCTCTATCAGACCAGCAAACATGGTCCCCCTCTTTTTTTTTCCCTCCAAATGATTTTGAGTTTTGTTCCACATTGTTCTCCCTCTCTGTCAAGGATCTCCTACATAGATCCCCTTCCAAGTGAAAGACAGTGGTAGCTGGGCACCATCTAGTTCTTCCGGTCTCGTAGTTGTATAGGCTGCAGATCGGATGGTGTACCAGTTGCTAGGACTAATTGTTTCCATTAATTTTTGTTTTTCTTCATTCTTCTTTTCTCTGGACAAGGAGAGACCCATTGTTGCATCTAGATGGCAGCTTGCTAACTTTTAAGATCTGAGTCGCTACTCTCTATAATTTCGGATGATTTTTAACATTATTGTTGATAAATTATTAAGTTTAAATAAATTAGTTTAAGTTTTGAGAAAGGAATTAGTGAATCTGTTGAATGTGTTTCATTAAAATTTTGTGTCATTTTTTACAGCAGATTCATGCTTCCTTCTACTCTAAAAGAGCTTTTACAGTTTGTTAGGCAACTATGATACCATTTAAAATAAATTGAATTCTCTGTTTATGCAATATACCATATCAATTTGAAATGGTTATGGGTAATAGTTAAAAAAAGGAAACATACTTTCAAAGTAGTTTTGATAAATATTTATGAGACTGCCTTTAATGGATCAGGTAGAAACTTCCATTAAAGAATGCATATTTTTTGGTTTTGATTTTATCTGAGGAATAAAGCTTGCACTAAAAATAAAAGATGTATTGACAAACATTTTAAAATAGCAGCACCCTTTACATTCTAATAACATATTTGATGTTTAAAGGGTTGACTCTGAATACATCCCAGTTACAGAATATTACTTAAATTAGGTAGCTGGAAAATAAAGCATTGGAAATAATAATCCTTCACAATCTGGAAAGTACAGAAATGCCAAAAGAATTTTAAATGTTAAATTTCAAAATATCAGTAATGTCTAAAGTTTAAAATATGGCATGGGTAATTAAGGGGAAATGGAATATTTTTGAAAAATAGTGTGGTAGTTAAGGTTGTGTGTCAACTTGGCTGGGCCTGGTGGAGTGGCTGGGCAGCTGGATGTAGTTATTCCCCATGGTGACATTGGTAATTAACTCCATGGTGGAATCTACTGGAGCAGCTGAGTAGCTGCTTTAGGGATGTGGTTTGCTTTCTGTATATAAGAAGCAGCTTTGGGAATGATCTCTAGCTTATGGCATGCTTGAACCTTGCACGTAGCTGAGTAGTTCATTCAGCAGCTTGCTGATGTCCTGCCAATCCTGCCGATCCTGGAGCTTTCAAGGGACTTGATTTAATGGCCTGCAGTGTGGTTTGGGAATATTGGGACTCTGCTTTGTTACTTGTCAACCTTGGGTTTGTCAGCCTCAGCAGCCAGCAGCTGAGTGAAGAAAAGCCTCTAGCTTCAGTGGGTCGGGAGCCGGAGGCAGAGCTGAAGCCCAAGTTGTGGGGCTTTGATCCAGCACCTAGAGCTTAGCACTTTGAACTCAGACTTAAAACCTCCAAACTCTTTCTTCTTTAAGCCATCCCATTTGTGGTATATTCTTGTCAAAGCGGCACAGAGGTAACTAATACAAATAGCAATGCATAAAAAGCATTATTTTACTATTTCTTCTAGATAATTGATATATTTTAAGTGAGGAAAGTATAATAAGCTAAATACTAAACTTATTCAAATACTTATAATTGAATTTATCTGATATTCATTTTATAATTTTTGTATATACACACATATATATACATATATATACATATACATACATATATACAGAAAGAGAGCTCAGTATAATTATTTTAAAACTATCGACAGAACTCAAAACTAAAACACAGGAGCTCTGGTAGAGTAGGGCCTAAGGCATTTGACTGCTAATCAGAAGGCTGGGTGTTCAAACCCACCAGGCACTCCTTAGAAGGAAGACTCTGCAATTTACTTCCATAGAGATATTGCCTTGGAAACCCAACTGATCCATATATTTACATACATTCTCCAGACAGTGTAATTATAGGTAATTTCCCTGTTTTGTTGTTTCATTTTTTTCTGGATTTCTTACACGGGAAATATATTACTTTATAACAAAATAGGTTACATTTAAATGCATATTGACACTTTAAAAAATGTTCACTGACCACTTTTTTAAAGCATTAGTTAAAGTATCAAAGACACAAATAGCAGATATGGGGTTCAAATGCTAGTGAATTCATACATTCCTGTTTTGTTTTGTTTTTGGTCAGTTAATACTTCAAAATACCATCAAATTCATAATGTATACTTAGCAAAATTAAAAATCCAAAAACTATATAATTATTGATTTACAGTTTTCATTAAAAAATAAATTGACTCAAGTTAAGGAACAGGACATCTGGTGACAATCAATACACAAAAATATTACTAGGAAGATGATGACTACTAGTTGGCCCAGTGTCGAAGGCATTTGACTCCTTACCAGTCCCAAGACTGGCAGACAACACGGCAGGCCACTAACATGAAGACTTGGGCAAACACAGGATACAGATGTGCCAAAAGTTAGAATCCTTCTTCAAGCTGCTGCTTATATACTGGAAGCAGACCACATCCCAAAGGCCGCTACTCAGCTGCTCCAGTAGATTCCACCGTGGAGCTAATTACCAACCATGTCATGAGGAAAAACTACATTTGGATGTCCATGCACTCAAAACCAGGCCAGCCAAGTTGACACACAACTTAACTACTATACTATGTATCCTTAGATAAATCATTTCATCACACTGGGTCTCCATTTTCTAATCTACAAAGTAAGACATTTGGATTTGATCACTAAAATTGTTCCCAATTATAAAAATTCAACAAATGCGATATATTATACCAGAGTCTCTCATCATTTGAAAAATGTTTTTCTATCAGTAAAATTAAAACATTTCAATTATCTGAAAATCCCTCCTGAGAAACCCTTGTCTAATTTGTTTAATTTAAATATGTATAAAGTAAATGGTGTATTCCAACTTAACATGTTAACTTCAATTAAAGAAATAGTTCTTGAAGATTTATGAAATCATTTTATCTAATGTTCAATCTTCACTCTTGATGAAGTCAAATCCAACTGCAGTAAGCAATTTCTCAGTCTTGTGAGCCATTAGTGGACACACAATTGAGCTTTCTCGCTTATTTAATGTCATTCTTTTCTCCAACTTTGCAGTTTAGACTGAGAAGGGTGAATATAAGAAGAACCTGTAAAACAAAATGATAAATCTTTATAACAAGGAAAAGTCTGTGTTAAATACTTGACAAGCAATATTTATAACTTTAGCCAAGCCAGAAACCTGCTTTAAGTATAAAATATCAGCGCTTTTTTCATAAAGTTTCTATGATTTAGAGGTCTTAAAATTCACATCTTAAGAATTTATTTGACAGAAAAGGATTGCATATTTTGAAATTGTTAATAATCAGTAGATTTTTTGCTTAAGTGTTTAAGTAAGTCCTCTTCAACAAAATCTCCCCCAAAATGTTATAATACATAGAATATACAATTATCTTTTTATTTCTCTTATAGATTTCTATTTTTTCATTATATAATGCATGTCTATGTCAAAAGCATAGAAAACAGAGCATAGAGATAAAAATAAAATAAGTCCTCTATTAAAATGTTTGCAGATATTTTCCAGGTTTTTTTTCCCCCTATAGAAACAAAGCTAATATGTTTCAGAGGTAAAGCATATGCATATGTATTAATAAAAACATTTGTATGATAATGGCACATAACAACAACAATGTACTTGAAATTTTATACCCCAACCTTTTATATATAATATTTTTCAGTTATTGAATATCCATTAATTATATACCGTATATGAATAATTATTACTAGGATAATACCTCTTATTCACTGAATACTTATTACAGGGAAAGCACCATGCTAAAAACTTTGTGTATATTTTCTCATTTATTCATCTGAACAATGTCTTTTGTAGTTGAAGAATCCAAGGCTTACAGAGTTCAACTGATGGGGCAACATACTTCCGTAAAGATTTACAGCCTCGGAAACCCAATGAGTCAGAACCAATTTGATGGCAGTGAGTTTGTTTTTTTGGTTAAAGTCAGAAAACTATTAGGGATGAAGTTGGGATTCAAACCTAGGCTTATCTTAATCTAAAGTATTATTGATAACAAAAAGGAAAGATCGAAGAATATACATAAGCATAGAATTAAGTCAGTAAGTATGATTACCAGTAATATGCAAAACATATTCATTGTAAGAAAAATTTCACCTTTATTCCCCTAAACAAAGCATACATAGTTTCATCACTAGTTATTCTTATAGATCTCTTGTGGTTTAACTTTATTTTTTATATTTCAATAAAAAGTGGAAAACAAAATGTATACAAACTTTTGATTGGAAACTAATCACAAATTAAGCTATTTAAGGTATAAATCAGCCTTAAATCTCAATTCTACTGTGTGAAACAGCTAATGAATATATAGTTTCCTTTTTTAGAAACTGAGGATGGAATTTTAACATATAATTGTTTGCATCCTACAGTGCAGTGAATTGCTTAATATGGTCCCTCTAGCCATAGTCCTCCATTTTTTGATGTATTGTAAATCCTAGCCTTTATGCCTGTTTAGTGTGGGATTATCTTCAGTTCTGCCTTGCTGGAGTATGTGACTCAAATCAACACCCTTAGTTTCTTTGAGGATATGTTTGTGAATGTTCTGGCAAAGTTAGCTCTTTTTTGCTTTAGCTCCTGCATTTGGTTCATCAACATCTCACCCCTGAACTTGAGATAGCACTCAGTCATCGGACCAATTTGGGTTCTCCAGTTCCTGAAAACCATGTGAGTGAGAAAAATCCTTCAGACTTACAGCGCCCATGGACTTGGAATTGCCAGCCTCCCAGCCTCCACCACTGTGTGAGCCATTGCCTTGGCAGTTTGTTGAGTTTTGCGAGTTGTTACAGCAATATACAGAACCCCATAGAATTCAGATCTTAACATAAATAAATATATTTGACGTTGTCTTAGAAAGCAATTTGTTATTCTCAAAAGCCAAAATATTACAGGAGTTTTTAGTGTATATATCTCTCCCCTTATTTTTATACCCTGTTCCTTGGTACTATGCCCATCATATTTCTTACTTCTTTACATTAGATTGTGCTAGGTGAAAAAAGACTGCAGATGAGGACATATTCCATACAGACCCTTTTTTTTAAGCCTTAAACAAGACAAAGACAAAACAAATACAATCATCTGAATGAGGGAAACCGTCAGCATGTACATAGTACAGAGGTCAAAGGACTCAGCTGAATCACATCCATGATTTTCATCATACACAACAGAGAACAAAGGAAATCATCTCAGGATTGTGAGTGGTGACAGGACAGTCCATCACTTGTGTGAGTGGGACTACGGAAGCAGGAAAAAGTGATGATGGGGATAAGTACATAACTGCATGTTGAAAAAAGGTTATGGTTTAGTTCTGGGGTTTCTACGTGGTGGTTGAGATACAACTCACAATCATGTAGCCCTGAGTCACATTCCCCAGGTCCCCAACTTTTACCTTAAATTAGATAATATGTGGTTTTTTTGCTAAGTCATTAAGAACTCACCCTGCAAGTTTCTTAGTTCTTTGTGTATCTTTCTGTATACTGGCTAATCTACATTCAACCATACTCTTCCTGAGTGCAAACTATCCCTCCCTGGGTTTGCTCTGACTTGTCTAAGCATAGCTCTATTTCTGGTTTAATGGTCAGCAAGCATTTGGGAAGTAACATTAAGAACTTAACTGGCATCTGAACTTATATCAAAACTCAAAATGGACTTAGGGCTCCTACTGTGGACCACAGACTTCCACAAACCAAGTGCTTTAGAACTTAAGCTCTAATGAAAGATATATTTAATGTAAAAATGTATTCCATGTAAAGAATGTAAAGTTTTTTAATGAAATATATTTACTTCCCATTTAACCCACCTTAATATTGCAATTTGATCGAGTATTTGATTAAAATCATTTAGAACCTCAAAGCTACAAAATATGATTAGTTATGTTATATATCTGAAACTAAAAATGGTGTGCAGAAGTGGAGGGGAGGTGGAGAGAGAGAGGCTTCTGACCTGAGAGGGGCAGCTGAACTCCTCATCTAACTTCATCAGAAGGAAGAAGAATCAAGAACAGCCCATCCTATCAGGCAAGGGTCAGGCATATAACCACCCTCCAAATTTCTTGAAAATTCTTAACACCAACTGTCTTTCCCACAGCACTCTCTACTCCTCTGCTGAGTTTAATAATTCATTGCCCTGGCCACACAGAACTCAAAGAACATACTCACAGATATGGGTTTTATTATGGAAGTAACAGGTTACAATTCAGGATTAGAAAAACTCAGGATACAGTGATTCAATTAGGACAGCTTCTACTCAGTTATGAATGCTTTTCACATTGAATTTTTCTTAAAAAAAGGTAATGGAGTGGGAGTGTACCCAAGACCATGTATAGGATTGGCAGACAATGGTTCTACAAGTGTATTTGTAGATTCTGTAAGAATTCCCAGGTGTATAGGAGAGCTGACAAGGGACAAGCTTGTAGTCACTTCTTGGGCACAGTCAAAGGCCCAGAGGGAGTGAGTAGTTGAACCTGTGGACTCGGAACCATAGTCACAGGTAACAAGAAGCTCAATTGGCATAACATACTACAAAAAAACCATTGTTCCACCTCCTACTTTGGCGAGTAGTGACTGGGATGTTAAAAGTTTGCAAGCAGCCATCTAGATGCAACAATAAGTCTCTCCTCATCCAGAGCAAAGAAGAATGAAGAAAACCATTGATTCATAGAAACAGTTAGTCCAAGCAACGGGTACACTATGCAGTCCTCAGCCTATATGACTGAGATCAGAAGAACTAGATGGTGCCCGGCTACCACTGTCAACCACTCAGAGTGGGATCTATGGGGAAAATCCTAGATAGAGAGGGAGAACAATGTGGAACAAAACTCAAAATCATTTGGAAAAAAAAGGGGGGACCAGGTTTGCTGGTCTCATAGAGACTGGTGGAACCACTGAGACTATGTCCCCTAGCTGCTCATCAGGTCTGGAATTGAACCCACTCCTGTGGCTTCAAGCCAAACAAAAGAAAGTCATATGAGTTGAGCATTTACCCAAGGTAGATACAATCTTTGGAGAGAACAATCATGGGAGAAAGAAGGGCTATTTATGCACAGGGAGACAGCTCAGGGGGCAGGAATGCATGAACAGATGGACACAGGGAAGAAGTAACTATTGGGAGGAAGTAGGAGGGGAGCTGTTGCATTGTGGTAAATTGTAGTCAATGTCATGAGACATGAAAGTGTACGTGAACTGTTGTATGGAAAGTGAATTTGTCTGTAAACTTTCACCCAAATCACAATTAAAAAAGAAAAAAAAAATAAAAGGTATGTTGACTACCTCCAGAAGATGGCGGAATAGGCAGAAAGATTGCACAGACCCTCTTCAACAAAGAAAAGGGGAACCAATTAACACAGATACAGAGGATAATCCTGGAACCCTGAGCTTTGAAGGGAAGGATATAGAAGTGAAATAAATTCCAACTAGTAGAAGAATTTACACAAAAACATCAAAAAAGGAGACATACAGAGTTGCAGTCTGGCAGCGATCCTGATAGCACAAACAGCTTGGATATTGCTAAGTGGTATTCTTGTTGTTGTTATGTGCCATTGAGTTGGCCCTGACTCATAGTGACCCCTCCTTGGGTTTCTGACGCACTATCACTACAGAAGTAGGATTGCCCAACCTTCCTTCCAAGGAGTGGCTTGTGGGTTTGAACTGCCAGCCTTCTGGTTAGCAGTCAAGTGCCTTAGGCACTATGCTACCAGATCTCTTAAAAATTAACCAAAAAATTCAGCCCTGCTAGCCAGGGGCTGCACAGAGGACTACATTGGTGGCTGGTGAATAAAAGGGGAAACAGCAAAGAAGAAGGCGGTTTGAGCTATGGACTTTTGCCTGTCCAGAGGATGCAGCCATTTTGAATGTTTACAAGAAGTTTGCTCATTTTGGATATTAAAGTAACAACATTCTCCCAGATCCCAGGGACTTAAGAATAGGCTCCACATGCTGGGAACCACAAGGACATTCCAGATGCCAATGACTGGAAAGGTACGATATTGTCCTTGTTATTCTTATACTCCAAACCTTCTTGGTGAATGGAGGTGCAGCTATCCTTCAGCCCACCCACCTTCCGGACCGGCAAGAATTCCATCCCAGTCTGTTTGCTCAGACAGACCCTGGATGCCTGGCCCTGCCCTGCCCAGATTTTTTTTAAATTTGTTTTTGTCTGTTTTAAAATTATTATTATTATTATTATTATTGTCCTTTTATTATTATTCTTTATTCTTCCTTTCCCAGGTTCTAGTTTTCAGCTTTTTCAGGAACCAGAAAAGGATGTCCTCTATCACCACTTCTATTAGACATTGTATTGGAAGTCCTAGCCAGGGGAATAAGACAAGAAAGGGAAATTAAAGGCATCCAAGTTGATAAGGAAGAAGTCAAACTATCCCTATTTGCTTATGATATGATCCTATACCTAGAAAACCCAAGACACTACTCAAAAATCTCTGGAACTAATGGAGAGATTTAGCATAGTGGCAGAATACAAGATCAACATCCCAAAATCAGTTGGATTATTCTACACCAGCAAAGAGATTGCTGAAAAAGAAATAAGGAAATCAATACCATTTACAAATGGCTACCAAAAAAGCAAAATACTTGGGAATAAATCTTACTAGGGACACAAAAGACCTTTACAAAGAAAACTATAAAGACTACTTCAAGAAACCATAAGAGATGTACATAAATGGAAGAACCTACCATGCTTGGGCATAGGAAAATTGAACACTATGGTAATGTCAATTCTACCCAAATAAACCTATACAGTCAATGCAATCCCAATCCATATCCTATCAACATTCTTTAAGGATATGGAAAAACCAATCACCAGCTTATATGGAAAGGAAAGAGACCTCAGATAAGCAAAGCACTATTGAAGAAGAAGAACAAAGAAGGAGGTCTCATACTGCCAAATTTCAAACCCTACTACACAGCCACAGTAGTCAAAACTACCTGGTATTGATATAATGACAGACAGACATACAGACCAATGGAATAGAACTGAATGCAAAATACAACCACTTCTTGGCCAGAGCCAACTACCCAGAGGGAGCGAGTAGTTGGACCTGTGGGCTCAGGACCATAGTCTCAGGCGACATTAAGCTCAATTGGCATAACATACTACACAAAACATTGTTCCACATCATACTTTGGAGTAGTGACTAGGATCTTAAAAGCTTGCAAGCAACTGTCTAGACGCAAGATGGGTCTCTCTTCATCCAAAGCAAAGAAGAATGAAGAAAACCAAACATTCATGGAAACAATTAGTCCAAGTGACTGGGTCGCCATGAGACCCTCAGTCTATATAACTATGAGATCAGAAGAACTAGATGGTGCCTGGCTACCACTGTCAATCAGTAGGAGGTAAATCTCCTCTATAGGAGATCCTGGATAGAGTGAGAGGACAATGAGGAATAAAACTCAAAATCATAACAAAAAAATGACTAGGTTTGCTGGTCTGATAGAGCCTGGTGGAACCACTGAGACTATGGCCCCTAGATGCCCTCCAAGTCTGGAATTGAACCCAGTCCTGTGGCTTCCAGCCAAACAAAAGACAGGCCTATGACCTGAACATTACACTAGGTAGATCCATTCCTTGGAGAGAAAAATCATGAAAGAATAGAAGGGCTGTGTATGCACAGGGAGACAAGTCAGGGTCAGGAGTGCATGAAGGGATGGACACAGGGAAGAGATAAGTATGAAGAGTGAGTGGAAGAAGAGTTGTTGCATTGTGGTAGATTGTAGTCAACGTCATGAAACAAAGTAAATGTGAACTGTTGTATGGAAAGTGAATTTGTTCTGTAAACTTTCACCTAAATCACAAACACAAAAAAAGGTGATGTTATTTTGTTTACAAATATGAGTACATGGCAAAGTTCATAAAAATATAGCTCTAATTTAAATTAATAATTGATCTATAGTTGGGAAATAGAAATCATTTGATTTAATAATAAATATCCCTTCAAGACAATTGATATGAAGAAATTAAAAAGTTCTGCTTCATACTTGAAGATTTATCAGAAACTTAACTCCAGCAATTTATTTGGTACTGAGGATGGGGAAGGGTACATTTAGTGTGAAAATTCGAAATAAAATGCTTTACTCTTTTCTCTGTGAAATCCACCCATACAAAGAGATTATTATAATCCTATATCTCTTTCTGTATTCTTGTGAACAAGGAATCTGGTATGACTGAATTACTTCTGTTTACAACTGGTGCTTTGTCAATCCTTGATATTTGGTCTTTCTACTTTTGTCAAAAAATTATGAACAATTAGAAAGTAGTCATATGATGAAAATAATCTTCCAAATATTTTTCTCTAAAAGACTCTTAAAAGTGTTTCTGATGCTTTAAACAAGCTTCAGCATGTACCTGTGATAATTTTATTTAGCTACCGGAAGAGTTAATAAAGCACTATGCAATAACATTTTCGTTTGAGCTGTATGATTCCAAATAAAACTGGTTTTCTTTGACTAATAAACGAGAAATCCACAATGTCCATGTTTGTTGTCATAGTTAGGTGCCATCAAGTCGATTCCAACACATCGTCTTTATGTCCAACAGAACAAAACATTGCCCAGTCACACACCATCTTCACAATGCTTTCTATCCTTGAAACAATAATTGCAGACACTGTGTCAATCCATCTCATTGAGGGTCTTCTCCTTTTCTACTGACCTTCTACTTTACCAAGCAAGATATCCTTCTCTAGGGAATGGTTTCTTCTGACAACATGACCAAGTAGGTGAGAAGATGTCTGGCAATTCTTGCTTCCAAGGAGCATTCTGGCTGCACTTCTTCCAGGACAGATTTGTTCTTTCTTCTGATAGTCCATAGTATTTTCAGTATTCGTGGCTGTTGGAGACCAAGAGAGAAATTTTCAAAGGACATGAGTGCAAGGCACATGTCCAACAGCAACAAAAGAAGGCAAGCCCTCTGTCATGGTTAAATGCTTACTTGGCAAATCATTAAGTGTCAAAAGTAAATGTTATTCCAGTAGTCCATGTTTGCTATCTTGTTGAAACATTTCATACCTTGGGACACTGTGCCCTTGTAAACATTTATTGTTTAACATTCATTGTTCCTGAGGAGACTGTTATGATTGACCCAATGACCACCTGTTGTCCTTGGGCACATAGAGGAGTAAAACTTTAATTATGTAGAAAATAGTTGATTGTATAGATTCCAAGGATAATGATCTAATCATGTGTAAACGTATAAATAAAGCAGAACGAAGGCATCAGGTGTCGCTCTCGCATAATATGTGAAGCATCCACCTGGCCACCTTTAATCCTTTCATGTTGCTCTGTTTCATGACCTGTGCTGTCATGCTAAATGCACCAAGTGGCCAACACCATAATTCAAAGGCAACAACTCTTTTTTGGTATTCTTTACTCATTATCCAGCTTTCATATGCATATGAGGTGATTGAAAATACCATGGTTTGGGTTAGTCATACTTTAGTCTTTCAAGAGACATCTTTGCTCTTCAGCACTTTAAAAAGGTCTATTGCAACAGATTTGCCCAGTGTGATACATCATCTGATTTCTTGGCTGCTGCTTCCATTGGTGTTGATTGTGGAACCAAGTAATATGAAATTTTTGACAATTTCAATCTTTTCTCCATTTATCATGATGCTGCTTATTGGTACAGTGGTGAGGATTTTTGTTGAAATATAATCCATACTGGAGACTGAAGTCTGTGATCTTCATCATTAAGTGCTTCAAGTCATCTTTACTTTCAGCCAGCAAGGTTGTCTGGTCTGCATATTTCAGGTTGTTAATGAGTCTTCTTCCAATCCTGATTCTGCACTTTTCTTCATATAGTCCAGCTTCTTGGACTATTTGTTCAGCATACAGATTGAATAAGTATGGTGAAAGAATACAACCCTGAGGCACTCCCTTCCTGATTTTAAACCATGAAGTATCCCCTTGTTCTGTTCAAATGACAGCCTTCTGGTTTATGTATAGGTTCCTCATGAACACAATTAAGTGTTCCGGAATTCCCATTCTTGTCAATGTTATCCATAATTTATTATGATCCACACAATTGAATGCTTTTGCATAGTCAATAAAACATAAATAAACATCTTTCTAGTATTCTTTGCTTTTAGCCAAGATCCATCTGATCTCAGCAAGGTATCCCTCATTTCACGTCCTCTTCTGAATCCAGTTTGCATTTCTGGAAGTTCCCTGTCAATACACTGCTGCAATTGTCTATGAATTATCTTCAGCAGGATTTTACTTGTGTGTGATATTAATGATATTGTTTGATAATTTCCACATTGTGTGGGACCACCTTTCTTTGGAATGGGTACAAATATGGATCTCTTCCAGTCAGTTGGCCAGGTTGCTGTCTTCCAATTTCCTTGGCATAGACGAATAAACACCTCCAGCCAGCATCCATTTGTTGAAAGATTTCAGTGGGTATTCCATCAGTTCCTGGAGCCTTGTTTTTTGCCAGTTCCTTCAGTGCACCTTCGACTTCTTCCTTCAATGCCATCAGTTCTTGATTGTGGGCCACCTCCTAAAGTGGATAAACATCGACCAGTTCTTTGTGATACAGTGACTGTGTATCCCTTCCATCTTCTTTTAATGTTTTCTGCTTTATTCAATATTTTGCCCAAAGAATCTTTCAATATTGCAAATCAAAGCTTGAATTTTTTCTTCAGTTCTTTCAGCTTGAGAAATCCCAGGTCTGTCTTCCCCTTTGGTTTTCTAATTCCAGGTCTTTGCACATTTTATTATAGTAATTGACTTTGTCTTCTTGAGCTGCTCTTTGAAATCTCTTCAGCTCTTTTAACTCATCATTTCTTCCATTTGCTTTAATTAGTTTCCATTCAACAACAAGTTTCAGAGTCTCTTCTGACATCCATGTTGGTCTTTTCTTCCTATCCTGTCTTTTTAATGACCTTTTGCTTTCTTCATGGATGATGTTCTTGATGTCATCCCACAATTCCTCTGATTTTTGGTCATTGGTGTTCAATATGTCAAATCTATTCTTCACATGGTCTCTAAATTGAGGAGGGATACAATCAACATCATATTTTGCTCTCATGGCCTTGTTTTAACTGTCTTCATCTTCAATTTGAGCTTGCATATAAGCAATTAATGGTCTGTTCCACAGTCAGTACCTGGCCTTATTTTGGCTGAAGATATTGAGCTTCTCCATCACTTTTTTCCCACAGATGTACTCAATCTGATTCCTGTTTATTCCATCTGGTGAAGTCCATGTGTATAGCTGCTGTTTATGTTGTTGAAAAAAAAGGTATTTGCAATGAATAAGTTGTTGGTCTTACAAAATTCTGTCATGTGATCTCTAGCAGCATTTCTGTCACCAAGATTATGTTTTCCAACTACTGGTGATTTTTCTTCATTTCCAATTTTTGCATTCAAGTCACCAGTGATAATCAATACATCTTAATTGCATATTTGGTCAATTTCAGACTGCAGAAGTTGGAAAAAATCTTCAATTTCCTCATCTTTGGCTTTGGTGGTTGGTGTGTAAATTTGAATAATAGTAATATTAACTGGTCTTCTTTGTCAGCATATGGATATTATCCTATCACTGTAAGTATTATACTTCGGCATAGATCTTGAAACATTCTTTGTGATGATGAATGCCACACCATTACTTTTCAATTTGTCATTCCCAGCATAGTAGATCATATGATTGTCTGATTCAAAATGGCTGAAATTGGTCCATTTTAGCTCACTAATGCCTAGGATATTGATCTTTATGTTTTCCACTTCATTTTTGACAACTTCCAATTTTCCTAGATTCATACTTCATACATTCCACATTCTGATTATTAATGGATGTTTGCATCTGTTTCTTCCCATTTCAGTTATGCCCCATCAGCAAATGGCGGTCCAATGCTTTAGTTCATCAGTATCATTAAGGTTGACTACTTTGTGGATGTAGCTCTTCCCCAGTCATATTTTGAGTGCCTTCCAACCTGAGGGTCTTATCTTCTGGCACTATATCAGACAGTGTTTCAGGGCTATTCATAAAGTTTTCCAGTAATATATCAGATTAAACTTCACTGCTATTTACAGGTTTTCACTAGGCAATATTTTGAGAAGTGGATGCCCCCTTCCTTTTTCCCAGTCTGTCTTAGTCTGGAAGCTCTGCTGAAACCTGTTCACCATGGTGACCCTGCTGATATTTGAAGTATAGGTGACATAGTTTTCTGCCTAATAGCAACACATAAGCCACCAAAGTACAACAAACTGACATATGAGTGGTGGTTCATAAGTTTATGATCATTTATATTATGATAGTTGCCTATTCTAGGAGAAAGGTCTATGTAAATTCATACTGAATCTCAAAAGTTATGTCCCTAAATTAAAATCAAAGTTAGAAATGTAAAACTATAACTATGTTTGAAGAGAAAAAGAATTGTTGTTTGGTTTCTTACAATCAAATGTAAGCACTAGTAGTGAATGTTAAAAAATCTTATGCCAATCATAGTTAAATATTTTTTTAAAGTTTAATTTAAAAGATGCCATTGTAGGGTTTTACCAATATCTTACATATGACCACAAAAGAGTGAGCTTAAATGAAAAACAATAAAAATTAAGAGTTTGAAGAGGATGGATCATCTTCAGTGGCTTTGAAAAATCAACACACCATTTGAAACATTGTTCTCTGGGAAAGTTTGAAGACATTAAAATGTCACAGCATGGACTGAAAAGTCTCATTCACCTGTGAGGATTCCACCATCTGGATTCTCAACTTAGATGATTTGTTTCAGTTAATTAAATTAGTCAAGCCCTACCACCAGAACCCAACTTTGCATCAGGACTAGAAATCAATGGAACACATTTTATATACAGAAGGCAGAAGGTAGTCACATAAAAAAAAAAAAAAAAAAAAAAAAAATTTGGATGAAGAAAATAACAAAGATATGCAAAGAAATACAATTGACCATGACTTAGTTATATCTAACCTCAAGAAAGCAAACAAGTAAAACTGGGGAAAGATCAATGCCCACGATAAGGAAGGTGTTCAAATTTAAATGAATGTGTGATGACCTAAAGGGAAGGGTAAAAAAGAATTAAAAGACATGGATAGAATTTTGTTTCCTTATCCAATGATAGTGATTTTTAGCCAAAAACACATTTCTTACAGAGATTTAAATAATGTATGGGCTCATACACCATGTCATCTCTTTCAGACACAATGAATAAAAAGGTAAGTCAGAAAAGCATCCCTCTGTTGCGTCCATGTAACAGCTACACCACTGGAAATCATCCTTTAGATAAAGAAGTAGACTGCTAAGATCTAAATATCTTTCTGGCCCTCTCAAACACAAATCTTTGTATACTTTGGTAGAAATCAACTTTACTTCAACTATTTGCACATGAAATATTATCACTCCATATTAGTTTCACTTTCCCTTTGTTCCATTTTTTAAGTTCTTCATACTCACCTAAACTTCTGTTTTGAGGCTTCTGTTATTTCACATTTTTATCACTGATGAGCTTAGGAAGTCTGTTTTCAAGTTTGTCACCATCCATATCTTCCATAAATCTGGCTTCATCTAGGACTCACTGAATATTCTGCTATCTTTAGAATTCTTGCCTCAAAGGTATTCTTACCCTATATACTTTTATTATTTATTTTTTTATTTTTGCATCTAGGTCCAAAATAAAAGTTACAGTATAATATCTATAGCCTATATTTTTAAACAATAAAAACGGCAACCCACAAAGTTACCAGTCACTGCTAGTATCCTAAAATCGGATACTGACCTTATCATGATTTCTGAAAAAGACACAAACTTGTTTCTACTATAGAGACTACATAGTGTGCTTTCATGCAAAAATGCAATCTTCTGTCATCTAAAATTTCATATGTACTTTCATTCATTCATGTTTCTCTACATAATTTAACACATATTTATTAAGTTTTTAATAATGCTAGGTGCTTGATAAACGCTGGGAATAAAGTATTGAATAGGGTAAACAGGTCCTTTTTCTCATGAGCTAATCTATACTCTAGGAATGAAGGCAGACTTTGAACAAGTAATTATATGTGTGAAAAGTGCTATAACAGATAATGCTCAAAGTGCTTTGGAAACATAAGAAGTCATAGATGACTCGAAAGTTTATAGTTTAAACAGCTAGATGGATTCCTGCTTACTTAGAGCTCCTTGTTCAAAACTATTAAGAATTTCAAGACAACAACAGCAGCTCATTAAACCAAATGTGGGGTCCTCTAAACAGGGACCCTTGTGACTACACACATCACAGTCTCATGAAGTTCACCCAGGTTCCCATGAAACATCTAAGTGGTTATTTCAAGTAGGCAATAGATTATATGAGTTTGGAATCTAAGACAAATATCTTATTAAAAATATTTGCAAGTTGTGGTAGTTTAAAGATGATCACATATTTTTACTCTAACCAACAAGTAGAGTTTATTTTTCTTTCCCTTGAATCTGAGAATACCCTATGGTGGTTTAACCAATAAAATAAAGTGGAAGTGATGTGTGGTAGTTGCAGGCCTAACTTTTAAGAGAATTGCTGTTTCCCTCTTGACGCACCTACTCTTGGGACATGTCTTGGAATGCACAGGCTAAGTGTAGGCACTCTTGGTTGACAGCTTCAGCTGCCCCAGTCAATAGCCAACAGCAAGTATCAACCATATAAGTGAGACATTTTAGATGTTCCAATCCAACTGAGCAGAAAAATTACTCAGATAAACCTAGTCAGAACACAGAATCCTGAGAGATAAAAAAATATTCACTGTTTTAGGCCTATAATTTTTCAGAGGTTATATAGCAAGTGGAAATTACTGCTTGAAAGTTGGGTGCTGGAAGAACAAAAACCTAAAATATTTGACATTGGATTTAGGCCTAGAAGCAGGTGGAAGCTAGAAGAATCTAAAGACATTTAATGAGAGATGGAATAAGAGGATGAAAAATGTTTTTGGAGGTTGTAAAAGGGTAATTCATGTTATGTAGTTGTGGAAAATTTTGAACATTGTTTCTGTGGAATCATGGAAAATAGAATATATACTTAATGAATTTGTTGAATTGGTTGAGTAGCTTTGCAGACAGAATATTGAAAGTGACAACTGATTTAGCTGCACATAATGAGGTATGCATAGAGAGGGAGATGGATTAAAGAAAACATTTTAGTTTTCAAGTAGACCAAAAAAACCAAACTCACTGCCGTCCAGTTGACTCATAGAAACCCCTCCTTGGATTTCCAAAGCAGTATCTCTATGGAAGTAGATTGCCCAATATTCCAAGGAGTGGCTGGTGGATTTCAATAGTCAACCTTCTGGTTAGCAGTCAAATGCCTTAGACAATAAGCCACCAGAGTTCCTTCTCAAGTAGAATCTGGAGGAAACATTTATTAGCCAAGACTTGGTAGTGTTTCTCATGCCCAGTCTCTCACAGCAAAAGACTTTCAAATCAAGAAACGACTTCAGGAGAAAGATCAAACCAAGATCTCTGCAGGTAAAAACGCAAACTTAGAGTCAAGATCTCAAATATATGTCTTTAAGAAGCTTTGTTAAGACCGCAGAGAGACTTAAGAGTGTTCCTCTTTGAACATTTCTGCTAGAGAACAGTGCTTCTAGCTTTCAGTCCAAGGTGAAGAGGAGCCTATTGCAAAAAAAAAAAAAAAAAAAAATTCTAAGCATAACTTTTGTCTAATGTAATAGAGACAATATTTTTTTTACTCAGGAAGCCCATAATGTTTCTACTCGATTAAAATATTATGCCAGAATGAACCAAAAGCGACAGGTATCTCATAGCTCAAAATGAAAAGAGGTTTTTGAGTTCCTCAACTTCCAACAGGCAGGACACTGACTAAGAAGTCTACTCAGTTACATACATGGAATATTTCTCAGGGAAAAGTATTACTCATATGGGAGAGCCAAAAATCCAGACAGCAAAGCTAAGAAGGATGAAGGATCAATCAAAAAAACTAGAAAGAGTCCAAACCAATGAAGAAAAAATGTACTCAACTGAATTCCAAGATTGCTATGAATAAGTGACTCCCACACTGGGCCTGCTATTTTTTGAATAAGTGTGTGTATTAATTATCTAGTTCCATTTTAACAGAAATAACACAAGTGGGTGACTGTAACAAACAGAAATTTATTTTCTCACAGTTTAGGAGGCTTGACTTCCGAGACTTCTGAAGTTGAGGCACTGAATCTAGTGGAAGGCTTTCTCTCCCCATTGACTTTGGGTAAGATCCTTGCCTCTTTTCACTTCTTCTCCTGTATTTCTTGGCAACCATGTAACCTGTATTTTCCCCTCCATTTTTAATTGGTTGCTTGCCTAATATTCTTGTTCATATTTCAAAAGAGATTGACTTAAGAAACAACCTACTAATATGTGTCTATTAACATAACAAAGCCCCTTCCGAAATAGGATTATAACCACAGGTATATCAGTTAGGACTTACAACATGTATTTTTGGGGTACACAATTCAATCCCTAACAATGTGTCTTTTGAATTCTATGTTATATATTGGGTTCTTGGAGGAAGAAGCAGACAACTTGTCCTCCTAGTTCATAGTTCTTCAAATCAAGAGGAACCTGAAGAGCTCAATTCATACTTTGATGAGATTTAGATATTTAGATGATAAGATACTGAACTTTGAGCCTGAGGCAATAATGGAATGAGACTTTCGAGTTATGGGAAAGAGTGTTCAGAGTGTTCTGCATGGTGAAGGACTTTAAATAATTTGTGCCCAAGAGATCATGGTGATGGATTAAAATGGCGATACATGTGTTATCATTCTTCCTATTGACATGTAGTATTTATTCCCCTTCCCTTCAATCTGAGTTGGCTCTATGACAGTTTAACAAATAGAATGTGCCATGTTTATACTGGTGTATCTTTTAAGAAGACGTTCCATGTCTATTTATTCCCTCTAGAAATTATCCTTCTTGGAACTCTTTTTCTTAAAACTGAGCTACCAGGCTGTGAAGAGCCCAAACCACATGTTGAGATCACATGTTCATGTTCCAACTGACAGCGTCAGTTGAGCTCCCAGCCAACAGCCAACATCAAATGCCAGCAATATGAAGGGGGTATGTTGTCCACAGATTATGCAGCCAATGCCTCTACCATGTAAAGTAGGAAAACAGCCCAACTTAGCTCAGTCAATTCCAAAATTAGTGAGAGAGAGTATAATAGTTGTTTTAAGCCATGAAATTTTGTGGATTATGTACCAATAAATAACTGAAATAGGAGTCTTTTGTGCATAGGAGGTAGTGAATCTGTGAGAATGTAAAAACTTAATAGATAAGTATATAGCATGTTAGCAAATAGTATTTAGAATAGATTTCTGAAAACTCCAAAATCAATGGATAGAGAAGCAGAAGTCAGCAACAAAATTTAGGTAATATATTCATAAAAGTAGAAGAAAATCTAGGAGATAATCAGTAACTTGTGAACCAATGGAAGTGACAGAGAGGGGACCACAGAGGTGAATGTTACTGAGAGATCAAATATGCTGATAATGAATTTAATGACATATATAACATAGTGCCTAATGTACTTGACTACTAACCATAAGGCTGGTGGTTCAAATCCACCAGCCACTCCTCGGAAGGAAGGTTGGGCAATCTACTTCTGTAGTGATACCACCTTGGAAATCCAAGGAGCGGTCACTATGATTTGGGTCTGACTTGACAGCACATAGCAACAACAACAAAGTCAAAGTTGGCCCTAGCAAAAATAGATTTGTAAATTGATGGGAAGGAAGCCAAACTGGAGGTAGTTGAAAAGTGAACAGTAAATGAACAGAGAGAAACAGAAAGTATAGATTCTATTGAAGAGCTAGGAGAGATGTTAGAAAGAAGTCATGGGGTGTGAGTGTATGTGAGACTTTGAAAGAGTTTAGCTTTTAAATGCTGGTGGGAAGAAAGAAGCATAAAAGTCATGTAAGAGAACAATATAAGTGAATAATATTTTACTCTTTCCAGAAAAGATCCTCAAACCACAGAACATCCATTTAGGCACTATCTATGTCCATTGTCCAAACACACAGTAACCTCAAAAGAACATTTGCTATAAAGCAGTTTGCAATAACTTACGTCTATCATGAATCCAAAGGAAAAATGATCTTGTTAAATTGCATGTAATGGACTCTATACAACAGATATAATCTTAAGATTTTACAGCTCAAAAATTAACCTTTTAAATTTTGGACAGTTTCTTCCTTCTAAGGTGTGAAATTTACCTTTCTGCCAGACCATACATTATTTTGGGAAGAGTCACTTGAATAATATTCAGATGTACGAAAATATATATTTATTTATTTATTTATTTATCTAACTGAAAGTATATAAAACTTTTCTTGCCAAGAGTCTCAGGACTACTTAAGATCATGGATGAAGCTACATGGTGCCCTTCCCAAAAGTATGTCTGTTCATGTTTTTCCCACATGCAGATGAGTCTCCTGTTTGCAAAATAACTCAGACTGTGGGTCATTCTCTGAGGTTTCAAAGACGCTTCTTCTGGCAGTCCATGAAATATTTCAGTATTCAGCACGACAACTCAAAAGCATCAACTCTTCTTCAGTCTTCTTTATTCATTGTCCAGTTTTTCATATGCATATGAGGTGATTGAAAATACCTGGTTTGTGTTAGGCCCACCTGATATCTTTGCTTCTTAACCACTTTAAAGATGTCTTTTGCAGCAGATTTTCCCAGTGCATTACAATATCTGATTTCCTGACTGTTGTTTCCCTGAGTACTGACTGTGGATCCAAGTAAAATGAAATCTCTGACAACTGCAATCTTTTCTCTGTTTATCATGATGTTGCTTATTGGTCCAATTGTGAAGATTTTCCTTTTCTTTATGTTGAGGTGTAATCTATAGTGAAGACAGTAGTATTTGATCTTCATCTGCTTCAAGTCATCCTCAATTTCAGCGAGCAAGATTGTATCATCAGCATATCATAGGTTGTTAATAGTTCCTCCAATCTTTATGCTGCATTCTTCTTCATATGGTCCAGTTTCTCAGATTTCCTCATCAGACAGATCGAATAAGAATGGTGAAAGCATACAACCCTGATGCACACCCTTCCTGATTTTAAACTGCAGTATCCCCTTGTTCTGTTTGAAAGACAGCCTCCTTTTCTATGTACAGCTTCATCGGGAGACAAATTGAGTGTTCTGGAATTCCCATTCTTCACACTGTTATCCATAAGTTGTTATGATCCACATAGTTGAATGCCTTTGCATAATCAATAAAACACAGAAACACATCTTTCTGGCATTCTTTGCTTTCTGCCCAATCTATCTGACATCAATAATAATGTCCCTTGTTTTGCATCCTCTTCTGAATCTAGCTTGCATTTCTGGAAGTTCTTTGTCAACACATTGCTGCAACAGTTTTTTAATTTCTTCAGCAAGATTACTTGCATGGATATCAATGCTATTGTTCAGTAGTTTTCACATTCTGTTGGATCACTGTTCTTTGGGTTGGGCACAAATATTGATCTCTTCTCGTCATTTGGCAAGGTAACGCTCTTCCAAATTTCTTGGCATAAATAATCACCTCCAGCACTGCGTTTGTTTGTTGAAATATCTTAATGGTGTAAAACAAGGCTTTGACTTCTTCCTTCAATGTCATTGGTTCTTAATCATACACCACCTCTTGAAAAAGTTAGACATCAACCAATTCTCTGTGATATGATGACTCTGTGTATTCCTTCCATCTTCTTTTGATGCTTCCTGCATCGTTCAATATTTTTCCCACAGAATCCTTCAATATTGCAACGCAAGGCTTGAATTTTTTCTTCAGTTCTCTCAGCTTCAGAAATGTTGAGTGCATTCTTCCCTTTTGGTTTTCTAACTCTAGATCTTTACACATTTCATTATAGTACTTAACTTTGTCTTCTCGAGCTGCCCTTTGAAATCTTCTGTTCAGCTATCTTGTCATTTATCCCATTTGTTTTAGCTACTCTCCATTCAAGAGCAAGTTTCAGAGTCTCTTCTGACATCCATTTTAGACTTTTTTCCCTTTCTTGTATTTTTAATGACTATTTGCTTTCTTTATGTATGATGTTCTTGATGTCATCCCACAATTAGTCTGGTCTTCTGTTGTTGGTGTTCAGTGTGTCAAATTGTTCTTCAAATTGTCTCTAAATTCAGGTGGGGTATAATCAAGATCATATTTTGGATCTCATGGACTTCTTTTAATTTTCTTTAGCTTCAACTTGAACTTGCATATGAGCAATTGATGGTCTTTCCACAGTCAGCTCCTGACCTTGTTTTGACCAATGATATCGAGCTTCTCCATCAACTCTTTCCACAGATGTAGTCGATCTGGTTTCTGTATATTGTATCTGGTGAGGTCCCTGTGTATAGCAGCCACTTACATTGTTGAATAGAGCATAAGATGAGAGATATATTACATTGAAGAGCAATGTCATTAATCAGAGTGAAAGCAGCCTTCCTAGAGAATATCTCACAGAAAGGGGATACATCCTTCCTTGAACCTTGAAATTCCTTGCAGTCTAAGAAAGGGAACTTCAAGAAATTCAAACTAGATTCAGAAGATGTGGAACAAAGGATATCACTACTGATGTCAGATGATTGAAAGAAAAGAACACCAAAAAGATGTTTGCCTGTGTTTTATTGACTATGAAAAGGTATTCAACTGCCTGGATCATCAATAATTATGAAAAACATTGTGAAGGATGGGAATTCCAGAACACTTCATTTTCCTCGTGAGGAACCTATACACAGACCATAGAACTTATGTATAGAACAAGGGAATACTACATGGTTTAAAATCAGGAAGAGTGTGTTTCATTGTTGTATCCTTTCACCATATTTATTCAATCTGCACACTGAGCAAATAATCTGAGAAGCTGGACTATATGAAGAAGAACACAACATCAGGATTAGAAGAAGACTTCTTAACAACCTGTGACATGCAGGTGATACAACCTTCTTTGCTGAAAGTGAAGATGACTTGAAACACTTACTGATGAAAATCAAAGGCCACAGTCTTTAATATAGATTACATCTCAACATAAAGAAAAATAAAAGCTTCACAACTGGATCAATAAGCAACATCATAATAAATGGAGAAAAGAATGAAGATGCCAAAGATTTCATTTTACTTGGATCCACAGTCAACACCCATGGAAGCAGCAGTCCAGAAGTTAAACATCATTGTATTACACTGGGCTAATTTGCTGTAAAAGACCTCTTTAAAGTTTTAATAAGCAAAGATATCACTTGGAAGACTAAGATGCACCTAACTTGAGCCATGGTATTTTCAATAACTTCATATGCATGTGAAAGCTGGACAAAAATAAGGAAGATCAAAGAAGAATTGATGCAATTGAATTGTGGTATTGGGGAAGAATACTGAAATACCATGAACTAATAGAAGAACGAACAAATCCGTCCTGGAAGAAGTGCAGCCAGAATGATCCTAAGCAGTGAGAATGACCAGGCTTCATATCACATACTTTGGTCATGTTGTGAGAAGGGACCAGTCCCTGAAGAAAGATGTCATGTTTGGTAAAGTAGAGGATCAGTGAAAAAGGGGAAGACCTTCAACGGGATGTATTGACACAGTGGTTGCAATAATGGGCTCAAACACAGCAAGGTTATGAGGATGGCATGTGACCAGGAAGCATTTTGATCTGTTGTACATATAGTGTCACTATGAGTTGGAGCTGACTGGCTGGCACCTAACAGCAGCAACAGGTAAGTAGCCAAAGTAGGGAATTTTTGTCTGATTCTCTTTTTTCTTCCAGAACTTGGAAATTTCAATTTTCAGAAAATGATAAAGAAAGTATTAAGTCCATTTGCAAGACATGTTACCAAGAGGATTTAAAAATGAACTAAATAAATATTGTTTCTAAGGCAGTCTTATAGAGTGAAAGAATGTTCCAGAGGAGGATTATTCTCAGTGTATAAGCAACCACTGCACAATTCTAACAACTGTAGTTGAAGAAAAGTAAGCAAGAAAGAACATGGAGGAAGTGATTTCCTTCAGCAATCATACTCTCATTAATGGATTCCTAGCCCATGCTGAGTAAACCAGGAAGATCCTTAAGCACAATGAGTCTCCAAAGTACATCTTTGGCCTGTCTTTACTACCAACCACCATGGCCTATAAATATCCTTAATGTTTTGACAATAATTGTAAATGTTTTCAAAGTTAAAATACATTTAACTGTGCCATGTATCAGTATTTGAAAAGTTTTCACTAAGTACTAGAAGTTTCTAATTTTGTGTATAAATTGTAAATATGGATTAAGAACAACAATACAAAATAGAATTGAAATACCAATTGTGCTGTCTGGCTGACTTAGCACCAGATCACCAATAGATGAGAAAAAAAAAAAATCTCACAATCTAAACCAAAATCCTCTCAAATTAAAATTAACTCAATCAATTCCAAATGTAGAAGGTAAATAATTAGAGCAATGTTTCTCAAATAGGGGGAGATTTTCACTTCCAAGGATACTTGGAAATGTCTGGAGAAAATTTGACTTAGGACAATTGGAGAAGAGGAAGCTACTGGCATCTAGTGGGTATAGACCACTGCTAAACACCATCTAATAGGCCAGTCCCCTACAACCCATTCCACCCCTGGCAACAAAGAACCATCAGGCCAAAATGTCAGCAGTGTTAGGGTTGGGAAATCCCGAATTAGAGTTATCATAAAGTCTGATTTGTTTTCCTTTATTTATGAAGGCCTTCTCGGATTTTAATAATAAAATTATAACATCAGCACGTAGGAAGAAATGTATCTTCCAAGTCATTATGATTTTCAAAGATAAGGATTATTATAACTGTATCTGAAAACAATTCCAGGTTATTAAGTCTTAAGGCACTAGAATCTTTGCACCACTTTATCTTTTAGATAAATTTGAAATTGAATAATGCTTTGAAATACAGCTAAATTCCCCAACATCCTGAGTTTGCAATAAACTTTCTAGAACATTTTAGTTTCTACTTTTCTCATCCAGATGCTAAGCAAGACACTGAAGTACTTAGCAGTAAACTGACCCTGTACTTTGATAATTGAGCCTACTATAAGAATAGTAGTTTAAAGCATTAGACTAAATGAAATTAAAGTAAAATAAATACTATTTAAATTAATGTTATTAAATTTTATTGATAGCCACTTTCATAATTGCTTTTTTTCCAACTGCTCAATGTATATGCTAGTTTTCAGAAGCAGCACAAAGGAAGAAAGAATTGCAGGAATTCTTGTAACACTGTGGGACAATGATATCAAAAGGCCCGGGTGAAACTAGCAAGCTTAAAAAGGTAAGGAAAGCAAACTGAGTTTCTAGGAATTTTCCAGGTAAGTGGTAGACAGACTTGAAAAATGAAGTTGAAAAGAAGGGAAATTTTCCCTAGCAACATCTTCTTTTACTTTGCAACCTTTTCATTTAAAGAAATTACCCATGTTTAAAATATTGGGAATGAAGCATGTGACATATATTTTATTGTACACAGACATCTACCATAGGCATTTAAAGGATAGGTTAAGTGTTAATCTACACTAGGTTTTAAGCATACAAGTAAACTAATTATTAAGCTTCAAAGCACTTTGTATTTTTGAATTTTAACAAGTCTAGGGTGATATTTGTAGCATAGTGCTTAAGGCACTTGACTGCTAACCAGAAGGCTGGCGGTTCAAACCCACCAGCCACTCCTCGGAACGAAGGTTGGGCATTCCTACTTCCATAGTGATACTGCCTTGGAAACCCAAGGAGGGGTCGCTATGAGTCAAGGCCGACTCGATGGCAAATAACAACAATAACAACAGGGTGATATTACTCATTGAACAGTAATGACCAAAAACTTAATAAGTTGTGGAATGACGTTAAGGACATCACACATGAAGAAAGCAAAAGGACATGAAAAAGAAAAGAAAAGAAAAAGAGGAAGATCAAAATAGATGTTGGAAGAGACTTTGAATCTTGCTCTTGAATGTAGAATAGATAAAGAGAATGGAAGAAATGATGACATAAAAGACCTAAACAGATTTCAAAGGGCTGCTCTCGAAGACAAAGTAAAGTATTATAATGAAATGTGCAAAGACCTGGTCCTAGAAAACCTAAAGGGAATAACATTTCTCAAGCTGAAAGAACTGAAGAAAAAATTCAAGCCTCAGGTTTCAATCTTGAAGGGTTCTGTAGGCAAGATATTGAATGGCATACATAAGAAGCATAAAGCAAAGATGTAAGGATACACAGAGATACTGTACCAAAAAGAATTGGTTGATGTTCAACCATTTCAGCATAAGATCAATGTGATAGTTAAGTTTGTGTGTCAACTTGGTTGGGCCTGGGTTGTGTGGCTGGGCAGCTAGTGGTAGTTATTCCACATGATGAGACTGGCAATCAACTCCATGGTGGTATCTACCACAAGCAGCTGAGTAGCTGCTTTAGGGATGTGATCTGCTTCCTGTGCATATAAGCAGTAGCTTTGGGAATGGTCTCTAGCTTATGGCATGCTTGAACTCTGCACACAGCTCAGTAGTCTGCCATGCGCTGCTAATCGTGGGACTTTTAATGGACTTGCATTAATGGCCTGCTGTGTGGTTTGGTAAAATGGGAACTGTGCCTTGTTACTTGTTGACCTTGCATTTGTCAGCCTCAGCAGCCAGCACCTGAGTGAAGAAAAGCCTCCAGCTTCAGTGGGCTGAGAGCCGGCAGTGGAGCTGAAGCCCAAGGTTGTGGGGCCCTAGAGCTAGCACTTTGAACTCACACTTAAAGCCTTCAAAACTGTAAGAGACTAAACTTCTGTTTGTTAATATCCCTGTCAGAGCAGCTCCAGGTAACTAGAACAACCAAAAACTGATTATTATTGAAGTAAGAATTCCAAGCTGTACTGAAGGCATTGGTGAAAAACAAGGTACCTGGAGTTGACAGGATTTCAACTGAGATATTACAACAAAACGATAAAACACTGGAAGTGCTCACCTGTCTATGCCAAGAAATTTAGAAGACAGCTATCTGGCCAATTAATGAAAAGAAATCATGTATGTGCCCATTCCATAGAAAGGTGATCCAACAGAATGCAGAGATTATTGAACAGTATCATTAATATTACACACAAGTAAAGTTTTGCTGAAGATAATTCAAAAATTGTGCTGCAGTACACACAGATGGATTTTGATCGAAAACAGAAAATACCAGAAAGATGTTTACCCAT
>NW_006921595.1:26129793-26130881 GCF_000298275.1 Orycteropus afer afer | reverse complement strand
ATTGCCCAACCTTCCTTCCAAGGAGTGGCTGGTGGGTTTGAACCGCCAGCCGTCTGGTTAGCAGGCAAGTGTCTTAGCCACTATGCTACCAGAGCTCCCCACAACTGGACCAGTAGGCAACATTATTATAAATGGAGAGAAGACTGAAGTAGTCAAGGGTTTATTTTACTTAGATCCACATTCAACATTCCTGAAAGCAGCAGTCAAGAAATCAAATGATTTACTGCATTGGACAAACCTACTGCAAAAAACCTCTTTAAAGTATTAAAAAGCAAGAAGTCACTTTGAGGACTAAGGTGTTCCTGACCCAACCCATGATATTTCCAATCACATCATATTCATGAGAAAGTTGGGCAATGGGTAAGGAAGACTAAAGAAGAATTGATACTTTTGAATTATGGTCTTGGCAAAGAATATTGAATATACCATGGCTGCCAGAATAATGAACAAATCTCTCTTGGAAGAAATACAGCCAGAATGTTCCTTAGAAGTGAGGATGGCTAGACTTCATCTTCAGTACTTTGGATATGTTGTCAGGAGGAACCAGTTCCGGAGAAAAACATCCTGTTTAACGGAGTAAATGGTCAGAAAAAAGAGAAAGACCTTCAATGAAATAAGACTGACATAATGGCTCCAGCAATGGGCTCAAACATGACAATGGTGGTGAGAATGGCACAGGATGAGGCAGTGTTTTGTTTTATTGCACATGGTGTCTTTAGGACTTGAACCCAACTCAATGGGGCTTAACAACAACACCAGGTTGATTGGAGTGTTTGATTTGGAATATATCAAAAATCTCCTTTATTAAAGGTTATTTTTTCTGCTCATAGCCATTTGCTTCAATGTTATATTAAAGTAAAAACACTCGAAAATATTATATACATTGTTCTATTAACATCTATTACAATATTAACTTTAATTAACTTACTCAATCTGCTCCATTAGTAGATTCCTAATTGAGAGAGACAAGTGTAATATTTTTTTTAAAAAAAAAGTATGATGAATTGATTCAAAAATACTGTTCCAAAAATTAATTCTCTGAAATGCCACTTTCTTAAGTTCCAGAAAAGAAAAGGAAAAAAAAAAAA
>NW_006921595.1:26120179-26129673 GCF_000298275.1 Orycteropus afer afer | reverse complement strand
GCCACTCCTCGGAAGGAAGATGGGGCAATCTACTTCCATAGTGATACTGCCTAGGAAACCCAAGGAGGGGTCGCTATGAGTCGGGTCCGACTCGATGGCACATAACAACAACAACAACAACAAAGTTTGGAAAGAGCTCTGGTAGCATACTGCCTAAAGCACTTGATTGCTAACCAGAAGGCTGGAGGTTCAAACCCACCAGCCACTTCTTGGTAGGAAGGTTGGGCAATCTACTTCCGTAGTGATACCACTTCGGAAACTCAAGGAGGGGTCGCTATAAGTTGGGTCCGACCTGATGACACATAACGACAACAACAAGAAGTTTGGAACACATTGCATATACAAAATTTTTCTTCCCAATTCACACTGCATATCAGAAAATTGAAGGCTTTGAGAAACCTATTTAACTGTTGCTAGGAAGTCACAAATGTGTTTGGTTAGTTGTCTAATGTGGTCCATAACATTGATTAACATACTGTGGCATTACTGCTCCGAGTAAAACTTAGAAAATAAGCATTTAGGACAAGAATAGCATTGCTAGATGATTTTGTTATCTATTACTGTGTAATGAATTTTATAAATCATAGTTTCCATGGGTCCAAAAAAAAAAAAAACTCACTGCCCTCACATGGTATCTCTATGGAAGTAGATTGCACAATCTTCCTTCCAAGGAGTGGCTGGTGGGTTTGAACAGTCAGCCTTCTGGTTAGTAGTCAAATGTCTTAGGCATTATGCCACCAGAGCTCTCTCCATGGGTCCAGGCACAACTTATCTGGGTCTACTGCTCAGGGTCACACAAGACTGAAATCAAGGTGTTGGCTGGGAGTTGGAGCTCATCTGAGTCTGAGTATCTTCTTCCAAGTTGAAATGTTTGCTAGCAGAATTCATTTGCTTTCAACTGTAGAATTCACAGCGCTTTGCCCCTTTAGGGCTAATGAGAGAGAAAATCTCTTGTTGTTTCAAGTCTTTGACTTCTAGAACCTCTTTTAAATGGCTCACCTGGTTATATCATCCCAAACCAGGATAATCTTCTTTTTGAGTAGATCAAATTAACTGATTAGGGACCTGAAAAATCTTTTCATGTTTTCCATATAACATAGTCTAATGACTGGAGTCACGTGCATTATACTCCCACCTACACTGGAGGCAGGGGATTAAACAAAGACATAGATAGTGCCAGGAGGTGAGAATCATGAATCTGTCTCAGAATTCTACCTACCTCATTGAGAAAATTTAAGAGAAGAAATGAACCAAGGATTCAAACTGGTTCAAAATAGTTCAGTAATTCCCAACAAGGACCGTATATGCACTGCGTAGCAACCAAATCTGTTGCCTGTGGTATTATTACCTGAATAGGAAACAAATAGCTATGTTCTGCTCAAATATGGGGCCTATGACACCACTTTGAATGTATGTAGCTGTCAAGAATCTTGCCAATTAAAAATTTCCAAGAGGATGGACTGTGGCAGAACTTTCGGAGAACATTATTGGCAGGACTCTGCAGTGCAGTACACATTTAAAGTAGCCTGGTCAGTCACCATCGTTCAGCAGGGCACAGTTGCTTGTTTCCTATTCTGATCAAAATGCCGTGGGCAGCAGATTTGGTTGCTGTGCAATGTATAAGAGGGCTTTGTTTATGACAGCAATAACTGAACCATTTTAAATCGGTTCCAAGCCCTGGACTGAACAAAGTAGAAAGGTCAAAGTCGAGGATAAAAAGACATAAAAGAATGTAGACCCACAATTAGCCTGTTTCCCAAGGGTCTACCCAAGGCCAATGTCCCAACAGAAATAATTACCATGTTACAAACTGCATTCTTCCGACTACTTGACCTAAAAGACAAATTAGTTAGTTTCACTAAGACCAATGAGAAAATACACGGTATTTCTCTTCAAGTACCTATTGCTGAAGTGAACATGTAGACAACAGTAAATGCTTTCTGGCATCTGTTCAAATTTCCTGAAATAGTTTAATTCTGATTTTTGTTTTGTCTAATAAAACATTTATGCTCGTTAAATAACAACAGAGTAAAATATTCGTGTCAATCTTGGTCTGTGATGATAAAACTATTCTTTCTTAAGAAATTGAATATACAAATAATATAGATCGTCCATAACACAAGTAAAAAGCTCAGTGAAATTTTCAGAATTAATTTCTAGTAGAATCTAGATTTGAAAAGTCATATTTTGTCAAATTTTTATCTTTTCTGAAAAGTAATAAAATTTTTCTGATTATAATTACCATTTAGGTTTTTTTACTGTCTTGGCATTTATTAAATAATCCTTTTAAAATAATTTGCCTAGCTTACATTATATTCAAACTCAAGAGGAGGAAATAAAACAGTAGAAAAGGAAAGTGAAGAGCAGGTAATATATTACTTTATCATAATTAATTTTCTTAAATAAATTAATATTTTTAATTCAGAAACTATAGAAAATAAGTCTACTATTGTTTTGTTGTTTTATTAAATCATTTATCAAATATAGTTGTAAATGAAAGTATAATTTCATTCCTGTATTTACTGTGAGAGTTTTTAGTCTATTGATTTAAAAAATATTTTGCTTCTCTTCTCAACAGGATGTATGAGATCATTGATAAAGCTTAAGCTCATATGTCTTGATTCTTTGTACCAGTTATACACCATACTTATTGCATATTTTAAATTATTTATATTTCAGAGGAAAGGGTTAGCTAGGTGATTTACGTATGAGTAGTAAAGTCCCTGTTCACAAAACCAGCTTTACAGAAGACAATTGACGTTTACTTCTGAGTATTAATAGGTAGTTCCAGAATTAGGATAATAACTTAACTCCCAAAAATAACGTAGTGTGAAAAGCAAGTTCTTTTTGGAAAAATAAAATAACAGATCCAAGTTTCAGATCCTGCTGGACTAGGATATAAATCAGGCAGAAGGATATAATTTCATACTAAGCCAATTCTCTATTAGAAAGGGGATGTGGGTTCTGGGAGGCATGCACTTAATTCTGACTTATGCACACCACAGTGTTATCCATAGAATTGTACAAATAGCCCTTTGAAAAAGGTTAATCAAATGTGCAGTGTGACTTAGGATAAAATGGCCAGGATGGCTGACCAATTCAATTCATATCTCCTAGTGGAGATCCATAATGTCTCAATTCTTAATTATCTAGTCTTTTGTGCTTTAAAAAAATGGCCAATAAAATGTCAGCCAAGAAACACACTGTTCATTCCTTTCAGGTTTATTTTAAACCTATTGCACTTAGGCTAGAGCTAAATCAATTTTTCATGAATATCTACCCTGGTAGATTGCACCTCAAGCCAGTTCAGATCCCTAGAGAATTTTAAAAAAGAGATTTATCAAGTAACAAGTAACACCTCAGGAAAAAGAAACAGGGTTTTTAATTGCTTTGTGTGCTCCATAATTGAAGGCAGGCACCTTCTTGAGGCACTCGCTGCCAGGAGGAGTGAGACTCCACTTGGCCCTGCCTAATTAATCCTGTGATACAAACCTTCTGGCTTCAATTTTCACATTTCTGTCTCTTTTTAGAGGTGATAATAAAACTAAAAATTTATGTTGGTTACTGTATGACTATCACTGTGCCAGCGGAACACAAATAAAACCATATGGGCAAAGGAGACCTCGTCTCCACACTTTTGGTTTTTCTGTGTTATGAGGCACAAGGGCAAGATTTGTGCTAACAAGAAAAGGTAGGGAAATTCAGTAACTAGGCGGAAGTGCAGGTCAACTCCTTCGAGTGAGTTTGCTCTGTTACGATGACTCATTGAAGCATATGCCTTTTTTATTGAGAAAAAAATTCTCAAAATAGAGTTGTACACTCTGAAAGCTCAACGGCTCGGTGACTACAAATCACAAAACTGCACTAGAGCTTTTAATGAAAGACGAATTGGTCCACTTAGCCTTTAAAAAAGCTGTCAGGGTGACAAGACAAGGGTCTTTTATCTTAATATTTTACATATTAAAACTAGGATAAAACATCCTTCAGGACATTGTCCACGACACCAGCGTAGTGAAGATCCAATGCATAGTAACTCCTGCAACACGAATTGGCTCCCATCCGTGCAGGTCAAAATATTTTGCTTCTACGAGAACCTCAATTTGTAATATGACATTATTGTTAAGTGTCTTCTGGAATGAAACTTATATAAAGAGAGGAGGCAGCGTTAAAGGAGATGTCCTGTCAATAACACATAGTTCATGTCTGAGCAAAATCTATAAACATAAAAGCATATGGATTTGATCCTTACATTAATTATGAAACATAACATCTGTGTTATTTAAAACATAATATGAAAATACTAACAGTATTATGTATGATATTTTGAACTTTTTTTTTCTATAAGATGTTTATTCTTTCAAAGCATGGCATTTTTAAACACTGCGATATGGTACATTGCATTGTGCTGTTCATATCCATTTCATACATTTCTTAAAAACAAGAGAGAAAAATTTCAAAAAAATTATGTGGCTTCAATTTCTTTTATACATGCTTGAAACTTTCACAGATGATACTGATTTCTTTATTTAACTTTGTTCTTTTTAAATCTATGATTACTTGTTTTAAATAGAATTTCCACTCTTTCTGCTGAATTTTTAAAAATATGGGAGCCATCTGGTGGTCAACAATTATATTTTTTTCTTACAAATAAAAACAATTTGTGTTTATCGCAAAATAAAATGCCCAATCTGCTTTTAAATTTTACTAGTTCTTTTTTTTTCGATGTAAGCATTTTTAATGAAGGCACTCAGCTTCCATTCCCATAAACTTCGTTCAATGGATGTTGAACATGAAAGTAACTTTTCAAGCACTATTTTCACCGTACTTCCTTCAATTATTAAAAGCAAATATCAAATTAGCTATTCTTTTCATTTATTTCATGTATTTACAAGGACATGTTCAAATTATCCAAGGGATAGAGAAAAATATGAACATATTTTTAAATGTTTATTATAAGTGGATTTTCAAGCTGTTGGGGGAAAATGGGGATTTTGATGGAATATTCTTTATATTGGGGGTGGCTCTTTATTAAAGCCAGGGCCTGAGGTAGGCTAACTGGGGCTCAGGGGCTGCTTTTTGCTTGTGGGCAGCTCTATTTTAAGGCAGTTACCTGAGGTAGGCAGGTGCAGAGGGGTTAAGAACAACTAAGGGAGACAAACTTGTCTGTCAGTTTGTCATCCAGTGGTGGCTTACATGTTGCTGTGAGGCTGGAGGCTATGCCACTGGTGTTACAAAATGCCAGCAGGATTATCCATTTTTTGGACAGATTTCAGCAGAGCTTCCAGGCTAAGACAGACTCAGAAGAAGGAAGAGGCCATTCACTTCTCAAACAATTGTCCAGTGAAAACCTTATGAATGGTGGTGAAACACTGTCTGATATATTACTGGATAGCAGTGAAATACTGTCTGATATATTACCGGAAAACTTTAGGAATACCCCTGAAATATTGACTGATATAGTATGGGAATATGAGCCCATCAGGTCAGAAGGCACTTAAAATTTGACTGGGGAAGAGCTGAATCCTCAGAGTAGATACGACCTTAACAATATGGATAGAGTAAAGCTTTTGAGACTTCTATTGGCTGATGTGGCACCACTCAAAATGAGGAGAAACAGATGCAAACATCCATTAATAACTGGAACGTGGAATGTACAAGGTATGAATCTAGGAAATTTGGAAGTTGTCAAAAATGAAATGGAATGCATAAAGATCAATATCCTAAGCATTAGTGTGACCTAGGGAGCTCTGGTAGCATAGTGCCTAAGGCACTGGACTATTAACCAGAGGACTGGTGGCTCAAACCCACCAGCAACTCCTCAGAAGGAAGATGGGGCAATCTACTTCCATAGTGATACTGCCTCAGAAACCGAAGGAGGGGTCACTATGAGTCGTGTCCGACTCGACGGCACATAACAACAACAACAAGTGTGACCTAAAATGGACTAGTTTTGCCCATTTTGAATCAGATAACCATATGATCTATGATGCCAGGAATGACAAATTGAAGAGGAGTTGAATGGCATTCATCATCACAAAAGCTGTTTCAAGATCTGTCATGAAGTACAATGCTGGCAGTGATAGGATTATAACCATATGCCTACAAGGAAGACCAATTAATACTACTATTATTCAAATTTATGCACCAACCAACAAAGCCAAAGATGAGGAAATTGAAGATTTTTAACAACTTCTACAGTCTGAACTTGACAGAACATGCAATCAAGATGTGTTGATAATCACTGGTTACTGGAATGCAAAAGCTGGAAACAAAGAAGAGTTCTGGTAGTTGGAAAATATGGCCTTGGAGATGGAAATAATGCTGGAGATCACATGATAGAATTTTAGAAGACCAGTGACTTGTTCATTGCAAATACCTTTTTTGAACAACATAAGTGATGACTATACACATGGATTTCACCAGATGGAGTACACAGGAATCAGACTGACTACATTTGTGGCAAGAGGTGAAGGACAAGCTCAATATTTTTAGCCAAAATCAGTCCAGCAGCTGATTGTGGAACAGACCAACAACTTCTCATATGCATGTTCAAGTTGAAGTTGAAGACAATTAAGACAAGTCCACAAGAGATGAAATATGACCTTGATAATATTCCTCCTGAATCTAGAGACCTTTAAAAGAATAGATTTGATGCATTGAACACTAATGACTGAAAACCAGAGGAATTGTGGGATGACATCAAGAACATCTTCCATGAAGAAAGCAAGAGGTCATTAAAAAGACAAGAAAGGAAGAACAGACCAAAATGGATGTCAGAAGAGATTCTGAAAGTTGTCCTTGAGCAGAGAGTAGCTAAAGCAAATGGGAGAAATGACAAGATGAAAGAGCTGAACAGAAGATTTCAAAGAGCAGCTTGAGAAGACAAAGCCAATTACTATAATGAAATGTGCAAAGACTTGGAGAACTTGGAGAAATGTGCAAAGAAAAAGGAGAACACACTCAGCACTTCTCAAATTGAAAGAACTGAGGAAAAAAATTAAGCCTCCAGTTGCACTATTGAAAGATTCTATGGGCAAAGTATTGAATGATGCAGGAAGCATCAAAAGAAGATGAAAGGATTACACAGAGTCACTGTACCAAAAAGAATTGGTTGATGTTCATCCATTTCAGGAGGTGGCATATGATCAAGAACCAAGGGTATTGAAGGAAGTAGTTGAAGCTACACTGAAGGAATTGGTGAAGAACAAAGCACCAGGAATTGATGGAATACCCATTGAGATGTTTCAACAAACAGATGTCCCCGGGAGGCACTCTTTCAGTTATGCCAAGAGATTTGGAAGACAGCTACCTGGCCAACTGACTGGAAGAGATCCATATTTGTACACATTCCAAAGAAAGGTGATCTTCAGTAATGACCAGAATTATGGACTCTGGTGTGATCTCCAGTACCATGGCCCTGGGATACACTTTGGGCCTGGAATAAAACTCACTTCCAGGGTCTGGCTTTCAGCTGAACAGTAAATAAAGCATACACGCAGTCCACTCAACCAAGGATGATGCACCCACATACTCTTTGGAAATGCATACCTTGGAGCATTCGACCATGGGGCACCAGAAGGGCAACATTCACATGGAGGAAATGCAGGACACATAGAAGTTCATAACTATGAAGGGCATGGGGGGTGGTTATGGGGAAAGGAGGGGAGCAGTGTGGGTTAGGTTTGGAGATGATAATTAGGGAGTGAAGCCAAATGTACATGAAATGTTGAATGTAAAACAAATTCTGCTCTGCAATCTTGCACCTAAAGCATAATTTTTTTAAAAAAATTATAATTAATTAAAAAAAAGATGATCCCACAGAATGTTGAAATTATCTAACAATATTATTAATATCACATGCAGGTAAAATCTTACTGAAGATAATTCAAAAATGATTGCAGCAGTATATTGACAGAGAACTTCCAGAAATGCAAGCTGGATTCAAAAGAGGACATGAAACAAGGGATATCATTGCTGATGTCAGATGGACTTTAGCTGAAAGCAAAAATACCAGAAAGGTGTTTACTTGTGTTTTATTAACTATGCAAAAACATTTGATTGTGTGGATCATAACAAATTATGGATAACATTGAGAAGAATAGGAATTCCAGAACACTTGATTATATTCATGAGGGACCTGTATATCGATCAGGAGACAAACAGAACAAGGGGATACTGCATGGTTCAAAATCAAGAAAGGAGTGTGTCAAGGTTGTATCTTTTCACGATTCTTATTCAAATTGTATGCTGAGCAAATAATCGAAGAAGCTGTATTATATGAAGAAGAACATGGCATCATGATTGGAGAAAGACCCATTAACAACCTGAGATACCCAGGCAACACAACTTTGCTTGCTGAAAGTGAGGATGACTTGAAAGACTTACTGATATAGATTAAAGACTACAATCTGCACTATGGATTACATCTCAATATATAGAAAATAAAAATCCTCACAACTGGTCCAATAAACAGATTCATGGTGGATGGAGAAAAGATTGAAGTTGTCAAGGATTTCATATTATTTGGTTCTACAATAAACACCAATGGAAGCAGCATTCAAGACATCAGACAACATATTGCTTTGGGCAAATCTGCTACAAAAGACCACGTTTAAGTGATGAAGAGCAATGACGTCTCCTTGAAGACTAAGGTGTGCCTAACCCAAACCATGATATTTTCAATTGTCCTTTGTGTATGTGAGAGCTGGACAATAAGGAAGACTGAAGAAGAGTTGATACTTTTGAGTTGTTGTGTTGGAGAAGAATGCTAAGAGTATCATGGTCTGCTAAAAGAACTAACAAATCTGTCCCAGAAGAAGTGGAGCCAGAATGCTCATTGGAAGCAAGAATGGCCAGACTTTGTCTCACCTACTTTGGCCATGTTGTCAGAAGGAACCATTCCCTGGAGAAGGATATTATGCTTGGTAAAGTGGAGGGTCAAGAAAGAAAGGGAAAACCCTCAACAAGATGGATGGACACAGTGGCTGCAATGATGGGTTCAGGTATAGCAAGGATCATGAGGCTTGCACAAAACACAGGTAGTGTTTCACTCTCCTGTGCATAGCATTGCTATGAGTCAGAGACAACTCTATGACACCTAACAACAACAACAACAAACTGTATATTGAATATATAGATATACATATCGATATCTATACACAACTTATATAGTTATACACACATGTAGCAATAGAAAAAGCACTTGGTTCCTAACCCAAAAGGTCTGAGGTTCAAACTCATCAGCTGCTCAGTGGAAGGAAGATGAGGCAATCTACTTCTATAAAGATTCACAGCCTTGGAATCCAACAAGGGTTGCTATGAGTCGAAATCGACTTGATGGGCATGGATTTGTTTTTTTGGTTTGGTTGTGAATCTATTAATAAATGACAAATTTATTCTTACCTATATTTATCACATGTAGTGTCCCCTTGTTCTGTTCGAACGACAGCCTCCTGGTCAAGGTACAGATTCCTCATGAGTACAATCAAGTGCTC
>NW_006921595.1:26114828-26117374 GCF_000298275.1 Orycteropus afer afer | reverse complement strand
GGGCAGTGTTTCGTTCTGCTGTGCATGGGGTCGCTATGAGTCGGAAATGACTCGACGGCACTTAACAACAACAACAACAACATATTTATCACAAGTAGTCCTGGTGGCACAATGGTGAAATGCTCAGATGCTAACCAAAAGGTTGGTGGTTTGAACTCACCCAGTGGCTCCATGAAAGAAAAGCTCTGTGATCTGATTCTATAAAGATTACAAACAAGAAAACCCTATGGGGTAGTTCTACTCTGTCACAAGAGGTCCCTGCCAGAATTGACTTGACAGCATCCAACAAAAACTACAGCCAACTTATTGCATAATTCATTAAGCTTGATTAATGGTTTTCCAATTAGTTAATATATATTGAAGGAGCTCTGGTGGCTTAGTGCCTAAGGTGTTTGACTGCTAACCAGAAGGCTAATGGTTCAAACCCACCAGCCACTTCTCAGAAGGAATAGTGGACAATCTACTTCTTTAGTGATACAGCCTTGGAAACCCAAGGGAGGGTCACTATGAGAATTACTATACGACAGGTTTTTGAGGAAGAGCAGTGATCTCGGTGGATCCATGTAAATTCTTCCAATTAGCTACCTCATAAGTATGATTATTCCACAATTTAACTTAGGTAAATGAGGCTCAGAGAAGTAATGAAACTATAATAACAATTTGCATTTACCCAGTTCTATCTGACTCCAACTTTAATCCCTTTATCTATTATTCAAAAACAAAATGACAGTGAAACACTGTAAATAGTCAAAGTTTTGCTGTGTTTTCAACAACAAAATTACATCCTCAATAAGTTTTGAATTAATAAAGCATCAACCTTGTAAGTCAAACCTTTTACTTATCTACCATACGATGTAGGAAGGGAATTAGTAGGAATAAAATCAAGAATATCTTTGTAGTACTTATTTATTCTTCAAGTTTATCTCTTTCTCCCTGCTCTTCAGGAACCAACTCTTTCCCTTCCACTTAGTCTCAGCTCTTTTCCAGCACTGTCTGGAGTTCAGGAGGGGTTGCCAAGCTCAGTACTATGAGGATTGGGCCTGTGACCCAGATGTGGCCAAAGCTATATATCCAGAACAGAAGACGAAGCCTAAGCCAGGACAAGCAGAAACATTCACTGGGACTTTTTACCTTTAGTTTAGAAAGAAGGAAGGCGAGGTCCCTTTATTATCCAACCCCTATAACCAGGGGGACTGTGACAAGAGTGAGGAGTCAGTGGCAGGGATCCAGGTGAAGGAGAGGGAACCCAGGCCATGCTACACAAGCAGCAATGTGGGAAAGCAGGGGAAAGGAGAGGAATAAGGCCAGGGAGACTGGGACAGAGCGAGGAGGCAACAGTAGGGATCCAGGTAAGGGGAAGTTGGAGAGGTTTCAAACAGCTAAGGAAGATAAACTTGTTTGTTGGTTTGTCCTCCTGTGGTGACATGTGCTGTGGGTCTTGAGGTTGTGCCACCTGTGTTCAAATCCAGAGGAGTGCACACAATGCACATGTTTCAGTGTGGCTTGCAGACTGGGGCAGACTAGGAAGAAGGAAGAGGCCATTTCTCAAAGAAATAGCCAGGGAAAGCCTTATGAATAGCAGAGAAACACTCTCTGATACATTACTGCACAACTTTATGAATAGCCCAGAAACACTGTCTAATACAGAGGAAGAGAATGAATCACTTAGGTTAGAAGGCTTTCAAAATAGGACTGGGAAAAAGCTGCATTCTCAGAATAAAACCAACCTTACTCATATGGATAAGGTAAAGCTTTTGAGACCTCCATTTGCTGACATGACATGACTCAAATTAAGGAGAAACAGCTGCAAACATCCATTAATAATTGGGACATGGAATGTACGAAGTATGAATCTAGGAAAATTGGAAGTTGTCAAAAATGAAATGGAACGCATAAAGATTGATATACTAGACATCAGTGAGCTGAAATGGACTGGTTTGGGGCATTTTGAATCAGGCAACTGTATGATCTACTATGCTGGGAATGATAATTTGAAGAGGAATGGCATGGCATTCATCATCACAAAGGATGTTTCAAGATCTGTCCTGAAGTACAATACTGTCAATATCCATAGGCCTACAAAGAAGACCAGTTAATACAACTATTATTCAAATTTATGCACCAACCACCAAAGCCAAAGGTGATGAAATTGAAGATTTTTTATCAATTTCTGCTGTCTGAAAGTGACTGAACATGCCATCAGGATGTGTTAATTATCAATGGTGACTGGAATGCAAAAGTTGGAAACAAAGAAGAATCACCAGTAATTGGAAAATTTGGCCTTGGTGACAGAGATAATGCTGGGAATTGCATGGTAGAATTTTCCAAGACCAATGATTTATTCATTGGAAATACCTTTTTCAACAACACAAACAGTGGCTGTACATGTAGACTTCACCAGATGGAACACACAGGAATCAGATTGACTATATCTGTGGCAAGAGGTGATGGAAAAGCTCAGTATCTTCAGCCAAAACCAGGCCAGGAGCTGATTGTGGAACTGTCAACTGCTCATATGCAACTTCAACTTGAAGTTAAAGACAATT
>NW_006921595.1:26113083-26113958 GCF_000298275.1 Orycteropus afer afer | reverse complement strand
AAAGATGTTTACTTGTGTTTTATTGACTATGCAAAGGCATTTGATTGTGTGGATCATGACAAATTGTGGGTAACATTGAGAAGAATGGGAATTCCAGAACACTTGATTGTACTCATGAGGAATCTGTACCTTGACCAGGAGAAGGCTGTTGTTTGAACCAAACAAGGGGACACTGCATGGTTTAAAATCCAGAAGGGAGTGCATCAGGGTTGTATCCTTTCCCCATAGTTATTCAATCAATATGCTGAGCAAATAATCATATAAGCTGGACTACATGAAGAAGAATGTGGCATCAGGATTGGAGGAAGAATCATTAATAACCTGCGATACCCTGATGACCTAACTTTGCGTGCTGAAAGTGAGGATGACATGAGGCACTTACTGATGAAGACTGAAGAATACAGTCTGCAGTATGGATTACATCTCAATATAAAGAAAACAAAAATCATCAAAACTGGACCAATAAGCAGCATCACGATAAATGAGAAAAGATTGAGGTTGTCAAAGAATTCACATTGCTTGGTTCTACAATCAATGCCAATGGAAGCAGCAGTGAAGACATTAGATGATGTATAGCACTAGGTAAATTGGCTGCAAAGGAACTCTTTCAAGTACTGAGGAGCAAGGATGTCTCCTTGAACACTAAGGTGCACCTGACACAAGCCATGATATTTTCAATCGCCTCATATGCATGTGAGAGCTGGATAATGAATAAGGAAGACCTAGGAAGAGGTGATGCTTTTGAGTTTTGGTGCTGGTGAAGAATACTGAAAGTATTATTTGTTGTTGTTGTTGTTGTTATGTGCCGTCGAGTCGGCCCCGACTTATAGCGACCCCTCCTTGGGTTTCCGAGGCAGTATCACTACGGAAGTAGG
>NW_006921595.1:26111006-26112224 GCF_000298275.1 Orycteropus afer afer | reverse complement strand
ATATTGTACAACAATGGAAATGTAGTAGGTTCCTTTATGACAGGAAACAAGGATAGCTAGTGTTTCGCCAATAGTGTCTATTGGTGGTATTTAAAAATAAACAATTTCCCTAGGAAAAGAGCCAGTGTGCCTGCATATGGCAGGGAAGTGTGACGCAAAGCACCAGACTGGCTGCAGCAAACACAGGGATAAGCCAGTTCCCAAATGTTTGACAGTTTTAATCCCTACTGGCACGTAATTTTTGTTTTTATCACACCCTCATTTGTATAAAACTGGACTCAAAATTTACACACTTAAGGAACCACACACATTTACTCATGTGTATGGGCACTTACACAAATCTTGGTTTTGATATGACCAGATTCAGGACAGGAAGTAATCCCTGCTGGAACTCTATCTTCATAGTCTACCGAGAAAGTAAAGCTGTACAAATATTGAACAAGTAATGGTATCAATTGTGATGAAGTCAGAGAAATTTAGCTACTATAGGAAGAGAGATGGGATGAAATCCACCAAAAACCACATTCTTTCTGTTTGGACTGATCTATTTCTGTTTGATTCCAGTTCTGCCACTCAAGATTGCTGTGTGTGATCATGAGAAAATTGGTTAATCTCTCTCAATATCCATTTCTCCTTCAGTACAAGAGACAAATAATGCCTGCATCCCAAGGTCAATTTCAAAACTGGAGATAATCCACACAAAGCACAAAAAAATAGATGCTCATGGTATATGCCACTTTGGTTATTGCTATCATCATTGTCATGCCAGTATTATAAAGCCTACATAAACTTTTATTAGTTAAAGTACTGAAAAAAAAGACGCGGTAGGAAAAAAAAAAATAGTTTGTTTCCTTATTTGCCAATATTTCTTTTTCTGACTAGTCTTCAAATGCTTCTTCTGAACATACCAGCAATCAAAAATAATAATTGGAAAACATGCTCAAGTCTAACATTGTTGTTGTTGTTAAGTGCCGTCGAGTCATTTCCGACTCATAGCGACCCCATGCACAGCAGAACGAAACTGCCCGATCCCGCGCCAGACCCACAATCCCTGCTATACTTGAGCCCATCATCGCAGCCACCGTGTCAATCCATCTCGTTGAAGGCCTCCCCCTCTTTTGTCGACCCTCCACCCTACCAAACATGACATCCTTCTCCAGGGAATGGTCCCCTTTGACAACATGACCAAAATAGGTGAGACGAAGTCTGGCCATTCTT
>NW_006921595.1:26086704-26110174 GCF_000298275.1 Orycteropus afer afer | reverse complement strand
TCCTCTTCTGAATCCGGCTTGAACCTCTGGAAGTTCTCTGTCAATATACTGCTGCAAACGTTTCTGAATTATCTTCAGTAAGATCTTGCTTGCATGCAATATTAATGATATTGTTCTATAACAGTAAGTCTAACATAGTATTGCAATTATTGCAACCGTATTAAAAATTCTCTTGTGACTTGATTTTTCCTACTATGACTCTTCAGATATGTTTCTCTAAACATTCAGTGTATTTATGTTCTGTTTCCTGAAATGTGGTAAGATATGTCTTATAGTCTCAGAACTCATCCCCAAGACATTCATTTCTAAAAATGTGCAATATACAATTAATTTTATGTATATGTTTGGATAAAATTATTACATGAAAATATTTAATCTGAGAAAGATTTATTTTAAACAATGTAAAGTTAAGTTTGAAAGTGGCATCCATTATACATAATAGCATAGCTCTGTGATTCCCAAACTTGTCTACATTGCAATCATCTAATAACTTCAAAAAATATTGACACCTGTGTCTTTCCCTTCCTCTTCCACACTCATATTATGATTTAATTGTTTTGGAGTATGTCCTGAGCTTTGAAAATTTTAACAGGTCCCTTGATGATTCTAGTGTTCAGTAAAGTTAGAGAACACTGTGCTAAGTTCCATTGTGTCTTTTGTATCATTGCTTAGGCAAATTCCAACTGTTTCATTTTTTTTTTTTTTCTCTGTGCCCAAGCAAATTAATTAAGGGAATTTTATTTTTAACAGAAAAACAAAACAAAACAATAACAAAAAGAATGTTATCTCAATTAATTTAATCAAAAGAATGTGTTTCATGTTGCCAATATTCAAGACATGTTGTTATTTGCCATCGAGTCAGCCCCAACTCATAGCGACCCCTCCTTGGGTTTCCGAGGCAGTATCACTACGAAAGCAGGATTGCCCAACCTTCCTTCTGAGGAGTGCTGGTGCGTTTGAACCACCAGCTTTCTGGTTAGCAGTCAAGTGCCTTAGGCACTATGCTACAAGATGCAGATTCTGTTTTAATTTTTTTTTTTTTAAACTTAGTTCAGGTAATAGAACACTGTCATGCAGTGAATTACTTGATATGGTTGTTCTAGCCATGGTCTTTGTGACTCCCACCAAGTTACTGGGTAAAACTATGCCATTGTAAGGTGCTTGTGCCCCCTCCCAAGGGGATTGGATAGCTTGTTAGTAATGTAAATAAGGTACCTGGCACCCTTGGCATGGGACAATGCAAATGAGGTGTGTGGAACCCTAATGTGAGGATGAGTCAGTTTTGCCTTCTTGCTAGGCTTAAAAGGGGCCCTTCTAGAGGCTGAAAGGGGGAATCTCACTGCCATCAAGAGTGAAGAGCCAGAGGTGGAGTGGACCATGTCCTTGGACCCAAGATCTCTATGCTGGACCTCCTTGGCAGAAAGGTGGCAGCAGCCGAATCAAGAGGCCCAAGACAGAGCAGTGGCTTATTGGCCCATGGAGCAAAAAATCTGAGTGCCTTTGGGAAAGGGCTTGCTGGCAGAGTGGCTTCACCTAGGTGCACCTATCAGCAGAGCCAAAAGAGCTTTTAACACTTGCCTGAGCAGTGCAGAGTCAAGGCCGAGAGGCAAAGGGTCAAAGAGAACCATGTCTGAGGGTGTGGCAAAGGGGAGGCCGTCCTTATGGAAGAATTGGATCCTGAGCACAGTCCTCAACCTGAATTGAAACTTGTTACTTCCATAATAAACCTCATAATCATGAGTACTATCTCTGAGTTCTGTGTGGCTGTTATAGTGTATTACTGAACCCAGCAGAGAAGCAGAGAGTGTTGTGGGAGGGACAGTTTTTTTCAGAATTAGTAAAAAGTTTAGGGGGTGGCAGCATGTCTGACTTGTGCCTCATAGTAATCAGCGTTAGGCTGCTGTTGGTAATTCTGTCTCCCTCTTGTGAAGTTAGAGATCAGAAGAGGATGACACCATGCTCCTCACCTTTTTGCAAACACATACACATAAAAATATTAAAATTACGCACATTCCTTTAGGAATAATCCTGGAAGTCTTTATTCACTTGGAAACTGAAAATATTTTAAATTCAAGTGAACCACATAATTAATTGCTGCCATGATAGAGGAATTCCTAGATAAACTTCCTTGTACATACTAAAAATTTCTTTGGTAGACTTTATTGACTATTTTTTTTTATTGACACAGTTCTCAATGTGATATATATAAATTGCTGAACTAATTTTAGTTGACATTGGAAATGACCAGATAGTTTCATATATGCAGGCTTTTTCTGAGTCATAGTAATATTCTCTCTATTCTCTGACCCTGTCATTTAGTCCAATCAGTCTGGATGCCATCAAATGTATATACTGAGACATTGGTGGATGGGAGGTATGAATATGTCCGTAATATCTCTATCTTTCATGTCATACAATGAACAGAAAAATCCACATATACACTTATTTCTTTAATGTTTTCCAAAAGATCTAACTAATAGTGCAGTGTGGCACTAATAGATTTCTAAATTTTATCTCTTAAGATCGCAATCAGTACCTCAGCTCTATAAGGAGGATTGAAAGTGATACTGTATAAGGAAACATTTTGCATGTCTAATGCAGTCACTCAGTAAATGTTTATTTTCAAAGATAATGTCCAATTCCACTGTGTTGAAATGATTAATTTGAAGTTAAGAGTACTCATAAAAAAATCACCATTATTCATAAGGTTTTCAATATCAGTGAATAAAAATTAAAAAAAAAAAATTCCTTGAAATCATTTAAGAGAACACTACCTTCCTTTATTGAAATCAGTATCATCTACCCCCAACTACTGGAGCTCTGGTAGCAAAGTGGTTAAAGTGTTTGGCTGTTTATACTGAAAGTTTGGTGGTTTGAACCCACCAGCTGTTCCACAGGGGAATGATATGGCAGTCTGCTTCTGTAATGATTTACAACCTTGGAAACCCTAGAAGGCAATTCTACTCTATCCTACAGGATCTCTTTGAGTCAGAATTGACTTGATGGCATGAGTTTGTTAGTGTCTTCTGTTTTGTTATTTACCGCAGAAGCAAATTCTCTGGGTAGCACCAACTATTTGAATGCAAGGAGTAATTGAAAGGTTGTGGTTTGAACTCACCTATTGGAGCCTTGGAAGAAAGACCTGGCAATCTGCTTCTGTAAAGATTATAGCCAAGAAGACTCTACAAGCACAGTCCTACTTTATAACACCTGAGGTCACCATGAGTCAAAATCATCTAGATGGCAATGGGTTTGGTTTGGGGTTTGTCACCAAACCTGCTAATCTTAAAAAATAAATTTGGATTGGGATTCTCTTATTTGAAGTTTCATGTCTCAAATGCAGACATAGATTCCTAAATGATGGACTGAAGAAATCTAAAGCTATTCTTGACTAGAGCAGATTAGGAAATGGTTGCATAAATAGCCAGAGGTATAATAATAGTTTTCTTCTCTGTCTTTCATTAATTCTTCACTCTTTTCCCAGCAAAGCTAGAGGAAACCAAAGTCATAGAACATCTGAACTCTGTTCAAACTTCAGTTATATTTTAAATTTTCAGGTTAGAATGCATAATATATTAATGTTATACAACTTTTATTGTGTTCACTTTAAAATTTATATTAAGTAGGTTGCTACATTATGATAATGTATAAAATTACCTAAAGCAAAGTAATACAATGATTAACTGACTATAAACATTGGTTTATGGTCAGTTTATAAAGTATTACAATGATTAACATTGTGCATTTTCATAACAGTAGAAAATTACAGGATGAAATATCTGTGGATTGACTCAGTGCCATTAGGAATAATAAAACAGTGATATAACTCAGTCTCAAGTTACATCTTCAGAGTAAACTTTGTTTTAAATCTCCTCTCTAAGTGGTTGAGAAATTCATTAATTTAAAATGCCTAAGGCTCGCCAAATACAGGATAGAGAATGTAAGTGTTCATAAAAATATATGATATTAAGCAAAATAGGACCTAACTTTTTTAAAAGTCTTTTTCTCCAAACGCTTTACTACAGAAAAATCAGAAATATCAATTTTATTTATCATGTTCTTACTGATGAGCAAATAAATAAAATTAACATATTTATGATTTAGATCCCACCTTTTTTCAAAAATCCATTTGAAATTAATTATAATTTTAAAAATACACTCTTAGATTTAGGAGCTCTGGTGGCATAGTGCCTAAGGCATTTGACTGCTAACCAGAAGCCTAGCTGGTCAAACCCACCAGCCACTTAGATTTGTTGTTGTTGTTATGTGCCATTGAGTCGGACCCAACTCATAGCGACCCCTCTTTGGGTTTCCGAGGCAGTTTCACTACAGAAGTAGATTGCCCCATCTTCCTTCTGAGGAGTTCAAACCCACCAGCCTCCTGGTTAGCAGTCAAGTGCTTTAGGCACTATGCTACCAGAGCTCCCAGACACTTAGATTTGCTCTGGTAGCATAGTGGCTACGACACTTGCCTGCTAACCAGACGGCTGGCGGTTCAAACCCACCAGCCACTCCTCGGAAGGAAGGTTGGGCAATCCTACTTCCGTAGTGGTACTGCCTCGGAAACCCAAGGACGGGTCGCTATGAGTCGGGGCCGACTCGACGGCACATAACAACAACAACAACAATTCAAGTAGGCTATGATATACTACAACAGACTAATTCTTTGTGAAGTATACCAATGATACAGAGGAGTAAGAATCTCGAGGAGAATTCATAGATATCGTTGTCTGATAACAAAAGGGTTAGGGCGTAGGTTGGTGCTGATGCAGAGGATTTGAATGAAGTCTAGAGAAAATCACAGTGATGGCAGCATAATGCTGTAAGCAGAATAATGGGGTACAAACCAAACAAAGTTTAGAACCAGAGAACTGTCTGGGCTTAAATTCTGGTCTTGCAACAAAACTGCTTGTAATCTTAAGCAAGTCATCTTAATTTCTTCATATATAAAATGGGGATGATAATATTTTTTTCTCACTTGTTGAATGAATTAATGAAATAAAAATTGGAAAGTGACAACCCCATAATAAACATTCAATAAATCAAGTTATTTTCTTATTAACATTGTCTTTATGATTAAAGTCAATTAATTATTACTAGATTTGAATGATGGAGAATAGTCAAAACAGGAAAAAAAAAGAGTAGAGATGATTGGAAAGGGCAATTTTAGAATAATGATGAGTGAAAATTATATGCGCTTGGGAAATTGTGTTAAACCATAAGACATATAGCTTGATATCTACATTTTGCAGAGCCCCACACTTCCCACAATAATATCCCCTCAGTCCTTGGGAGAGAGTGTTGGAAAGTTCAAAATCTCTCCTGAATCTAAGCTTTTATTGTAGACACTGCTACTTCAATGTTTAACATTCTAGATTGCATTACTTACATGTTTTTGTCCATTTTTCCCTAGATTATGAGCCATATACACGTAAGGAATTGTGTTTCTTTAATCCCAGTTCCTAACACAGATAGATACACAGGTGTACCGTTGTTGTTGTTGTTATGTGCCATCGAGTTATCTCTGACTCATAGCAACCTTATGTACAATAAACAAAACAATGTCCGGTTCTATGCCAGCCTCACAATCCCTAGGATACCTGAGCCCATTGCTGCAGCCACTGTGTCAATCCATCTGGTACTTGTCAACTTGGCTGGGCCTAGTTGAGTGGCTGGGTAACTGGAGGTAGTTATTCCCCATGATGAGACTAGCAATCAGCTCCATGGTGCAATCTGTCACAAGCAGCTGAGTAACTATTTTAGGGATGTGGTCTGCTTCCTGTATATATGGAGAAGTTTTGGTATTGGTCTCTAGCCTTTTGGCACATTTGAGCCCTGCATGTAGCCAAATCATTGTTCAATAGCCTGCCATGTCCTGCCAATCTTTGGACTTCATCTGGACTTGAATTAGTGGCCTGACGTATTGTTTGGTAACATTGGGGCTGTGCCTTTTTACTTGTCAACTTGGGCTTGTCAGCCTTAGCAGCCAGTAGCTGTCTGAGCAAAGAAAAGTCTACAGCTTCAGTGGGCCGGAAGCAGGAGGCAGAACTGAAGCGCAAGGTTGAGGGGCTTTCACCCAGCCCCTAGAGCCTGGCACTTTGAATTCAGGCTTAAAGCCTCCAAACTGTAAGAGAATGAACTCCTGTTTGTTCAAGCCATTCCATTTGTGCTATATCTTCTGCTCGGATGGTGTGGTGCCTAAGGCATTTGACTACTAACCAGAAGAGTGGTGGTTCAAACCCACCAACCACTCTTCGGAAGGAAAGTTGGGCAATCTACTTCCATAGTGACACCACCTTGGAAACCCAAAGAAGGGTTGCTATGAGTCAGTTCCGACTCGATGGCAGTGTGTTTGGTTTTGGTTTAGGTAACCAAAACAGCCATCCCTTCTTTCGTTGACCCTCCACTTTACCTAGCATGACATCTCTATCCAGAGAATGGTACTTTTTGACAACGTGACCAAAGTAGGTCAGACGAAGTCTGGTCATTCTCGCTTCCAAGGAACATTCCGGCTCCACTTCTTCCAGGACAGATTTGTTAGTTCTTTTAGCAGTCCACAGTACTTTCAGCATTCTTCACCAACAGCACAACTCAAATGCATCAACTCTTCTTCAGTCTTCCTTGTTCATTGTCCAGCTCTCACATGCATATGAGGCAATTGAAAATACTATGGCTTGGGTCAGGCACCCCTTAGTCTTCAAGGATCTGTCTTTGCTCTTCAGCACTTGAAAGAGATCTTTTGCAACAGATTTGCCCAATTTAATACGTCTTTTCCTGTCTTGACTGCTGCTTCTATTGGCATTGATGGTAGAACCAAGTAATATGAAGTCTTTGACAACTTCAATCTTTTCTCCATCTATCATGATGCTGCTTATTGGTCCAGTTGTGAAGATTTTTGTTTTCTTTATTTTGAGGTGTAATCCATATTGCAGACTGTAGTCTTTAATCTTCATCAGTAAGTGCTTCAATTCATCCTCACTTTCAGCAAGCAAAGTTGTGTCATCTGCGTATCTCAAGGTTGTCAATGAATCTTCCCCCAATCTTGATGCCATGTTGTTCTTCATATGGTCCTTCATATATTTCCTTCTTCATATACTTCCTTTTCAGAGGAAGTATCTCAGAGTATTATGTTGTTGTTGTTGTTGTTGTTGTTGTTATGTGCTGTCAAGTCAGATCGGACTCATAGCAACCCCTCCTTGGGTTTCTGAGGTAGTATCACTAAGGAAGTAGATTGCCCAACCTTCTTTCCAAGGTGTGGCTGGTGGGTTTGAACCTCCAGACTTCTGGTTAACAGTCAAGTGCCTTAGGCACTATACCACCAGAGCTCCCAAGGAGTGTATCATAGGTTTATGAATAAAGATGGATTAAATTATGAAGTAATTTAAAAAGTGGCTAAGGAAAAATAGAAGGAATATTTTCAAATTAATGAATGTTATTGTCGATCTAGAATTAATTTTTTAACTTCTTTTGGCATCTGTATGTTTTGGCATCTATATATCCATTTAACTATTGACATGAAAATGTTTTTCCTGATTTCTGTTATTTAAAATACCAAAAGCAAATATTAATTGAACAGTTTCATTACCTTTTTTGAACACTGTGCTTTCTAAGAATACAGAATATAGCAGCAAAATGATTAACATTAGACTTACTGTTCAGTATGGCCAGAAAAATCTAGTGTCCTAGAAAAAATAAAAGTCAAATTTGTTTTTTCTTATTATGTGCAAAAGTATTTCTATATAATATACCTGGATTCTGTGGCAGGCAAAATGGTACAAAAGCCATTTTGTATCCCAAGAGAGGAATTTTAATATCCTTTAGTAATAATGTTTCTATGTAGGTAGAGGTTTAGGGTTTTATTCTATTTTTCTTTATTTGTTATGGTTCCACACTTCTTCATCTGGTATCCAAATTGCTCTTTCTGCTTAATTTTTTTCCTTTTTTTTTTTTTTTCTAATATCCTTCAAAATTAGAGAATAAATTGATATCTCTATCAGTATATAAACTATTTCCTTTGAGTAATACTCTTCCAAATATGTTCTGTGACCTGTTTATTTTTACTGGTCTGCAACAAGTAAGGGGAATATTAATCACACACACACACTTTTAATGAGCAATGTGTAAAGTGTTTGTGATTCTTTCTTCTCTCCCTATGTTATGTTTGTACTAATTATATTTATGGAAATGCAATTTTATATCTGTTGAAGCTAATAATAAAAATTGAAGTTTGTTTTTCTATGTCTGTTTTTTAAAGTTTGTTTTTTCATCTTTATTGTGTTTCATAAAAATTTCAGTCTGTGACAGATTAGAAAAAAAGGAAAAAGAAAACTCATTCTTCAGTACAGGTAGTTTGAGAAGAACTGTCCAAGACTTTGATGGCCTTTACCCCATACTGCATGCTTTCTTTAAAAAAAAAAAAAAAAACTTACTATTTTTAACTTGTAACTAATTTTCGATGTCCTGAGGCTACATTTTATTTATTTGTGTGGTCCCAAAGTGTATGTATCAAACCATACAATGTCAAGACTGAGTTTTACAAATCAGACCATGTAATTTTCCTACTTAAAATGCTTTATTGGCTTTTCTTAACAAAGATCATTCGAATTTATAAGGCTTAAAAGACCTTCCAGGATTTGTCTCTGATTGTTTTTTAACCTTATCGGCAACTTGGTATGCTCTATCTCTCTACTTGAGACTAGGGACATATTCTCTCATCTTCAGACTTCTGCTCATGCACTTCACTCTATTCATGGAACATCACTCCTCTCCCCCACCCCCCAACAAGCACATACACACACATTTGTCAAAACCTACTTGTTCTTTAAGTATAAGGTGACATGAACTTTTGGTCTCTCACTTATACTATTAGTATTATTTCCCTTAATAAAATTAACTACATTTTTAATAGCTGTGTTTTTTATGGATCATAGGCTCTGTAAGATCAAGGAACTAGTTTATTTGTATGCTACTATATTCCCAGAACTTGGCACAGTGTCTGATAAATTGTTATTGTTGTTATTGAATGTGCTGCCCAGTCATCTCCCGCTCATGGCCACACTACGTACAACAGAATGAAACATTGCCCGGTCATGCGCCATCCTCCCAATCCCTGCTACGCTTGAGTCCATCCTTGCAGCCACTGTGTCAGTGCGTCATTTTGAAGGTCTTCCCCCTTTTTTCTGACCCTTTACTTAACCAAGCATGATATCCTTCTCCAAGGAATGGTCCCTTCTGACCACATGACCAAAGTAGGTGGGACAAGACTGGCCATTCTCACTTCTAAGGAGTATTCCAGCTGCACTCCTTCCAGGACAAATTTGTTCATTCTTCTGGCAGACCATGGTGTTTTCAGTATTCTTTGCCAAAACCACAATTCAAAGGCATTGACTCTTCTTCATTCTTCCTTATTCATTGTCAAACTTTCACATGCATGTGAGGTTATTGAAAATACCATGGTTAGGTTAGGCACACCCTAGTCTTCAAAGTGACATCTTTACTCTTCAGCACTTTAAAGAGGTCTTTTGCAGCAGATTTTCCCATTGCAATACGACATCTGATTTCTTGACTGCTGCTTCCATGGATGGGTTCTTTATATTTATGAAATAAATGAATGCATAAACTGATATTCTCTAATAACAAATTCTCATAAATTCTTCTTTTTCTTCATGTCCTTCTGTGACAATACCTGTAATATTTTTAAGTTGTTATAAGAATATTGCTGACTTAAAGAACTAATTCTATAGTCCTTGAGTCTTTTTCTATTTTATTATTAGTGCTTAGCTCTTCTCTGTATAGCAGTTGCTCTACAAAGAACTTTGTTGTCAAAAATTCAGCCTGTTATGGATGGCAGTTTATTTTTCCAACTTATCAAGCATATTTAAAATTCAAATCTTGTTCTTCAATGTGATACAAAAATTTATTTATTAACACAAGCAGTTACCTGGGAAAAGGTTAAAACCTGTGGAATTCAATATTGTCTGATACTAATTTGAAATTAAATTCTCTATGATGCTATTATTTCATATTAATTTTTATCTACTCCTTTGAAACTCAATCCTCAAGGTATGGTTTTTGCCTTTTTTTTAATATATAATGCCTATAATCATTAATTTAGGTATTGATTTATTAACCTGTTCAGAAACATTTATTTGTTGCCCATCTTCAGAAACTAGAGACCATGATAGGGACTTTCATGTAGACTTAACACTTATACTTCTGTGAGGTTGTTACTATTATTTCTGGGAACTTGAGTCCTAGAACAATTAAGTGGTTTCATGAAATCAAGTAGCTAATTTCTAGGAGAGTCAAGATTCAAACTCAAGCTGTTTGATTCCACATCTAGAGCTATTTCAAGTGCTCTTGTAATCATCATCACTGACATTTTCTAAAAATGCATATGGGTTCTTGACAGCTCTTTAAAAATTATTAAAATCTAAATTAATTGTCCTTGAAGATTGAACTTTAAAACACGTTCAGTACCTTTGTTAAACCTACTGAAAATGACATGAAGGAAAACGATTAATACATAAGGTTATCATTGGTTAAAAATATTAAATAATGATTGATAGAGTCACATATCAGCATTACTGGCTTGACTGGAAATGTAATAGTTCATCCTCCTCACAAGTCAGATGAGTTGTCTTGAGAGACAAGAATATGTCTTTATTAACTTACTACACAAAAACATTGTTCTACATTCTTTTGGTGAGGGGAGACTGGGATCTTAAAAGCTTGAAAGGGGCAATCTATGATGCAACAATTGATCTCCCCTTATCCGGAGCAAAGAAGAGTAAAGAAAACCAAAGATGCATGGAAGCAAGCAGTCGGACGGACTACTGGACCATACATACTTCAGCCTATATGACCTTGAGACTAGAACTAGGTCAACCACTCAGAAAGGGATCAAAATAGGAGAAAGAGTGGGAGTAAAATATTGAACAAAACTCAAAATCATAAAAAAGACCAGGCTTACTGGTCTGATGTTGTTTTTGTTGTTAGGTGCCATCGAGTCAGGTCTGACTCACAGGAACCTTATGTACAACAGAACAAAACACTGTCTGGTCCTGCGCCAGCCTCACAATCCTTGCAGCCACTTCGTCCATCCATCTCATTGAAGGCCTTCCCCTTTTCCATTGACCCTTCACTTTACCAAGCATGATATCTTTTTCCAGGGAATGGTCTCCTCTTACAATACTACCAAAGTAGGTGAGACAAAGCCTGGCCATTCTCACTTCCAAGGAGCATTCTGGCTGCACTTCTTCCAGGACAGATTTGTTCATTCTTTTGGCAGTCTATGGTCTGATAGGTCTGGTGAAACCCCTAAGACTATGGCCTCTAGTCACCTTTTGGGCTTGGAATTGAACTCACTCCCATGGCTTCCAGCCAAACAGCAGACAGGCATATAAGGTGAGCATTTACACCAGGTAGGTACACTCTTTAGAGCAATCAACCATGGGTGATTAGAACGGCAGTTTTTGCACAGCGAGATAGTTCAGAGGGCAGGACTACACAGGAAAGAAGGATGCAGTGAAAAAGTAACCTCAAGGAGGAAGTGGGAAGAGAGCTTTTACATTATGAGTATTTCAGTCAACATCATGAAACAAAATGTGTATGAACTATTGTGTGGAAAATGAATTTCTTCTGTAAATTTTCACCCAAATCAAAATGAAAAAAAAAAAAAAAAAAAAGAATATGTCTGGATTAACTTGACTTACCTTTCTTCCTTATGTGACAGTAAGATTTGTCTCGGTTGAGAATGCAGAAGTAATACACTCACCTATGAACAGCTGATCTTTCACAAGTAGTCAAAATCCAGTAAATGGGGAAGAAAAAGGATAGTTTCTTTAACAAATGGTGCTAGCAAAATTGGATATCCATTTGCAGAAAAATGAAACAGGATCTGTACCTCACATGATATAGAAAAACTAATATAAGATAGATTAAAGACCCAAATGTAAAATCTAAAACTATAAAAATCATGAAAGAAAAAATAAATGCAAACTTAGGTCCAAGTATATAGCATAAATAGTCTACCAAGCATAACTAAAAAATTAACAAACAGAAGATAAACTAGTGCCAGAAAATGAACTCCTCTTGTAACCAACACAGTGGCACCTAACAATAACAACAACATGCACATCAAAAGACCACTCCAAAAAGGTAAAAGAGAACCTACAGACTGGGGGGAAAAAATTGACAATGACATATCAAACAAGGGATTACTCACTAAAATTTATAGAAAACTTCAACACCTCATCAACTAAAAGACAATCCAGTTCAAAAATGGGCAGAGGACATGAACAGACACTTCACCAAAGAAGACACTCAAGCAGCCAATAAATACATAACCATTAGCCAGTAGAAAGATAAAAATCAAAACAAAAATGAGATAGTATCTTACCCTGGCAATAAAAGAAATGATAAAAAAAAAAGAAAGAAAACAACAAATTCTGGAGAGACTGGAACCATCAAAAACCTGCTGGTGAGATTGTTAAATGGTACAAACATTGTGGAAAAAGGTATGGTACTCCCTTAAAAATTTAGAAATAGAGATAAAATATGATCTAGCAATTCCACTGCTTGGAATATATCCTAGAGAAATAAGAAATGTGACAGGAATAAACATATGATTATCCATGTTCATTGCAACATTATTCACAGTAACAAAAAGATGAAAACAACATAACTCCTTATCAACTGATGAATAGAAAAGCAAACTATGGTGCATACACACAATGGAATACTACACAATGGTTAAGAATAATTATGAATCCACAGAATATTTCATAACATATCTGAACCTGGAGGACATTATGCTCAGTGAAATAAGTCAATCACGAAACATAAATATTATATGAGACTGCTGCTTTAAAAAGTCAAGAAAAGGTTTACACACAGAAAGAAACATTCTTTGATGGTTACCAAGGACACAGGAAAGCGAGGGAGGACAGCTCACTAACAAGAGTAGATATGTATTAATTTGGGTGAAGCGAAAGGCAATATTCAATAGGGAGAGGGCAGCACAATATAACCAAAGCAAAGGAAGACATTGGGAGGTGCACCAGAGTAAAAAGTAACAATGGCAAATATCACTTTATACACAATCCTGCAATAACAATAATAACAAATAATAATTTATGTGTGGACACAAAGGTAGATAGGTAAGCAAAACAGGTATTGGACAGTGTATGGGAATACATCCACAAGTATATATAAGTTTGGCAGGGCATATTTCTATCATGTATTTGTATGTCCTGTAAGGATAGCCAAGTATATAGTAGTGCATACAAGGGCAAAGTTATGAAAACATCTTATCCATAACCAAACACATTGGGGGACTGAGTCATTGGGTTTGTAGGCTGAGAACTATACTCTCAGGCGACATAACATAGTCCATCCACAAAAACAATGTTCTATGTCATACTGTGATGAGGAGTGACTAGGATCTTAAAAGCTTATAAGCAGCCATCTATTGGTCTTTCCACATCTGGAGCAAAGAAGATTGAAGAAAATCAAAGACTCAAGGAAACAATTAGTCCAAAGGACTAATGGACACTTGAACCACAGCCTCCACTAGCCTGAGAGCAGAACTAGAAGGTGCCCAGAGATCACTACTAAATTTTGTTGGGACCATGATAGAAGGTTCTATACAGATTAGGAGAAAAATGTAGAATAAAATTCAAAATCATAAAAAGACTAGACTTAACTGGTCTGCTAGAGAAAGGTGGAACCCTCCTCACCGACCCCCCACTCAAGACTACGGCCCTTAGGAGATCAAAAGGGAAGCATTTGCCCAGAAAACAAAGTTCAGAAAGTAAGAAGGGGTAGAAAAGAAGGATGAATGGATAAGGTGAACTCAGAGAGGAAGAGGGAAGAATGTTGTTATATTGAGAGAATTGCAACTACTGTCACAAAACAAAATGTGTATAAATTGTTGAATGGGAAACAAATTTGCTCTACAAACTTTCACCCAAGCTACAATTAAATTTTCAAAAGAAAAAATTTTCCTGGATGTCAGGCCCATCAACACTATTCACTCAACTACTCCAGTATAAAGAAAAAAATAAAATAAAATACATGTAGAGAGTATGCTTTCTTGTTAATAGATCCCACTTACAAATAAAAGCTATATCTTGTCCATAGATCATCACATTACTCATGTTCTATAATTTAAGAATGTTGGTTCACTTGTTCATGCATGTCATATTGCAAACGTGATCAATTTAATTATTCAATCACTTAGCCATAGAGTAAGGGTTCTCTTGGACAGTTGTGTTACCAATGTGTGTTACTGACCACAGTCAAGGTCAGATATGAGCATCTAGTGGCCACACATAGATTTTAAAATGTATGACCATCAGTTATTCACCATTTTTTATGAAAGAAAATCTGATAAACACATCTATAGAAACCCTGATAATTTAAGTCAGAAATTATAGGATATAGTCACTTAAACATATACCTTGTGATTTCATTTTTTATACACATACAAATAAATCTGTTTATTTTAGTTTGTATGAACTAAAGGTAATGATTTTGAAATAAACACAATACCTCTTAAGCAAGTAAGTAGATGCTTAATTTACAATATGAGTAATTTCCTTTCACTGTATACCTTTGCCGCAATAAATATAAAGTATATGTGTGTGTGTGTATATACACATATATGTGATTTAAACCAAGTTATGCTATATTAAGGCAGACTGGGTATTAGAAATATACAAATGCATTTCAGAATAACATTTGCATGAAAGCAGATTTTGACTGTTGTTTTGATCACAGGGCTGGAAGTGATGAAAGAAAAAATCTTATCCACTGTACAAGCAATGTGGAAACCTGTATTAAATAAACTGATAAACCCAAGTACAGAACATTAAGTCTCTAGAAATAGCTTACACATACCACTGAAAATAGTAGAAAGCTGAAATCTTCAGCCTTGCATAAATGTATTTCCACTTTCAATTTTTAAGTGTAATTACTACTCTAGTAAAAGTTGTTTTATAGGGTTTAATGACTAACTAAAGGTAATGATTTCTGCCTTCATGTTAGGCCATCAGCTCCCTTCAGAGATGAAATCTAATCAATTTGTCATTATTGAGCTGATGTTATATAAATACTTAAAGAAAAAGAAAACCTATCTCATTTGATGCTGGTATACTTCTGAACACAAAGGACCACAATTTTTTTCAGCAGACCCAACTTGCTTTACTTTGTCTCGAAAAACTTCAGAAAAATGTAACAACCTGACTATAAAGCTAAAATGCTTGTTTATATCTCATTCATATTAAACCACTGTTGTATGAACCAAGAAACCACAGGTTCTCTGTGACTGTGGGTTCTATTTGTAAATAGTACAACTATTGTTTTTATCCACTCAATAAAAATTATTGGGGGGAGACAATTAAGCAGAAGGTACTGATTTCAGAAGCATAGATACAACTTTGACTAATGCACAGCCCCTGTCTTCAAGGAACTTGTAGTCCACTGGGGAAAAAGGATTTCAATACAGGATGCAAAACTCCACAAGAGAGATAGGTATATAACTTAGTCCTTACAGTAAGCACCAGAGGTGACTGAAGAAGCTTCCCCAAAGGAAATCACTTCAAAATAGAAAATAAGGACAGACATTGATAATGTCAAAGGATATTGAGGAAATAGTATCCTAAAATTTACTGAAAAAGAAAAAAAGTCTTCAAAAATTGGAAGAAGGATGGTGCCGTTCACTAAGAGATGGTAAACAGGAAAAACAGTTTAAGAAGGGTAGATGACAATTTCACCTGAGACTTTGAAGTTTTAGAGTAGGGCATCCAAGTAGAAATATCTGTTAGAAGAAAATAGAAAGACAACAGAAAAAATCAATAAGGCTGGAAGTTGGGTTTTTGAAAAGATTAATAAAATTGACGAACCACTGGCAAATTTAACAAAGGAAAAGAGGGAAAGAATATGAATAACACAAATAAGAAATGAAATGGGTGACATCACAACAGAACCAACTGAAATAAAAAGGGTAACATCAGGATACTATGAAGAAGTTTACTCCAATAAATTTGAAAATCTAGAAGTAATGGACAGATTTCTAGAAACTACTTACCTAAACTAACACAGACTGAGGTGGAAAAGTTGAACAGACCACAACAAAAAAAGAAATTGAACAGGTCATTAAAAATACCAACAAAATAAGTCCTGGCCCTAGTGGTTTCACCATAGAATTTTACCAATCATTCAGAGAAGAACTGAGACCAATATTACTCAAACTATTCTAGAACAAAGGATGGAATCCTCCCTAATTCATTTTATGAAGCAAGCATAACCTTGATACCAAAACCAAGCAAAGGCATCACTCAAAAGGAAAACTATAGACCATTATTCTTCATAAATATAGATGCAAAAATCTTCAACAAAATCCTAGCAAATAGGCTCCAACAACATATCAAAAAAATAATAAATTATGACCAAGTGGGGTTCATATCAGGTATGCAAGGATGGTTCAACATTAGAAATAAACTATCAACCATCACATAAATAAAACAAATTAAAAGAACCACATAATCATATCAATCAATGCAGAAAAGGCATTTGATAAAATCCAACACCCATTCCTGATCAAAACTCTCAGCAAAATAGAAATAGAAGGGACATCCCTCAACATAAAGGGTATATATGCAAAACCAACAGCCAACATTATTCTCAATGGAGAGAGACTGACACCATTCCCCTTGTGAACAGGACCAGACAAGGATACCTTCTATCACCATTTCCATCCAACATTGTATTGGAAGTCCTAGCAGGGAAATAAGGCAAGAAAGGGAAATCAAAGGCATCCAAATTGGTGAGAAAGAAGTCAAACTATCCCTATTTGCTGATGATATGGTCCTATACTTAGAAAACCCAAGAGACTTAGTAAAAAACTCCTGGAACTAATGGAAAGATTTAACATTGTGGAAGGATACAAAATTAACATCAAAAAATCAGTTGGATTCCTCTACATGGGCAAAGACATTGCGGAACAAAAAATAAGGAAATCGATACCATTTACAATGTTTTGTTGTTATGTGCCATCGAGTCGGCCCCAACTCAGAGTGACACCTCCTTGGGTTTCTGAGGCAGTATCACTATGGAAGTAGATTTCCCAACCTTCCTTCTGAGGAGTGGCTGGTGGATTTGAACTGCCAGCCTTCTGGTTAGCAGTCAAGTGCCTTAGGCACTATGCTACCATTTACAATAGCTATCAAAAAAATAGAACACATGGGAATAAATCTTACCAGGGACAGAAAAGACCTGTACAAAGAAAACTACAAAAGACTACTTCAAGAAACCATAAGAGACCTATATAAGTGGAAGAACATAACATCCTCGTGGATAGGAAGATTGAACATTGTGAAAATGTCAATACTACCCAAAGCAATCTATACATTCAATGCAATCCCAATCGAGATCCCATCAACATTTTTTTAAGGATATGGAAAAAACAATCACTGACTTTATATGGAAAGGAAAGAGACCTTAGATAAGAAAAGCAATATTGAAGAAGAAGAACAAAATAGGTCTCACACTGCTGAATCTTAAAACCTACTATGCAGCCACAGTAGTTAAAACTGCCTGGTATCAGAACAACAACAGACACATAGACCAGTGGAATAAAATTGAAAACCCAGAAATAGATCCATTGACCTATGTTTAGCTGATCTTTGACAAAGGGCCTAAAGCCATTAAGTGGGAAAGAGATTTTCTGTTTAACAAATGATGTGACAAAACTGGATATCCATGTACAGAAAAATGAAACAAGATCTGTCCCTCACACCATACACAAAAACTAACTCCAGATGGATCAAAGACTTCAATGTGAAATCTAAAACTATACGGTTCCTCAAGGAAAACTAGGGGCAAATTTAGGGGATCTAATATATGGCATAAATAGATTATCAAGCATTACCCAAAATGCACAAAAAGCAGAAGAGAAACTAGATGAATGGGACCTTCTAAAAATTAATTTTTTATGTGCTTCCAAAGACTCCTCCAAAAGACTCAAAAGAGAACCTACAGATTGGGAAAAATATATTTGTCAATGATACATCTGACAAGGAACTTATTTCCAAAATTTATAGAAAACTCCAACATCTCAACAACAAAAAGAAAAATAATCCAATTAAAAAATGGGCAGAAGTCATGAGTAGACACTTCACCAAAGAGGATATACAGGTGACAAAAAAAATATGAACAAATGCTCATGATCATTAGCCATTAGAGACATACAAATCAAAACAACATTGAGATACATCTTGCCCCAGCACTAGTAGCAAAGTTCAATAATACATGCTGGCGAGACTGTGGGGAGACTAGTACTCTCATACACTGCTGGTGGGACTGTCGAATGACACAACCACTGTGGAAAGCAGTATGGCAATTACTTAAAAAAGTTGGAGTTAGAAATACCATTTGACCCAGCCATTCCATTAGTAGGTATATATCCTAAAGAAATGAGAGCCATGACAAGAACAGACATGTGCACACCTGTGTTCATCACAGCACTGTTTAGAATGCTCAAAAGATGGGAAAAACCTAGGAGCCCATCAGCTGAGGAATGGATAACCAAACTTTGGTACATACACACAATGGAATGCTATGCAACCCTAAAGAATAATGTAGAATCTGGAAGCACTCCATAACGCGGATGAACTTGGAAGACATTATGTTGAGTGAAATAAGTCAAACACAAAAGGACAAATATTGTCTTACCCCATTATTTTGAAAAGTCAAGGAAAGGTTTATATATGGAAGAAAATTTTCTTTGTTGGATACCAGGGGTGGAAAGGGAGGGAACACAGTTAAGTATTGATAGAGACAAGTATTGATTTGGTTGAAGAGAAGGGCAATGTACCAAATGTGAGTGATCAACATGGTGTCATGGAGAAAGAGGAAGACATAGAGATGTGTATGGGAGGTGCAGACAACAAAGATGAACCTTTTTGCGCATACAGTACTGCATTGTCAGTGATGGTAAACATTGATCTAAAATTGGAAGTGCTCAAAAAATGAACTGAAACCCATAAAGATTGATATGACAATGGACAGATGGGTGGACAGCTGAAAAAATAGTTATGTCTATGTAGGAGAGAGTGTACCTATGACCACATATAGGGTTGACAGACAATGTTTCTACAAGTGTATTTGTATTGTTCTGTAAGAATTCCCAGGTATATAGTAAAGCTGACAAGGGAGCCACTTCTTGGTCACAGCCAGCTACCCAGGGGAAGCAAGTAGTTGGCCTGTGGACTTGGGACCATGGTCATAGGGGACATCAAGCTCAATTAGCATAACACACTACTATACTTTCAGGACCTCCATTTGCTGATGTGGCATAACTCAAAATAAGAAGAAACAGCTCCAAACATCTATTAATAATAGGAATATGGAATTACAAAGTATGAATCTAGGAAAATTGGAAGTGCTCAAAAATGAAATGGAACCCACAAAGATTAATATATTAGGCATTAGTGAGCTGAAATGGCCTGGCTTTGGCTATTTTCAATCCAACAACCATGTGATCTACTATGCAGGGAATGACAATTTGAAGAGGAATGGCATAGCATTCATCACTACAAAGGAAGTTTCAAAATCTGTCCTGAAGTACAATGCTGTCAGTGATAGGATAATATCCATACGCCTACAAGGAAGACCAGTTAATACTATTATTCAAATTTATGTACCAACCACCAAAGCCAGAGTTGAGGAAATTGATCATTTTTATCAACTTCAGCACTCTGAAATTGACTAAATGTGCAATCAAGATGTGTTAATTATTACTGCTGACTGGAATGCAAAAGTGGGAAACAAAAAAGAATCACCAGTAGTTGGAAAATTTGACCTTGGTGACAGAAATAACATTGGAGATCACATGATAGAATTTTGCAGGACCAATGACTTATTCATTGCAAATGCCTTTTTTCAACAACAAAAATGGTGGGTATACATGTGGACTTCACCAGACAAAGCACACAGGAATCAGATTAACTACATCTGTGGCAAGAGGCGATGGAAAAGCTCAATATCTTCAGCCAAAACCAGGCCAGGAGTTGATTGTGGAACAGACCTTCAACAGCTCATATGCAATCTTCCTCAGAAGGGAGGCTGAGTTATCTACTTCTGTAATGATATCACCTTGGAAACCCAAGGAGGTGTTGCTGTGAGTCAGATCCGACTCCATGGCAGAGGCTGTGTTTTGCCTTTTTGTATTTGTGTCAGGCACACCTTAGTCCTCGAGGAAGCATCTTTGCTCCTCAGCACTTGAAAGAGGTACTTTGCAGCCAACTTGCCCAGTGCTCTAAGTTGTCTGATGTCCTGACTGCTGCTTCCATTGGCGTCAAATGTAGAAACAAGCAATGTGAATTCTTTGACAACCTCAATCTTTTCTCCATTTTTCATGATGCTGCTTATACATTCAGTGTTGAGGATTTTTGTTTCCTTTATATTGAGATGTAATCCATACTGCAGACTGTATTCTTCAATCTTCATCAGTAAGTGCTTCAAGCCATCCTCGCTTTCAGCAAGCAAAGTTGTGTCATCTGTGTGTCTCAGGTTGTTAATGATTCTTCCTCCAATCCCAATGCCATGTTCTTCTTCATATAGTCCAGCTTTTCAGATTATTTGCTCAGCATATAGATTGAATAAGTATGATGAAAGGATACAACCCTGACACACTCCCTTCTTGATTTTAAACCATGTAGTGTCAACTTGTTCTGTTCAAATGACAGTGTCCTTGTCTATGTACAGGTTCCTCATAAGTGCAATCAAGTGTTCTGGAATTCCCATTCTTCTCAATGTTATCCTCAATTTCCTATAATACACACAATCAAATGCTTTTGCACTCAATAAAACACACGTAAACATCTTTCTGGTATTATTTGCTTTCAGCCAAGATCCATCTGACATTCCCAATGATATCCCTTGTTCCACATCCTCTTATGAATCCGGCTTGCACTTCTGGAAGTTCTCTGTCAATATACTGCTGCAATAGTTTCTGAATTATCTTCAGTAAGATTTTACTTGAGTGCAATATTAATGATATTGTTCAATAATTTCCACATTTTGTGGGATCTACTTTCTTTGGTATGGGTACAAATATGGATCTCTTCCAGTCAGCTGGTCAGGTAGCAGTCTTCCAAATCTCTTGGCATAACTGAGTGAGTGCCTCCAGTGGAACATCTGTTTGTTGAAACATCTCAATGGGTAGTCCATCAATTCCTGGAACCTTGTTCTTCACTAATTCCTTCAGTGCAGTTTCAACTTCTTCCTTAAATACAATTGGTTCTTGAACATATGCCACCTCCTGAAATGGATGAAGATCAACCAGTTCTTTTTGATAGAGTGACTCTGTGTGTTTCTTCCATCTTCTTTTGGTGCTTCCTGCATCATTTGATACTTTGCCCATAGAATCTTTCAGTATTGCAATTCAAGGTTTAAATCTTTCCTCAGTTCTTTCAGCTTAAAAAATGCTGAGCGTGTTCTTCCCTTTAGATTTTCTAACTCCAAGTCTTTACACATTTCATTATAGTAATTGGCTTCATCTGCTTGAGCTGCTCTTTGAAATCTTCTATTCAGCTCTTCTATCTTGTCATTTCTTCCATTTGCTTTAGCTACTCTCCTCTCAAGGGCAAGTTTCAGAGTCTCTTCTGACATATATTTTGGTCTTTTCTTCCTTTCTCATCTCTTTAATGATCTCTTGCTTTCTTCATGGATGATGTTCTTGATGTCGTCCCACAATTCTTCTGGTTTTCACTCATTAGTGTTCAATGCATCAAATCTATTCTTTATATGGTCTCTAAATTCAGGAGAGATTATCAAGGTCATATTTTGGCTCTCATGGACTTGTTTTAATTGTCTTCAGCTTCAAGTTGAACTTGCATATGAGCAGTTGATAGTCTGTTCCACATTCAACTCCTGGCCTGGTTTTGACTGAAGATATTGAGCTTTTTCATTGTCTCTTGCCACGAATGTAGCCAATCTGACTCCTGTGTACTCCATCTGGTAAAGTCCATGTGCATAGCCACCATTTGTGTTGTTGAAAAAAGGTATTTGCAATGAATAAGTCATTGGTCCTGCAAAATTCTATCATGTGATCTCCAATGTTATTTCTGTCACCAAGGCCAAATTTTCCCAATACTGGTGATTCTTTTTTATTTCCAACTGTTGCATTCCAGTCAGCAGTGATAATTAACACATCTTGATTGCACATTTAGTCAATTTCAGAGTGCTGAAGTTGATAAAAATGATCAATTTCCTCAACTCTGGCTTTGGTGGTTGGTGCATAAATTTGAATTATAGTCATATTAGCTGGTCTTCCTTGCAGGCGTACAGATATTACCCTATCACTGACAGTGTTGTACTTCAGGACAGAACTTAAAACATCCTTTGTGATGATGAATACCACACCATTCCTCTTCAAATTGTCATTCCCTGCATAAGTAGATCATATGGTTGTCTGATTGAAAATGACCAAAGCCAGTCAATTTCAGCTCACTAATGCCTAGTATATCAATCCTTATGTATTCCATTTCATTTTTTACAACTTCCAATTTTTCTAGATTTTCCTAGATTCATACTTTGTGCATTCCATGTTCCAGTTATTAATAGATGCTTGCAGCTTTTTCTCCTCAATTTGAGTCATACCACATCAGCAAATGGAGGTCTCAAAAGCTTTACTTTATCCGTATCGGTAAGATTAGTTATACTCTGATGATGTGGCTCTTTCCCAGTCATATTTTGAGAGGCTTGCAACCTAAGGGGCTCATCCTCCTGCACTGTATCTGACAATGTTTGTGGGTTATTCATAAAGTTGAGCAATAATGTATCAGACAGTGTTTCTCTGCTATTCATAAAGTTTTCCCTGGCCAATTCTTTGAGAAGTGGATGGCCTATTCCTTCTTCCTAGTCTGTCTCAGTTTGTAAGCTGCATGGAACATGTTCAACCCTTCTGGCATTTGAGACAACAGTGGCACAGGCTCAAGTCTCACAGCAACATGCAAGCACCTACAGTATGACGAACTGAGAGATAAGTTTTTCTCCCTTAACTGTTGGAAACCTCTCCACCCTCCCCTTACCTGTATCCCTGCCACTGCTGCTGGGTCAATCTGATCACCCAGCTTTTCTTTCCCCCACTTTCCTGCCTCTTGTGGGTAGGGTCTGGGTCCCTCCTCTTACCTGCATCTTAAAAGCAGCATCATGATAAATGGAGAAAAGATTGAAGCTGTCAAAGACTTCACATTGCTTAATTCTACAATCAATGCCAATGAAAACAGTAGTCAAGATATCAGAGAACATATGTTGTTGTTGTTGTTGTTGTTAAGTGCCGTCGAGTCGTTTCCGACTCATAGCGACTCCATGCACAGCAGAACGAAACACTGCCCGATCCCGCGCCAGCCCCACAATCCCTGCTATACTTGAGCCCATCATCGCAGCCACTGTATCAATCCAT
>NW_006921595.1:26037554-26083049 GCF_000298275.1 Orycteropus afer afer | reverse complement strand
GAGACCCGGTCCCTCTCGGGAGGGTAACAAGGGAGCCGTCTGAGCACTAGTGACTGGGTTTTACCCCTTTCTCCTTCTCTTCTGGCCTGCTACTCTGTGCTATGCCCATGCTTACCTTGCTCCCAGAGACCCGGTCCCTCTCTGGAGGGTAACAAGGGAAAGTGTTCAGTGCAGATCAGAGAACATATAGCACTGGAAAAATTGGCTGAAAGGACCTCTTTCAAGTGCTGAAGAGCAAAGATGTTTCCTTGAGAACTAAGGTGTGCCTGACACACGCCATGGTATTTTCAGTTGCCTCATATGCATGTGAGAGCTGGATAATGAATAAGGAAGACCAAAGAAGAATTTATCCTTTTGACTTGTGGTGCTGGTGAAGAATGCTGAAAGTACCATGCACCGTTAAAAGAACTAACAAAACCATCCTGGAGGAAGTGCAGTTGAAATGTTCCTTGGAAGTGAGAATGTTTAAACTTCATCTCTCCTACTTTGGTCATGTTGTCAGAAGGGACCATTCCCTGGAGAAGGAGATCATGCTTGGTAAGGTGGAAGGTTGATGAAAGAGAGGAAGGCCCTTAATAAGATGTATTGACACTGTGGCTGCAGCAATGAGCTCAAGTATAGCAAGGATCATTGAGATGTTGCAGGACTGAGCAGTGTTTTGTTCTGCTGTGTGTAGGGTCACTATGAGTCAGAGATGACACAACCACATCTAACAACAACAGCAACACTACACAAAAACATAGTTTCACATCCTGGCTTGGCAAGTAGCGACTGGGACCTTAGAAACTAGCAAGCAGCCATCTACATGCAAGGATGGGTCTCTCTTTGTCCAGAGCAAAAAAGAATGAAGAAAACCAAATATACGTGGAAACAATTAGTCCAAGGGACTATTATGACATATACTATGCCTATATGACTATGAGACCAGATGAACTAGATGGTGCCTGGCTACCACTGTCAACCACGCAGAGAGGAATCCATGTAGGAGACCCTGGATAGAGTGGGAGAGCAATGTGAAACAAAACCCAGAATTAAAAAAAAAAAAAGGGGGGGGGGGGGGTAGACCAGTTTTGCTGGCCAGATAGTCTGGTGGAACTCCTGGGACTATGACCCCTAGCTGCCCTTGAGGTCTGGAATTGAGCCCACTCCTGTGGCTTCCAGGCAAACAAAAGACAGGCATATGAACTGAACATTTACATTAGGTAGATACACTCCTTGGAGTGATCAATCATGGGAGAATGGAAGGACAGTGTATGAACAAGGAAATAGCACAGGGACAGGAGAGCATGGGAGGAAAGGACACAGGGAAGAGGTGGCTATGGAGAGGAAGTGGGGAAAGAGCTGTTGCATTGATGGAAATTGTAGTCAATATCATAAGACAAAGTGTATGTGAACTGCTCTATGGAAGATGAATTTGCTCTGAAAATTTCACCAAAATCACAATGAATTTTTTTTTTTTTTAAAGGAATATTAGGTACTGATGAGTGCTACAAAGAGTATAGGTATGAAAGTGACTGGAGATTAAAACTAAACAAACAAAAATTTTGAAAAAAAGAAAGAAAGAAATGTCTGTTGGATATATAATGTCCTAGTACAAAGGACAGAAAGCTAGATTAGAAATGAAGATTTGGTATTAACTGATTTATCCTGACTAAAATATTTCAAGTGATTCAAATTGGCCAAAGAGTATAGTGAGAAGAGACGAGATGATTAAAAATGAGAGAAAATGAGCTAAAAAGACAGTTGAGTATTTGGAACCATTTAAGAATGGGAAGACAAAGGAAGTGCACAAAGAAATGCACAAAGAGGTTGGTAGATGGCTTACAAAAAAAAATATTAAGGAGAACACGTTTTCATAAAAGCTTTAGTGGTCATTTGTTTCTTTTTATTCCTAGCATTCTATCCCTCTTTTTATGGTGACATTATCTTAACTTTGATTTGAGCAAACTTCCCATGCCATGTCTCAGCCAATGTTCTTTATATGAATTAGACTTTACTTTTATGATTCAGGAGTTGAATATAAGAACTAGGCAAAACTTGTCAGCACATTCCTTTTCTGTTTACAATCATTAGTTCAGAGATGAGCACAAGACTCCAAGTCTATCAGTGTCACTCTCATTAATCTACAGGATTCTGAGTTCTTGGAAAATAGATTCCACTGTTGAACTGTGTCTAGATTTCCTCCATGAAATCTGAGAAGGGATCCAAACAAAGGAAGATAAAGAGGATAGATCTTACTGACATCACTTGAGACCTTCATTAGAGTCAGGTTTAGATTTAAAGAAATTAAATTTCCCCATTTTTAAACCAAAAACCTCTGAATATCTTACTTTCATTACTTTAAACTTTTTTTTTTTCCTATATTAGAAATATAAACTCATGAGAATATTGAATATTAGAGAAAGCACCATGAAGAGAATAAAAAACAGCACTAATTTCCCACTCAATACTAGCTATTAAAATTCTAATATAAAATGAGATTTGAAATTGCACCTCAGTCGAGTAGGATCCAAATCATAGTGACCCCTCCTTGGGTATTCAAGGCGGTATCACTATGTGTGTTAGACTGGGTTCTTTAGAGAAACAAAACCCAGCAAATCTTATATATATATAAAGAGAGAGAGAAATTTATTTTAGGAAAATGGCTCACAAACATATAGAAGCCAGCAAGTCGAAGTCCCTGGATCAAATGTCAAGCTGGAGGCTTTCCCTGGCTCCTGCAACTGCAGGGGTTGAGAAGCTCAAGGTTGGCAGGCAGTACACTGGCTGTTGACTCCAATGAATGACAAATCCAAGATTTTCATTCAGTATTTACAGTCTCCATATCCTGTTGGCTCCAATGAATGATGAATCCAAGATCTTCAGGCTGAATGGTAGACTGCTCACTCACGGACAGTTGTAGGCAGCACAACAGAATCCCGATCCACAGAAGAATGTCTCTCTTCCCAGGATGTCCCTGGATATCCTAGAAGCAGGCCATGCCCTAGGAAACTTCCCTTGAAAAGATAGGCCACTCAGAACACAGTCATCCAATCCCATCATGAGAACAACCACACAGAACTGGGGTCCAGCCAAGTTGACACACAGCTCCAACTATTACAGTCCACCCCTGTCAACTTGGCAGTTGTACACATCTTCTTAACCATATATAATCTCTAAATAAGGGCAATTATAAAGTTATATTTGTGCCAAAAATGATATGCTAACACGCATACAAACAAAATGCATTAACCTTATTTACATTTCACAGTTCATAACAGAAGAAAACAAAAATATTTGATGCACATATACAATGAAGAAATATAATAATCACAGTCCTCATTTCTGCAGCTGGTCATGTGCTTGTAGCTAATATTCAGAACTACCTTCTTCCACCACCCATTCTGTATTTCCCTTGGTAATCAGGATCTATCACACTAGATAGTACAGTAATGCCCTTCTTTGTCTGTTGATCCAGAGGCATGAGGAAGCCAAAATGGCTGGGTGGCATTCTTAATTTCCAGTTCAATGCAATCTGTATCGTGTCTCCCGGTGGGAGTGTTCCTCCCTTTGGGACTACGATCTCCAGACCTGCAGAGCATAATGTAGCAGGGACAGGAAGCAAAAAATTTTTGAGTGGGTCACTAGGGGTAATAGTGAGTGGTACTGCTCCTGTTTCCACCCCTTGGTTCCTGGACCCATGAATCCTGGCTATTGGAGAAACAGAACCATATATTGGATGTTGGTTTAGAGCATATGCAGCTTCCTGGGGAACATTGCCCCAACCCTTCAAGGTATTGCCACCTAGCTGGCTCTGTATTTGTGTTTTTAAGAGGCCATTCCATCATTTTATCAAGCCAGCTGCTTCAGGATGATGGGGAACATGGTAAGACCAGTGAATTCCATGAGCATAAGCCCATTGCTGCACTTCATGTGCTGTGAAATGGGTCCCTTGATCTGAAGCAATGCTGTGTGGGATACCATGATGGTGGATAAGGCATTCTGTAAGTCCACAGATGGTAGTTTTAGCAGAAGTGTTGCATGCAGGGAAGGCAAATTCATATCCAGAATAAGTATCTATTCCAGTAAGAACAAAATGCTGTCCTTTCCATGATGGAAGTGGTCCAATTTAATCAACCTGCTACCAGGTTGCTGGCTGATCACCCCAAGGAATGGTTCCATATTGCGGACTCAGTGTTGGTCTCTGCTGTTGGCAGACTGAACACTCAGCAGTGGTGGTACCCAAATCAGCCTTGGTAAGCAGGAGTCCATGTTGCTGAGCCCATGCATAACCTCCATCCCTGCCACCATGACCACTTTGTTCATGAGCTCATTGAGCAATGACAGGAATAGCTGAGGAAAAAGGATGGCTGGTTTCCACTGAAAGTGTCATCCTATCCACTTGATTGTTAAAGTCCTCCTCTGCTGAGGTCACTTTTTGGTGGGCATTCACATGAGACACAAATACCTTTATTCCTTTGGCCCATTCAGAGAGATCTATCCACATACCTCTTCCCCATACATCCTTATCACCAATCTTCCAATCATGCTCCTTCCAAGTCCCAGACCATTCAGCTAAGCCATTAGCCACAGTCCATGAATCTGTATATAATCTCACATCTGGCCGTTTCTTGTTCCATGCAAAGTGAACAGCCATATGCATGGCTCAAAGTTCTGCCCATTGGGAGGATTTCCCTTCACCACTGTCCTTTAAGGAAGTCCCAGAAAGGGGCTGCAGTGCTGCTGCTGTCCACTTTCTAGTGGTGCCTGCATATCGCGCAGAACCATCTGTAAACCAGGCATGAGTTTTCTCTTCCTCAGTCAACTGTTCATAAGGAACTCCCCATGAAGTCATAGGTGCAGAGTGAGACAGGGAAGGTAAGAGTGGAGACCATAAGCATTTGGGCCACTTCCTCATGCAACTTACTTTTGCCTTCAGGTCCTGATTGAGCCTGATCACTGATATACCACTTTCATTTAATGATGGAGTGCTGCTGTGCACATCCAACTTTATGACTCTGTGGGTCAGACAACAGCCAGTTCATGATGGGTAGCTCAGACCTCATGGTAACTTGGTGGCCCATGGTTAGGCGTTCAGTCTCTACTAAAGCCCAGTAACAAGGCAAAAGCTGTTTCTCAAAAGGAGAGTAGTTATCTGCAGAGGATGGCAGGGCTTTGCTCCAAAACCCCAAGGGTCTGCATTGTGATTCACCAATAGGAACTTGCCAAAGACTCCAAACAGCATCTCTATCTACTATAGACACTTCAAGCACCATTGGATCAGCTGGATCATATGGCCCAAGTAGCAGAGCAGCCTGCATGGCAGCCTGAACCTGTTGCAGAGCCATCTGTTGTTCTGCGCCCCACTCAAAACTAGCAGCTTTCTGAGTCACTTGATAACTAGGCCACAGCAACACACCCAAATGAGGGATATGTTGTCTCCAAAATCCAAAGAGACCCACCAGACATTGTGCCTCCTTTTTAGTTGTGGGGGAAGCCAGATACAATAACTTATCCTTCACTTTAGTAGGAATATCTCGACATGCCCCACACCATTGGACCCCTAGAAATTTCACTGAGGTAGAAGGTGCCTGAATTTTCACTGGGTTAATTTCCCAACCTCTAACACACGTATGTCTCACCAATCAGTCTAGAGTCATCAATACTTCTTCTTTACTAGGTCCAATCAGCATAATGGCATCAATATAATGGACCAGTGTGATGTCTTGTGGAAGGGAAAGGCGATCAAGATCCCTATGGACTAAATTATGACATAATGCTGGGGAGTTGATATACCCCTGAGGAAGGACTGTGAAAGTATACTGTAGGCCTTGCCAGCTGAAGGCAAACTGCTTCTGATGGTCTTTTGAAATTGGTATAGAGAAAAAGGCATTGGCCAGATCAATAGCTGCATACCAAGTACCAAGAGATGTACTAATTTGCTCAAGCAATGAAACCACATCAGGAACAGCAGCTGCAATTGGAGTCACCACCTGTTTAAGTTTATGATAGTCTACAGTCATTCTTCAAGATCCATCTGTTTTTGCACAGGCCAAATAGGTGAATTAAATGGGAATGTGGTGGGAACCACCATCCCTACATCCTTCAAGTTCTTGATGGTGGCAGTAATCTCTCCAACCCCTCCAGGGATGCAGTACTGCTTCTGGTTTACTATTTTTGTAGGTAGAGGCAGTTCTAATGGATTCCACTTGGCTTTTCCTACCATACTAGCCCTTCCTCCACATGTCAGAGAGTCAATGTGGGAATTCTGCCAATTGCTGAATATATCTATTCCAATTATGCATTCTGGCACTGGGGAAATCAGTACAGGATGGGTTTGGGACCCACTGAACCTACTCTGAGATGCACCTGGGCTAAGACTCCATCAATAACTTGACCTCCATATGCCCCCACTCTGACTGGTGGGCCACAATGGTACTTTGGGTCTCCTGGAACTAATGTCAATTCAGAGCCAGTGTCCAGTAATCACTGAAAAGTCTGATTATTTCCTTTTCCCCAGTGAACAGTCGCTCTCGTAAAAGGCCTCAGATCCCTTTGGGGAAGGCTAGGAGAAAGACTGACATTATAGATTTTTGGCAATGTAGTGGGGTCCTTCCTCAAAGGGACTTGGCCTCCCCTTCATTCAAGGGGTTGTGGGTCTGTGAACTGACTCAAGTCTGGGAATTGATTGAGAGGTCATGACTCTGTATTCTGGTGATTCAATCTAGGTTGCTGTTCACATGACCTAGAATTCTTCTGTCTATACAGATCAAATAAATATTTAGTAGGCTTGCCATGTATTTCACTACTAGAAACACCATGAGCAAGTATCCAATGCCATAATTCCACACGAGTCAGGCTATTCTGATTAGTGTTCCGACTCTGCTGTCTATTATGGTAACCACACCAACCTTGCCTTTGTCAATTAACTGCTGTCACTTGGACCCTACTACCAAGGGGTCCAATCAGCCCCATCATAGTTAAGTATCTTAGTTCAATTAGGGCAGTTCCCACTGTCAATCAGGTTTACATAAAATAGCAATCACAGCAATCTTCAAGGATGCTGGAGCTCCCTTCACAAATTTATTCCTCATGGTACTGGTAAAAGGCATGTCTTCTGGACTCTCCATTTCTGGCTCTAGGGGTCTAATCTGATAATTCCATTCTAACAGGCCAATTTCCCTAGACCTCTGGATACCTTCTTCTACATTAAACCAAGGTAGGCCTGGTACTTCAACTTGACTTAAGGTAGGCCACCGCGTAATCCATGCCTCAATAAGCCAACCAAATAAACTATTAGATCCTTTCCTAACTTCTCAAGCTGAGACATTGAATGAAGAATCTATACTTAGTGGGTCTAAATCAATAAAATCAGACTGATCCAATCTTACATTCCTTGCACCATTATCCAACACCCTCAGTAGCCATTCCCATACATGTTCTTCAGGTTTCTGTCTGTACGTGTTAGCAAAATCAAGTAGGTATTTTTGGGTATAGCATATCACCTCCTCAGTCACACTTTCTATTTCACCTTTTGGGGCTGGCTTGGACTTGACTTTAGTTAATGGGTCTCATAGAAACAATGGATGCTTGAGGCAGTTCCTGAGAGCATTCAGGAATGCCATCCATGGCCTCTGCCTCAAACAATGACCCGGCAGGACTGGTTTGGCTAGTCCCATCAAACTGAGGAGGAGGGGATAATGGTTTTACAGTAATTCGTTCAGATGGGAGGGATTCAACAGAATTTACAGGCTCCATATCCTGATCTTCCTGATTATCTGCCCATAAGTCCCCATTCCAAGTTTCATGATCCCATTTTTTTCCAATCAATGCCCTCACTTTAACGTCAGACACCATTCTAGATTGGCAATTTAGTTCGCATTGTAATTCAGCCACCCTTACAATAAGAATCTGGGTTTGGTTTTCAACAATATCAGCTCTGCTACTAGAAGATATAAGACTTTCTTTCAGAGCACAACCAGAAGAACTGAGGTCTTTTATGAGGCACTTAAGCCGAGACTCAGCAGCTTTGAGCTCATCTCACTCTTTCACCACTTTATCCAGTGTAAGTAGGACCAACCAACCAGCTTCCTTATACTCCTCATTCTGACAAAATTGCAGAAAAGTATCAAATATCCAATTACCCAGAGCATCACTTCTAACAAGTACTTGATCTATTGGTGATGCTATTTCACATAGTAATTTTGCCCCCTCATGCCACGGATTCATAGGGCCCTCTTTACTAGCAGACGCAGAGTTGCTAGTGTCAATAAAATTAATCCAACTAGAGAACCAATCTAGGAAGCCCATCCTTATGATTTTGTCTCTCTAGAACCACTCTCAGTACCAAATGTGTTAGACTGTTTCTCTAGAGAAACAAAAACCAGCAAAGCGTATATATATATATAAAGAGAGAGAAAATTTTATCTTAAGAAAATGACTCACAAACATACAGAAGCCGGCAAGTCCAAGTCCCTGGATCGAATGTCAAGCTGGAGGCCTTCCCTGGCCCCTGCAACTGCAGGGGTTGAGAAGCTCAAGGCTGGCAGGCAGTATACTGGCTGTTGACTCCAACGAATGACAGATCCAAGATTTGTCATTCAGAATTTACAGGCTCCATATCCTGATCTTGTGGATCAACAGTAGACTGCTCACTCATGGACAGTTGTAGGCAGCACAACAGAATCCCAATCCACAGAAGAATGTCTCTCTTCCCAGGATGTCCCTGGATATCCTGAAAGCAGGCCACACCCCTAAGGAAACTCCTCTTGAACAGATTTGCCACTCAGAACACAGTCATCCAATCCCATCATGGGAACAACCACACAGAACTGTGGTCCAGCTAAGTTGACATGCACAGCTCCAACTATCACACTATGGAAGTAGATTGCCCAACCTTCTTTCTGCGGAGTGGCTGGTGGGTTTGAAGCAACAGCCTTCTGGTTAACAGTCAAGTGCCTTAGGCACTGCACTACTAGAGCTCCTTGATATAACTAAAGTAAAGAAAATATTTCTGCTAAAATCAGAAATAGACCACCAGGAAATGGGTTCAAATGTCAATTTAGACTATTTTGCATGACAAGAATATAGGTGAATTTTCTTCTTCTTTTTCTTGTGAGAGTTAACATGTCCTTTCTGTATATTATCTTAACATAAATGAATTTCAGTGTTTTTTTTCTTCCCATCATGGTTCAGCTCTCCTCATCAGGAAATGGAAAGATTTAGAAATGAGACAGTCAGTAACCCTAATTTACCCTAAAAAGATACAGGTTCTGTGGTTGAAATTCTTCAAGAAGATGTTGGTATTGTAAAAATAAAACAAATATAATATAATATATATTATATATATTATATTATTATATAATATATATATTTTATATATATTATATTATTATATAATATTTTATATATATTATATTATTATATAATATATTATATTATATTATATTATATTATGTTACATTGTATTGTATTATAGTGTTGTGTATCATATATTGTGGTAGTCAGTTTGTACATCAACTTGGCTTGGCCTGGTTGAGTGGCTGGGCGGCTGGATGTAGTATTCCCCAAGATGAGACTGGTTATCAACTCCATGATGGAATCTACCTAGGGAATGTGGTCTGCTTCTTCTACATAAGCAGAATCCTTGGGGAATGATTTGTAGTTTATGGCATCCTGAATCCTGCATGTAGCCATGTCATTATTCAGTAGCCTGCCATGCTCTGCTGACCTCAGGACTTACAATGGACTTGAATTAATGGCCTGCCATGTGATTTGGTAATATTGGGACTGTACTCTTTTACTTGTCAACCTTGGGCTTGGCGGCCTCAGCAGCCAGTAGCTGTCTGAGTGAAGAAAATCCTCTAGATTCAGTGGGCCAGGAGCTAGAGGCAGAGTTGAAGCCCAAGGCTGAGCAGCTTTCACCCAGCCCCTAGAGCCTGGCACTTTCAACTTGGACTTCAAGCCTCCAAACTGTGAGAATAAACTCCTGTTTGTTAAGGCTATCCCATTTGTGGTATATTCTTTTCAGAGCGGCACTAGGTAACCAGAACATACATGTATATAATACAACTGAATAATTACATTCCTTTATCAGCTTAGCATATAGGATTTAGAAATCTCCAACAGAAGTTATCCATAATGCTAGGGCATATGTTTTAAAAGGATAAGTTTGTATGAATTGGAAGATGACATACAGATTACTCATGTGACATTAACAAAAGAATTAACAAAAAAAATAAAGTCACGAGTTTGCAGCTTTGGTTTAAACTACCAATCTAACACCAACCAACCTGTGAAGGAAGGAATTATTTTTCCTGTTCTAAAATTAGTGAAAACATTCTCTTTTTACAAAGTTTAAAAAGCTCTCTCTCTCTTTGTTTCAAGCATTTGATATGTCCATAAGAGAACTTCTTTAAAAATAACATTCTGGAAAAATGAAAATAAATAAACTTTATAGAAAATCATAAAGAAATAAACCCCCAGCTTCTTTTTGTAAATAGGATGTTGAACAGCTAAAGCACTGGCATGTTAATTTGCAGGTAACTCTAGATATAGATGTTTGAAACTTGATAATAAAATAACATTTAAGCAATAAGTAACATATTAAATTCTTTCTCTTCTGATAGCCCACCCATAGTATAGATAAAAGCTGTACCACTCTTGAGAGTCCAAGTGAGATTTAAGATGACTTCCAGATATTTAAATTCCATAGTATAAATTAATAGCTTCAGCAAATATCCCAATGTTACATTTCTCCTTACAAGAGTTTCAACAGTTGATGACTCTGAACCAGGACTGACAATAAAATCATGCTCTGCGGAAACATAATTTCAACCTGTCAGGTGGTTCAGATCCTTTCCAACGTAGAACAAGGATTAATTTTATTTATTAAGGAAATAAAATTTACTGCATAAACCAAAACTTTGTCAAAATTATATGAGATTCACCCCATAACTCTTGAGTTAGGGACACCTTTAGCATAAAGGATCTGAACTACCTTACTTTTGCATTCGTTCCAGTTCCTACCCTAAATTCTGAGCCTGTATTCCCACCAGATGTCTTATTATGTTCTCTCCTCTGTGTGAGTGCGAGTCTCACCAACCAAAAGGAAGCATTTGAGGGTCTTATTTTGCTTTTTAATGAAAAGATGACTAGCAACTATTATTAAATATCATTTAGCGTGTATACTGTGGTTCAAAACTACTCAACAAAACTTCACATACTGCTGTGCATTAGGTCACTTCAAAAAGATGTGCCTCTATTGCATTAAATATTAATGCCTGAAGTACTGCTTTCTGCAGCTATGGGGGCTGGGTAAGGGTAGAGTAAGGAGGAAATGGAGGAGGGGTGGTTGATATTTCTTATTTTCAGACTTTCTGTCTCTTTAAAGCCTCTCAGTATTTTGTTCACATACCAAAAATAACTGTTGCTATAGAATCAACTCTGACTCATGGTGACCCTATAGGACAACGGGGAACTACGTCATAGGGTTTCCAAGGCCGTAATCTTTACTGAAGCTGACTGCCACATCTTACTTCCACAGAGTGGCTGGTTGCTTGGTACCACTGACCTTTTGATTAGCAGCCGAATCACTTTAACCATTGCACAGCCAGGACTCTTTTTGGTGACATACAGAATTCAAAACTTGAGAGGTGAAGGTGAGGGTTGAGGTTCTTCTTCCTTATCGTAGTTACCCCATAGCTTCCTCTGGATGTGATTCCTGTTTGAATTTAGAGAGCAATTAAAACACATTCATGCCCAAATCTCAGCCTAAGCCAAATGCTTTGCACTGTTCTATTAAAAGAATGCTCATCTCTTTTGCCAAGATGTTTGGCTGTAAAGACACTTCATTTACACAGCTATATAGACAAAGCAGATACAGAGAGCTGCAGTCCTAATCTCTCACCCTCCACAGTTGCCCCTGAAGAACCTCCATGAAATGCTGGGGCTTTACCAAGTATAATGAGAAAACATTATAGAATCACCTTACAGAGTTCTTCCAGGTCCCAAATCTGTAAATTTGTATATAACACAAGACCATTTATGGATGACATGTTTTCCCTTAGTTCTTCAGAGTTTTAGTATAGTCTTCATGCTCAAATATCCAAGGGAGTTACCAAATCAAACCAAACTCACCACCATCGACTTGGCTCCAACTCATAGCAACCCCTCCTTGGGTTTCTGAGAAAATATCACTACAGAAGTAGATTGCCCAACCTTTCTTCCAAGGAATGGCTGGTTGGTTTGAATCACCAGCCTTCTGGTTAGCAGTCAAATGCCTTAGGCACTGTGCCACCAGAGCTCCCAAGGGAGCTAGAGTAAGGTCAAAATTTCCAATACATTCAGCATGATTTAGGGACACAACTGTAAAGCAGAGTGTGGCACTGGATCACCAATCCATCAAAAATGCCAAATTTTGTTACTTCCTAAGAGATAAAGTAAGGGATCATAATAATAGATGGATGATAAAAAGGGAAATTTAAAGACATCTGATATGTTGTATATATTAGTAAATGTCCACATTCCAGAAAGCTCTTACAAATGTATGTTGTTGTTGTTATGTGCCGTCGAGTCGGCCCCGACTCATAGCGACCCCTCCTTGGGTTTCCGAGGCAGTATCACTATGGAAGTAGGATTGCCCAACCTTCCTTCCGAGGAGTGGCTGGTGGGTTTGAACCATCAGCCTTCTGGTTAGCAGTCAAGCGCCTTAGGCACTATGCTACCAGAGCTCCCACAAATGCCTGGAATCTAAAGCTGGAGTTACACTCAGTTTTGACCCCATAACTAAAAACACCAAAACCAAACTCACTGCCATTGAGTCAGATCTGACTCACAGCGACCCCTCCTTGGGTTTCTGAGGCAGTATCATTAGGGAAGTAGATCACCCATTCTTCCTTCCTAGGAGCGACTGGTGGGTTTGAACCTCCAGCCCTCTGGTTAGCAGTCAAATGCCTTAGGCACTGCACCACCAGAGTTCCCCCAACTTTATAACTGGACCCACTATATTTGTCTGGAGCTCATACTGCCCTCTGGCTGTCAGTATGAATTAAATCCTTACAGATCTGCTATACTTCATGAAGTAGCACCTGCAGCTAAGGAACTGAAATCCTCTTTGATAGCATTTCCTGAGAGTTCCTCATTCTAGGTCATGAAGTCAATACTCTCTTCATATTCTCTAACAGTATAGCACTTCCAAAGGGCCTCATCTCAGTTCTCAGTGGTACAAGCATTCAATATTTCCAATGAGAGAATTTTTTTTAATCACAGTTTGAAAAGTAAACAAACTTCATAGAAAATCACAATGAGACAAATTCTTTTACCAGAATCTCTGGCTTTCACATGTTTTTGCATAATGAAAGGGCTAATATAACATAACAAATCCTAAACTGTTTTCACAAGGAATGGAAAAAAGATGTGTAAAAGTATGCTCTGTCTTGCTTCCTTCTGTTCACAATGTATCTAAATAAAACAAATGGTATTCTTCCTCTTTCTGTCTGTTTCCCAATCTGTTTGGATAGTAGCCACCATTCCACAGCCAACCATAATATCTGACACTTCCTGACATCATGAAAGCCACCATCTGTCTATCACTGAAACCCTGTACTTTTAAAAGACTATTTGGCTTGATCCTTAATGAAGCTTCATGTTGAATGCACAGATCAGTTTAGAAGGAATACAGGGAATAATTGACACAAGGAATCTGTATAAAATCACGTTTTCATTAGATTCATTCTGAAAACATAAAATGAAATATTAAGGTCCCTTCGCAAGCAGAAAAAGCTTGGTTTAGTTTCAATTTTGTTTCATTTCCGATTTGCCTTTGAAAGTTTAAACATTGTTGAACACCAGGAATAAACCTAAACTTACACCTAAGCTCTAAATTCAATATTCTCAGCCTTGTAAAATTAAACAGTTAGACATGACTTTGCAGTGTGTATATTTGAGCTATGGAAAAAGATGAAGAAAATCCATCAATTATTTTCCCAAGGCTTGAGAAAATCGTGCCATTTAAAATTGAATCAACTTCTTATTTAACACCTGAGTGATTATCCAGGAAACAAAAGAAGGTTCTGTATGTCTTCACTTGTAAATGTCACAGGTGAACACAAACAATGAGTGCTGGCAATGTCAAGTCACTCTTTGTTTTAATAAACTATTGTACCTCTATACATGCAGTGAGGGAATAAGTTAACAAGGGAAATTTTTTTCCTAGGTGATAGTAAGTTCTTTCAGAAAAAGTAAAGCTTACCATGGCAAAGAGAAAACAGTAAGTTTTCATTACTGTACTCCATTGTTGTGATTGTACAATGTGATTTCCAACCTTTCTTTGCTCTCATTACCCCAATATCATCCCCATGATTCCTTTAACAATTGCATAAATCTAAGATGCATGAAATAATGGAGTTATTATATAGAGGAGTCCTTGAGAACTGATCCTGCATTTCTCCAGAAAAATACATTGATACAGTAAGATTGCTTATTCTTTGCCAGGGACAAGGTCAAGCACTTCATACCTATTATCTCATTTTATTCCTACAACAGCCTTATATGCCAGGTACAAATATTATCTTATTTTTTAGATGAGGAACTTGAGGCTTACAGAGGGTAACTAACTCACACAATATCCCACAGCTAGTGAGTGCTGGATCATGGAATCTAATCAAAATGGCCTAATTCAAAGTCTGTATTTTCTTCACCCCCATTTCCACTTTACCATTTGGTAAAACTGCATATCCCAGTACATTCTAGCTATGAGATATTAAGACTTGGGGTGGAGGTGAAAGAGGATGAGAAGGAGAAAAAATGGTTATCAGAATATCTTCATCTATAGATAACTCATTTTATTTGATTTTGACAGTCTTTAAAATCATCATCATCTTGAAAGTCTGAACACTTATTCCTCCATGGATGCTAATGCTCTGGAAAGGAAGTAACTGCAAGCCAGTTCATCAGCCTTAAAGGAAAGGTCTTACTGCATTTTGCCCCACATCATGTGTGTAGAAAGGGCCCTGAGTTGACGAAAAGGCAGCCTTGTTGCTATTCTCTGCCTGTCCAACTCCACATCAATATGTTTTCAAATGGAAAGTGAAAAATGAATTATCCACTTGAAATAGTAAGGGAGGCAGAGTGATTCACTTGAGTAGATAGTCTGTCATAACATAAGACCTTTACTACACTCAAAGCGCCATGATCCTTAAAACCAATAGATGCTCAGGGGAGCTTACATTCATCATTTTATCAGAGGGCCTTTTTAACTTGTCATGGAAAGAGCTCTGAATTATTTTTTTGTTTTGTTTTGTTTTTCTCTGTACTAATTTATAGTAAAGCATATACTTTTTATATCACAGTCATTACTGACAAAAATTAGAAATGTAAAACAATACAACCTTGAGCTGAAACATGAGCAAAGCAAGAAGTTACCCTTGTTTCTGTGTGTGTGTCTTGAAAATTACTGTAGCATTGGGATTCTCCATAGACATTCCATTTTTCCCTTTAGTTTGACAATATTTAATTGCTTTTCATTTGTTACATGCAAACACATATTTATTTCATGTCACACTTCTGTCTGCTAGGGAATTCACAATCATGTTTCTCAACTTGGAGATACGACATTGTAGTTTTTAGAATAGGAACAATACATGAGGAAAAAAAATGGAAGCAGATTGCTTAAATAAAAAGTGAATAAATTATTCAGACCAGCTGTTTGGATTTGGAAAGAACTTTCTTGTGTTGATTAAAACCTCTTAATTTGTTTTGTGCTACTGTGAAAGAACAGAGCATAAATAAGTAGGGACCAGAAGGCTATTCTGTGCTGAAATTACCTGGTCCAACCTGAGCATAAATGGCCACTTCCATATATATTACATTTAACTTTTAGAATAATATATAACAGACTTTTAAATTACTTTAATAAAGTCCAAATCATTAATGAAAAGTATATACTGGCTATTTTAAAAGAATGAAAAAGTTCCAGAGGATACAAAATGTATACCTTTATGTAAAACAATCCTCAGTGGTGGGGCGGGGGAGGGAATTAATGAATAAATAAATGAATACATAAGTAAGATAACTGATGATTTTGCCCATCATCATGCCTTCATGACCTGTTAAAAACTATCCATATTTGGAATCAGTAGAAGTAAACAGCATTCTTGACTCAATGCAAAGGCTACTTGGCCTTGATCTTTAAATCCCATCTTCAGGCTTCTTTATATATATATATGTCCTTTGCTTTGGTTTTTGTTTTTGGAAAGAAATCTTAAAGAGTTATTCAGTTATATACTGCAAACATACATTGAATAATTATTGCCTACAAATTGTTTTTAAGTAAATGTACTGAATATGTAGTCCATAAATATTGCAAGGGTTATCTTAAGAGATGCTCATTTATATTTCCAATACCATAAAATTTGGCCTTTCTTGAACTTTTAAAAAATATTATATATAATAGATGATTCTTAAATAAAGTATTTTGTGATTATGAAGTGAAAGCAATACCATGTCTACACAAAATTCCTATAGAATTATTGTTTGTAATGCATGCCATTTTTATGTACTTGTTTTACACTTTTGCAACTTAAAGAGTAGAATATTTTAATATATTGATGAGAATGGAATTGAAATTTATACTGCAGTAATTACTGTCAAGTTTTGTTTTTACAACATTTTTTGGTGGTGTCAGAATGTTCAAAAGATAAAATTAAAAGCTTAGTTTTCCACAGAGACTCCCCGGAAGAAACCCTGTACCTAATATTCCTGTTTGGAGGAAGCAACTGGAAAAACCATCTGTCATCTCCCCACCACACTTGGTTCTTTTCTAATAAGTCCTCATACAGATGCTGTTTATTGAGTATGCAGGCTATTTGAACAGTGCCTGTAGTGTAAGGGTGCGCTAGAGAGAGGAAGAAAGAGAGAAAAGACATTCATTATTTATAAATAATATTCACCATAAACAGCCCCAAAGATATTTGTAGTAGTGCCTAGAGTATAGGGAGTTGTGTTATAGGCTGTATATCTTTCATTAGTTATGCAAAGTTAGCAAGGCAAATTAAATGAAAAAAGCAAGTATTATGTAAGAATCTTTGTAATGTTTGAAAATATGACCCATAGCTTTGCTATAGTGTTTTTAAGGCTTCTATTCTTTCCACTCACAGGTAGTAAAATATAGATGTTAATGTCAATGTCTTCCTAGAATGACTTAATGTCAAATGGAAAAAAAAATTAAAAGGTACAAATCCCTGAGAACATGTGGATTACTGTCATGATTTGACTGAATTATATGGAATTAACTGGCATAATTGGGAAGTAGATTTAGACTACTATTAATATATTGGAATATTAAATAACAAGGGAAATACCTAAAATATTTTACATGAAAAAAACACAAGATAATTTAAGTGCATGTTTGTTTAAAGAGTGCACGTTATAGAGAAAATAAACCAGAAAAATACAGACTAAAATATTAGCAGTGGTAATTTATGGATGGAGAGTCAATGGAAAATTGGTATATATATTCCAAATTCTCTAATAGATATAAAGAAATCCTTATGTAGACCAAGAGGCAATATTTTGAACAGGACAAGGGGATACCTCACAGTTTTAAATCAAGAAATATGTGCATCATGGTTGTGTCCTTTCATAGTCAATCTGTATGCTGAGCAAATAATACAAGAAATTGGACTGTATGTAAAAGAACACAGCATCAGGATTGGAGGAAGACTCATTAACAACCTGCAACACACAGATGAGCACTTTGCTTGCTGAAGCATTTACTGATGAGGATCAAAAACTACAACCTTTAGTAGGGATTATATCTTAACATAAAGTAAACAAAAATCCTCACAGCTGGACCAATAAGCAACATCATGATGTTGTTTTTAGATGGATGTCGTTAACTTGATTTGGATTCATAGCAAGCTTATGTACAATAAAATGAAATAATTTTAAAAATTGGCTGGTGAAAACATCATGATAAAGGAGAAAATGTTGAATTTTTCAAGAATTTCATTTTGCTTGGATCCACAATCAATTCTCATGGAAGCAACAGTCAAAACATTAAATGGCATGTTGCACTGGGCAAATCAACTGCAAAAGAACTTTTTAAAGTGTTAAAAAGCAAAGATGTCACCTTGAGGAGTAAGAGGTGCGTTAGCCAAGCTATGGTATTTTCAATTGTCCTTTGATCACATGAAAGCTGGACAATGAATAAGGAACACTGAAGAAGAATTGATGCCTCTGATTATGGTGTTCATGAAGAATATTGAATATACCATGGATAGCTAGAAGCGCAAACAAATTTGTCTTGGAAAAATTACAACCAGAATTCTCCTTAGAAGTGAGGATGGCAAGATTTCATCACAATAACATACCACTTTGGACATTTTATTAAGAGCAAACAGTCACTGGATAAGGAAATTATGACTGATAAAATAGAGGTCATCAGAAAAGAGTAATACCCTCATGGAGGTGGAGTGACACAGTTACTTGCCACAATGGACTCAAACATAGCAACAGTTGTGAGGATGGTGGAGGACCAAGTAGTGTTTTGTTGTATTGTACAGATTGTTGCTCTGAGTCAGAAAAGACTCAATGGCATCTGACAACAAAAATAACCAAGAAATAATAAAGACAATTCCCACATTATGAACATCTGATTTACACAAAACCTGTAGTTATGGACCAACCTTGTACAGTCTATTATATTAAAAAATCTGAAGGTACATACAATGATACAATGGTTTGTATTATTATGTTAAAAATGTTTTAGTATATCTGAAAGTTTTTCATAATTTTTTTGTGTGTGCATAGAATGGTACTCTATACTAAGACACACATTCATCTAACTGACTGACCAGTTTTGTATTTATGATAATAATAATAAATCTACTATTTGATTATTTTGTGCATTAATAAGGAGGCAGCCATGGTGGCAGCTACTGTGGAGCATCCTGTCCCAGGAAGACAGCCAGAGACTAGTTATGGCCACTTGACTAACTGACTTTAGACACTAACCTTACCTAACTGTTCCAACTTACATACAACTTCAATTTAAAGACACATTTAGCAACAGAATTCGTTTATAATCTGATAAGTGCCTGTGTGTATAAAGTTACACATTTTCACCTCACTTATTGACATGATTAGGTTCCAAAGACCAGGTTGTTTGGTGCAAATCGACATTATGCGGAAATAGATTATTTTTTTTTTCCTGTTTTGAGATCATCCACTTGTCTGGACTTATTTATTTATTTATTTTAGGAAATATGATCATAGAAATTATAACAGCTGAGATTTACTGATGTGTTCATCACTGCGATGAGTCCAGTTACGGATTATTCCTCTGCAGAAAAGGAGACTTGGAGGAGACAAAGCCGGATAAAGCTGAGCTGTGTGACTGTAGGGCCCACAGCTTAACCACTTCACCTTCCTCCTGAACTGGGTCAGAGCTTCCCTAGGAAAGTCACCTGCCCTATAAACCCTGTGTTCCTGATCCCAGAGCCTGCTATGCCCTCCAAGCCTGGAGAATCACCGAGGCTCTGGGTTTCCTGCAAGAGCACTGGGAGCCTGGCCAAGGCATAGCCTTGCCTTTATGCCCAGTTCAGCTCACTTTGGGATGTCATTAAACTCTCACACATTACTCCCAAATATCCTCTCTGCTGTTTTTTTTTTTTTTTTCCCCCTTCCCACTCCACAATTTTGAGCTGCAGGACCTCAGGTTCCATAGGAGTGGGGATCCCAGAACAGATGCCCTCTGGCTTGGTGCTGGCTCTGTGTGTGCCCAGAAATGGTGGCCATGAAGGAGGCTGGCCCCACGTAGCAGCTGGATGCCGCACCCTCACTGTCAGGAGGAGGCTGAACGGGGCCCAGTTTCCAAAGGCACCCAGAGACCTTCTTCCTCCAGTAACAGGATGAACCACATCAGCTGCCACCATGGCTGCCTCCTTATTAAAGTACAAAGTAATCAAATAGTAGATGTTTTGTTATTATCATAAATACAAAATATCAGAAAACAAGACAGTAGGTAAGTACAGAGTAGGTTATATAAACATATAATTAATGTATTTATACACAATGAAAAGTATGATTTTTTAATTTTGAAAGAGGCTTCTATAATATCATACTTAGTCTATTGCTTAACAATGTCAAATTACGCTCTTGATTATTGTCCTTTTCTTCCACTATTCATTTCACTGAAAAATACTTCTTCTTTTAATCTGAAAACGTTTCTTACTGTCTGTTGTTGTTGTTATTATGTGACGTTGAGTCAGATCTGACTCATAGAGACCCCTCCTTGGGTTGCCAAGGCATATCACTACGTAAGTAGATTGCCCAACCTTCCTTCCGAGGAGTGGCTGGTGGGTTTGAACCTCCAGCCTTCTGGTTAGTAGTCAAGTGCTTTAGGCACTATGCCACCAGAGGTCCCTTTCTGTCTGTAGACTTTTGGAATACTGTCTAGTTTCTGTATGATAAGCATAGTGTATGGACTCACTTCTACCAGGATTGTGCTGATTTATTATTGATTCTCATTATAAATATAATTTTGAAAAAAAAAAATGATGATTTTTCATCTGAGAAATTTCTTTTTTATCCAAAAGGCAATAATATAAGGCTAAGAAATTGGTATTATTAAGCAATAGCTTAAATATGATGTGTTGAATACTCCACCTTTTTAAATTTAAAACTAGATTTTGTTCTCATTATAAAGGAACACTTGTATATTGTTCTGAATTTATAAAATGCAAAGAACCAAAAGAATAAAATAAAAAGGTTCCATTGACCCTGCAGGAGCTCTGGTAGTGTAGTACCTAAGGCATTTGACTGCTAACCAGAAGGCTGGCACTTCAAACCCACCAGCCACTACTCGGAAGGAAGGTTGGACAATCTACTTCCGTAGGGGATACCACGTCGGAAATCCAAGGAGGAGTCGCTATGAGTCCAATCAACTCAACTGCAGTGAGTTTAGAATTTGTTTTTTATTGACTCTTCACCCAAAAATAACTATTATTAAGTTTTCCATGTATAATCAATTATTTTTCTATAAATACACTAAAATAAGAAATCATATGATCTTAATAAAATGTGAGTCAGACACACTTATCTCCAGAAATATCAACTTTCAATCTGACCAAAAAAGCTGTTGTTTTGTTATGGTTGTTATGTGCCTTCCAGTCGGACCCAACTCATAGCGACCCCTCCTTGGGTTTCCGAGGCAGTATCACTACCGAAGTAGATTACCCAACCTTCCTTCCGAGGAGGGTTTGAACCACCAGCCTTTTGGTTAGCAGTCAAGTGCCTTAAACACTACGCTACCAGAGTTCCCAAATTGTTTCTTTAGTTGAAAATTTAACTCGATCATATTTAATAACTTTATCCCTGGATTATATTAATGCATATTTCAATGATGGAAAAGAAAATTTTAATTGTAGAGCATTGATTCAATAGTTTTGCTTTGCTACGTTCACAATTTTTCCAACTGGAATGTCCATCCTCATTTCCCTACTCACAAATCTTAGAATTCTGTCAAGGCCTGGTGCAAGTTCTGTATATTTTAGGAAATTTTTAGTATTGTCCTCACTTCCTAGGACACTTCTTTGGCTTCTTAACATCTTGCATTTAGTAAAAGCACTGATGATGACATATCGACAATTTCAGATTTTTATCCTAGATCTCCAATTAATTTCATCCTTTCTCATATTCACATTTTTAAAGATATATTTGTCCAGAGAATGACTGTTTAATTATTACTTCGAGTTTAATTTCATTTTTTAAATAATATTTAAGTCTCTTTTTTACAATCAAATCATTTATGTAGTGGCACATTATTTTTTTTTTAACTGTATGTCTATTTCATAGTTTGAATCTAGCATGGAAAGGCTTGTTGGCTTTCTTAGACAAACAATAGTTTCTTTCACTGTTGTTTTAATGCTCTTTTTGCAGTGACATACATAATTAATAGTACACCATAGTCTTTTTTATTATCTCATTATCCAATATTTTGCATTTATGACAATAGTAAAAAGTCTATTTGACTATTTTGCACATTAATGACAAACATTCGGCAGTAACAAACATTGAAGTGTGAGGCAAAGCTGCCTGTGATGGTTAAGGTTATGGCTTCTCCATGATTCTCAATGGTTTGGCAGTTATGTAATGGTGAAATTGGGTAGTTATGTAATGATAAAATGTAGTAGTTAGGAAATGATGCAATGGGACAGTTATGTCATGATATAGTCCTCCTCCATTTTGTGATCTAATATGATCATCGTTCATTTTCACATAACATGGATTTTCATTTAGTGACCTACACTTTGGAACCTAGTCATGTCAATAAGTGAGGATTGGGTGCAGTAGAAAAACATTTCCAAGGACATCAGATTTTTCAGTCTCTACAAAACTGGGAGAAATTCCTAGCTGGTACAAGGGTTAGCACTAGGCCACTAACCATGGGCAAAAACACCCAGCAGCGTGTGGAAGAAAAGGCCTGGGAATCTGCTTCCATAAAGATTATAGCCATGAAAACTCCATGAAGCTCAGTCCTACTGTAACACATGGAGTCACCATGAGTCAGGGAGCAGCTCCATGGCAACTAACGAAAATAAAAACAAAGTAAGAGAAATTTAAAAGACTAAGGAACTCATATATTCTTTTGATATCTCCTTAGTAACCTTATAGAACCATGGATTTTATAAATTTTTGGATTTACCACCCAACTTAGTTACCAATGAGATTCTAAGCATGATCAAATATCTATTAAAAATCCTTATTATTTTAATCCAAATAATGCAGTAAGCTTTTAATACTGCAAAACTCAAATTATAAAATATTATTTGGAACCTATATTAGTCTTAATTGTAAGGATTTAACATGGGAAATAGCATACAAAGTAAAAAAAAAAAAAAAAAAAACTCAAATGTGATCAAAATTTAAATACACACATTATGTACATATGTATTATATAAAATCTTTAAAATTGAAGTTTTAGAAAATATTCCTATAGTGAGATCGTTTGGACATCAAGTTTTTCCAATACATGTGCATGCAACAGGTGTTTCTGTTTTCAATATAGAGCCATTATTCTTAAAAGCAATAAAAATATTTAATTGCCAGTGTTATAGGTCAAAATATGCATCTTGCAAAATACATATCTAAACTATAAGTTTCTAGAATGTTGTGTATCACTTGAGGAATCTACTTAAGCATAGAAGCACAAGCTGGGAGTTCCTTCCAAATTTTACATCTCCCAGTATTTTCCCTCCTCTAATACTGTTTCATTTTACAAATCAAAACAATTGTAATGTGGACATTTGCATGCAGATACTCTCATTTGCAAGAAACTACATTTACAAAAGCAAAATGCCAGGAAATGTGAGAGGGAAAAGAGCTGCCACCCAGAGTCCTGTAGCTAAGCAACCGGTTGTCTTCTCTTTAGTAACCAAATTATCCAATCTCACCCACCCTCCCCATGGACTTGAGGGCTTTATAGAATTTCCGTCATTTGACTTTAGCTTAAGTCATTTCTGTTTTGTTTTTTTTTTTCTTTTTTAACATCAAGCGATCAACAATATCTTGTCTATTTTTGTGGGGTATGGATTTCCATCTTAAAGTTGGTCACAACAGTTCTACTCTTTAGCAATCCATCCCACGAATCCTACTTTCTAGCAAACAATCCTATGGAATACTTGGTAGAACTGATAAAAATTACATGAATGTCAAATATAAGTATTCATGAAAAAGAGCAGCTACAATGAAAAAGAATTGCTTATACATAAGATAAGCTAATACTTATTCTAAGTCTCATGGAATTTTCTTTTTCCATATGCAAATTTCCCAATGTGAAATACAAGAAAAGGTATTTATAACTAAATTATTTGTTAACAATAAAATTATCTGTGCAGGCTCCTTCATGAAATGATTCTCTAAAAGAAAGCAATCTAAGCTGAACTTCTTTAATTTTATATATTTATTTATATTTTTTAAAATTCTGGAAAATACCTTTAGAAATGTATACATATGCCAGGTACCTGGGACTTCTGGAACTTGGCAAACCACCTTTTTTTAGAAACAATGCCATCTCAACAGATGGGTGTTAGTGTAGGCATGCCAGGGAATCAAACTGTACATCACGTTCCACTACAAGGGGGCAAAATCTCATCCAGAAATGTCCGTCTGTGCCACTGGCTAAAGGAATATTCCATTGCAACTCCACCTCAGAAAAATTAGAACAATAATTTCTAAAGACATAAAACAGTTTTGTAGTTGTTGTTGGCTTTTGTGTGTAAGGATTCATATTCTACTTGGAAAAGAAAAAGAATGAGAGCCATTAAAATGGAATTTTAAGCAGTAAAAATCCTATTATGGACATTTCATTTTTTGGCTAAATGGTTTACATAAGCACCCAATCTTTTAGTGGGAGCCAACATCTAATTTCTGGTGAATAGATCTCAAGAGTTCCTCTCAGATTCAAAAATTATTTTGAAGTTTTTTTTTTCAGTCTTGCTTCTTGAAATCTACAGAAATTAATTTAAAATGGGAATAGAGTTTCACTAGAACTGCCCTACTGAGCAAAGTTATGCTGACTGCCATAATTGAATTTACTGTACCGAGTTTATCCATTGGTGTAAAAATGTTTATCTATTGCAGTATCAAAGAAGATAATTGCAGAGTCTATGGCTTCAAATGGAGTAGAAGAGGGACATTTCCTATAAAAATGGAAATTTTGAGTTTTTATATTTAGGTTCCTTGTCTCTACTCAATTTATAATTTCATGTTGTCATTTTGTGCCATTGGGTCAATTCCAATTTATGGCATCCCCATGTATTACAGAGTATTAGGCTCCATAGGGATTTCTTGGCTGTAATCTTTGTGGGAACAGATCATCAGACTCTAGCAAAGCAAAGTATCATTGATATTGTAGTAAATCTTTCATATATCATGGGTTTTAATTTTGACCATACTGCTGAAGACTAAATTTTAGTCCTGGATGGTGATGAAAACTTGGGAGCTAATATCAATCAAAGAGACCTTTTTTTTTTTTTTTTAATTAGACCTGAAAATGATTTTATTCTAAAAATGTGCATTTATTCTAAATGTGTAGTGCTCACATTTACACCTGCTTTCCTACGAAACAAGTTATGCCAGTGTATTCAATTTCTATAGATATAAAAAATACATATTTTTATTAAATCATTTTGAAGTCATTGATTAATATACATTTTCTATGATGATAATATAGAGAAATATTTTTATCTAGGTATTCATCTTTAAATATGATAAGTCTTTTAGATACATGGTATAGTCACAGAGTATCGAAGAACACTAAATTATATGTCCATTATCACAAATCACAAAGACTTAAATATGATTTTTTTCAGTAGTGTTAGTTCTGCAGCATTGTTGCTATTATTGTTTTTGTTGTTAATGAGGAATGATATTTCTTGTCACAAGAATAGGAATGAAGGTAGTTAAAAGCAAAATTTTCAGATTATAGAGAATAATACTGTTCTCTAACCATTTAAATAATTTTAACTAAATATACTTGATATGTATTTTAATGCTACTTTTATAATTTCAAGGAAAATTGAAACTGGCATAATATACATGGAAAACAAATCGATGATTATTTTTGAAACACAAAAAACTAATACCTCTTCCATACACCTATGTAGTAATTAAATATATTGCAGACTATCAAAAAGAAAAGTGATATATTATTCAGTGACATGAACTATAGAAGGCCATAATTTCTTTTTTAAAATCCACACATATCAACTAAATTTCTTTCGCAACATGAACCATCCTCTCACCTGGTGATTGCCAGCTGTAAAACCAAGAATAATTTTTTCATCATTTTCCAAACACATTACTCCTTTTGGTAAACTACTGTGTTGGGCGGGGGGAAGTACAGCTGTCACATACACAACGTTATCTCCCATTGGCTATGAGAATTATCAAAATGTTACTTGCTTTCATTTGCTCTTCTCATTTGCAAATGTGCCAAGTCTACTAGCCTTTCTATTAAAATAAAGACTACCTAAGCCAAACAAGAAATTGGACAGATTCTCAGCTTTGTCTGCAAACATGAAGAGGAAAAATACACTAATGGAAGCAGCATGATTCTTCATTATGGACCCCTCCAGGTCTTGAAAATCATCCAAGGAGCTATCTCATTAAATGTTGAAAATCTTCCAAGGATCCCTTCACACACACCCTTTTTAAGTGGTGAATTCCAATCAAAGATTTCTCCATTGAAAGGGTAGCAAGGAATTTCTGGAATGTTTTCTACTTTCTACATCTTGTTCAATTCTACTCAAGCACTGAAAAGGAGTTCAAACTTCATTCCCTTTTTAAGGATGGAACACCTACAAAGAGGAAGTGACATTGGAATGATTTTCAAGGACATGTCTTGCCTATTATTTGGTGGTGGAAAATGTCCAATGGATTCTGTCTTTGCTTCTAAATATAGATCGTCCTTCCACCCAAAGAATGGAAATGCTCCAAGGTCTCATTTCTGTGAAGAATTTTCTCATATTTACACACACATTGCAAACATATTGCCCCTTTACTGAAATATCCCAACGTAGGAACTTGGAAGATATGAAGATGTTTTGCCATCAGAAAAAAATTCCCAAATTATTGTCTGTTTCTATTTGGAAGTAGTAACTGTATTTTAAGTACTTTAAAGAATTTTTTAAATATATATGGAAAATTATATGATGTTTATTCGTATCATCTGTCCACTATAATACTAGTATTTTTTTTAGATTTTTTTCTGCATCTTTATTACTGTTCCAAATGAAGTTAATCAAAGAATAGGAAATTGTCATGGGAATAGAAAATTATCAGATTAGACACCAAAAGTAGAAAGTTTCTTGAATCTTTGGATTCAAGAAAAGAGAGTGGGAAGGTATCTTAAGGGCCTGGAAATAGAAGCAGGGCTCCAGATGGACCAAAAATGCTACTGTTAATAATGTCAGGATACATATGCTCGAGGAGAGAGTAAATTATCACTAGTTTCTCAAGGTCACTTCTAAAGCCACAATATGCCTTTTGGTTTGATTGTCCTTTGTTGTTTGGAAACAATTTGCTCTTTTGGTTTCTAAACCACAGTGTCTCTTGGGATTTGCACATGTCACTTCTCAGCTCCACCTCCTCCTATATGAATGAGTCCAGGTAATAAGTTTTGACACAGAGCTTTCAGAATATCCAGCTGAGTATGGTAAAATTATTCATTTCTGGATGGGGTGAAGTTTGGAAGATGAAATGCTTCTGATCATCAGGAAGAATGAATCAAATCCATTATCCAAGACCTATGAATAAGCTATTGGCTGAATAAATGATTTACTTACAATAAAATACATACTGAAATTGTTTGGAAAAAAACTTTTTAGTTAAAATTTGGTGATTGATACCCAAATATCTTGTTTCCCTTAACATGGTTTAGTTCAGGTTTCTAGACTATACTTGGTCATTCAGAACCTCCCTTTCACCTTTGTTGACTATCCAGAAAATAAGCTATGGAAATTCAGATAATTGTGACAGAAAGGGAAATAATGATTCACAATTCCACGACCCTAGCATGAATGCTTTGATGTGCTTGCTTACATAATTGTAGTTTATATAACTGTGATCATACTGCAACAAATGGATGCAATGCTGGAAATGCTCACTCATCTGTGCCAAGAAATTTTGGAAGACAGATACCTGGCCAAATGACTGAAATAGAACTATTCCAAAGAACAGTGATACAACAGAATGGAGAAATGATAAAACAATATCATTAGTATGACTCACAAGTAAGCTTTTCTTGAAGAAAAATTTAAAACGTTTGTACCAGTACATCCACAAGGAACTGCCAGAATTTGAGCTGGATTTAGAAGAGGATGTGGAACAAGGTGGGAAGCTCTGGTGGTGTAGGGTCTAAGGCATTTGACTGTTAACCAGAAGGTTGGTGGTTCAAACCCACCAGCCACTCCTCAGAAGGAAGATTGGACAATCAACTTCCCTAGAGATACTCTGAAACTCAAGGAGGCGTTGCTATGAGTCAGAAATGACTCAAGGCTATGAGTTGGAAGTGGAATGACGGATATCATTGCTGATGTCAGATGGATCTTGGCTGAAAGCAGAGGATACCAGAAAGATGTTTACCTATGTTTTACTGACATTTAATAAATTTTGGATGACACAGCTGTCTAAGTTATCTATTGCTGCTATAACAAAAATACTACAAGTGGATGGCTTTAACAAATGGAAATTTATTCTCTCAAAGTTTGGGAGGCTAGAAGTCAGAATTCAGAGTGCCATCTCTAGGGGAAGGCTTTCTCTCTCCGTCAGCTCAGGAGGAATGTCCTTGTCTCATTTCAACATCTGTGGGCCTGTCATTCTCAGGAGATCTCCATGTGCACTCAAATAATTTATTTTAGAAGAATTAGCACAAGTCTGGTCCCTGTGAAGCAGAGGTTAAAGATGACCCAAATGTCCATAATTTCCAAACAGCTTTTCCACTCCCTCATCTCTAATATCAGCTACTCATCTTCACCTCAGTACTCTCCTTCTCATCTTAGGGTTCTGTGTTTCACTATGACATCTCACAGAACTCACTAACTGCCAAGGAAATGGCTTATGCAGTTATGGAGGCTGCTTTGTCAAGGCCCAAGAATCATGGGTCAGATGATTAACCAGAGGGAGGATCCAAAGCAAGAGAATGAACTTTGCAGGAGAATTCAAATATATTGCATGCAGATCATACCATGAAACTAAGGGTAGTGACTAGAGTCATACCCACTGGTAAGGCTGTGACTCAAGCTGCATTCTACCTTAATCCTACCTCATTAAAACAATGGACAACTCACTCCAAAATGGGACCATAACTACAGGCATAGAAGTTAGAATTTACAATACTTCACAAAATGGAGAACTATGGCTGGAAGGGCTATATTAAGTAATTCACTGCACTGCAACATATCTTATCATCAGTCTCCCCCTGGGTCTGGGAAGTTCTCATGACAGGGATGCTGGGTCCAAAGGACACATTCCACTTCCCACTCTTCTTTCTTGCTGGTAGTCAGCTCCTTCCTTCTCTACTGATTCTGCTTTTATCTCTTGTAAGATATATGATGATATAGACCACACCCCTGGGAAACTTTCCTTACATAGGATCAAGGTTGTGATCTAAGAAAGTGTGTTGTATCCCATCCTAATCTTCTTACAATTAATTGCCATATCACATCATATCACATCACGGGGGATAATTATATCATTATATAACTGACAAATTACATAATTACATAACTACCAAACCACTAAAAATCATTGCCCAACCATGTTGACACATATTTTGGAGGGACACAATTCAATCCATGACAACTGTGAAGAATGGGAATATCAAAATACTTAATTGTGCTCATGTGGAACTTGTACATAGACCAAGAGGCAGTTGCTTGAACAGAATAAAGAGATATTATATAGCTTAAAGTCAGGAAACATGTGTATCAAGGCTTTATCTTCTCATCATACTTATTCAATCTGTATGCTGAGCCAATAATCTGATAAACTGGAGTGCATGAAGAAGAGCACAGCATCAGAGTTGGAGGAAAAAACCTTACCAACCTGCCTTATGCACATTAATCAACCTTGCTTGCTGAAAGCAGGGAGCTCTGGTGGCATAGTGCTTAAGGCATTTGACTGCTAACCAGAGGCTGGCAGTTCAAACTCACAAACCGCTCCTTGGAAGGAGGGTTGAGCAATCTACTTCCATAGTGATACTGCCTCAGAAATCCAAGGAAGGGGTTGCTATGAGTCAGATCTGACTCGATGGCAGTGAGTTTGGTTTTTGGTTTGGTACTGAAAGCAAAGAGAGCTTGAAGAACTTACTAATGAAGATCAAACACTATACCCTTCAGTAGGGATTACATTTTAACATAAAGAAACAAAAATCCTCACAACCAGACCAATAAATAACATTATAATTAATGGAGAAAAGTTTGAAGTTGTCAAAGACTTTATTTTACTCGGATCCAAAATCAACACCCATGGAAGCAACAGTCAAGAAATCAAACAATGTAGTATATCAGGCAAATTGGCTACAAAAAATCTTTTTAAATATTTAAAAAACTTTGAGAATTAAGATACACTTGATCCAAATCATGGTATTTTCAATGGTCTGATATACATGCAAAAGCTGGACAATGAATAAGGAAGGCTGAAGAAGAATTGATGCATTTGAATTGTTGTGTTAGTGAAGAATATTGACTATACTGTGGACTGTCAGAAGAATTAACAACTCTGTATAGGAAAAAGTACAGCCAGAACGCTCCTTCTAAGTGAGGATGGTGAGACTTCATATTAATTACTTTAAACACGTTATCAGGAGGGACCCATCCCTGGAGAAGGATATCATGCTTGGTGAAGTAGAGGGGCAGCAAAAAAGAGAAAGCCCTTGGAGAAGATGAACTGATACAATGGCTGAGATTATGGGGTTGAACATAGCAATAATCATGAAGATGGTGTAGATTGTGAGGATTCCGTTGTACATGGGGTCACTACGACTCAGAACCAACTTGACAGCTTCTAACAAAACATCACACTGCAAGCATACTGTTGTATTAAGGCTTTATTTTGTTCTCCTCAATATAGTATTAAAAGCATGTTACACTTGGTCATATATCAAAGTGATACCTTTTAATGACTGAATCATATTCCATTGAATGGATATGCCACTGAAAATTTAATTACCAGTTTTTCATATTTGTAAAAATTTAGCTTTTTACTCACTATTTACTTTAAAATTAATGCATTTGTAAGTAATTGATATTTTCTTATTCATTTTTAAGTAAATTTTTATTTTGGAATAATTTTTTTGTGTACAGATAAAAATTAAAATGATGGTAAGGAGAGCTCAAATACGTCTCTTAACAGTTTCAATTTCTCCTAATGTTATCATCTTACATTACTATGGCTCATTTGTCAAAACAAACAAACAGATATTTGCACATTACTATTAATTAAATTGCAAACTTTATTAGAAATCCATAATAATTGATATTTAATGAATCTACATACTGATGTGGAAGAAAAAGTAACTATGCTATGTCTATGTAAAGCTAATACAAGATGAAAAGTGGCTGTCATAATTGTGTGTATTTTAAAATTGTTTAATAAGATATCAATTATCAGTATTAATATTTAAGGCACCAAATGTGTCAGTCTGAAAATCTAATAATAATTGGTAAAAAACAGTATCTAATCTTAATTAAACATTAAAAGTGAAAGTAGTTTCCTGTTAAAACTAAAATATCTAAATGTTATATAGGAAGAATATATTTTAGCAATAAGTATATAAATTTTAATGTATGTCTGGGTAGATAATCAATCGTTATTGAACTCCAATTATGTACTAAATCCTTTACCAGGTGCTGCAGAAGGAAATAAAAGGAACCTAAAATAATTCAGTCTTCCTTTACTACCTCAAAAATCTGGAAGTCAAAAAAGCAATAGTAAATTCACAAACTGAATATATAGACATTTAGCAGTGGAGAGCATGGAAATGATCACATACATTTTGAAAATACATATAAACCTAGAAGATGTGGGATAAAAAAATGTAGACTAAAAAGTTGTAGGCAAAAAAGCATACAAAAAAAGGAAAAATATACCAGAATCTCTGGGACTCTCCCTGGAATGATAACAATTTCAAATGATTGCTAATGTTATTCAATGCCTACTATGTAACAGGAACTACTGGGCAAATCATTCATTCCTAGAAAGCCCTTTCCAAACACAATGGAATCATATCATTTCACAAAACACCTAATTTAATTTCCTATAGTCAATGAATTCTGCTGTTGTTGCTGTCAAGTAAGACCCAACTCATAGCGACCATCCTTGGGTTTCCAAAGCAGGATCACTACGGAAGTAGATTGCCCCATCTTCCTTCCAAGGAGTGCCTGGTGGTTTTGAACCACCAGCCTCCTGTTTAGCAGTCAAATGCCTTAAGTACTACACTACCAGAGCTTGTAGGTCTCAATATAAACCTCTAGGTCACACTGAAAACTTAATTTTTGGTGAATGTGATTGTTGGAGCTGTGTGTCACTTGGCTAGACCACAATTCTCTGTGGTTTTAACGATTGTGATGTGGGTTATTCCCATGATGGGATCAGATATATATGTTTTGAGCAGCCAATCCATTCAAAGGGAGTTTCCATAGGGATATGGCCTGCTTCCAGTATATTTATGGGTATCCTGGGAAAAGAGACACTCTTCTTCTGTGGATCAGGATTCTGTTCTGCTGCCTACAACAGTTCATGAGTAACCAATCCACCATTCGGCCTGGTGATCTTGGATTCATCATTCATTGGAGTCAACAGCCAGTATACTGCCTGCCATCCTTAAGCTCGTCAGCCCCTGCCGCTGCATGAGTCAGGAAAAGCCTCCAGCTTGACGTTTGATCCAAGAATTTGGGACTTGAGAGCTTCTATAAGTGTGTGAGCCATTTTCCTAAGATAAATGTCTTTCTCTCTTTCTATATCTATAAGCTTTACTGGTTTTACTTCTCTAGAGAACCCAGTCAAACACAGTGGGCATCAGAAAGATGTGTTTGAATATAAAATAATAATGACTAATGTTTATTATCTTCCTTTTTCATTGTCCAGCTTTTGCATTCATATGAGGAGACTGAAAATATCATGGTTAGGTGCATTTTAGTCTTCAAAGTGACATTTACTTTTTAGCATGTTAAAGAGGCTTTTTTTTTTTTTTTTTCCAGCAAATGTACTCAATGCAATATGTCATTTAATTTCTTAACTGCTTCTTCCATTGACACTGATTCTTGATCCATGAGGAATGAAATTGACATCTGTGGTAGTTAAGGTTGCATGTCAACTTGGCTGGGCCTGGCTGGGCAGCTGGTCATAGTTATTCCCCATGATGAGACTGGTCAACAACTCTGTGGTGGAATTTACTGTGAGCAGCTGAGTAGCTGCTTTGGGTATGTGGTCTGCTTCCCATATATAATAAACAGCTATGAGAATGGTCTTTACCTTATGGCACACTTGAACCTTTCATGTAGCTGAGTTGTTCTTCAGCAGCCTGCCATGCTCTGCCAATCTTGGGACCTTCAATGGACTTGAATCAATGGCCTGCCATATTGTTTGTTAACACTGGGACTGTGCCATTTTATTTATCGACCTTGGGTGTGTTAGCCTCAGCAGCCAGTAGCTGCCTAAGTGAAGAGATGTTTCTAGCTTCAGTGGGCCAGGAGTAAGAGGCAGAGCTGAAGGTCAAAGGTGAGGGGCTTTCACCCAGCCCCAAAGCCTGGCACTTGGAACTCGAACTTCTACCCTCCAAAAATTTTAAGAATAAACTCCTATTTGTTAAAGCCATCCCATTTGTGGTATCCTCTGTGAAAGTGGCACTAGGTAAACAAAGCAACAACTTTAATTTCTTTGCCATTTATCAGGATGTTATTAATCCAATCATATGGATTTTTGTCTTAGGTGATCTATTTCCATAGAAATACCACGTCAGAAACCCAAGGAGGGGTCCTATGAGTTGAATTGATTCAACAGCAGTGTTTTTTTTTTTTTTTTTTTTTTTGGTTTATGTTGAAGTGTAATTCACACTGAAAAAGAAGACTAAAGAACTGACACATTTGGATTGTGGTGTTGGAAAAGAATGAAAACCCTGTGGAGCAGTTCTACTCTGTTCTACTCTGTGTCACCATGAGTCCGACTCCATTTACTAGAAACTAAAAACAACGCTAGTAACACACAACCTTAGACTTAAAATTACAGGGATTCTTCCTGTTTAGTATAGGTTGGGTTAACCTGTTTTTATTAATAAAATACAGATTTGCATCATCATCATTTGAGTCCAAGTAATATAATAGCAATTTCAAACATTAATTTAGGTAACTTTAGAAGATATTCTGTTCTAGAACTCATTCCTTTTGTTTTTAACATGTTTCTTATGCCATTAAAAAAAAAAAAAAAAAACACTAAATATATCTATGTTTCAAACTTTGTTTATTTGGTCATAATCTAGGCATTTTTTGTTTTCCTCTTAGGAGCATGTTTCTCTGTTTAAACTTTCTGTATCTAATATAGGGCTAGACATGCTATGCATGATTTTGTCACTTGCCCAGAATAAGCATGATCCTCCCTCAAACCAGAGGGATTTGAGGTTGATAATATTCTCTGATGCTATAAAAACTATTTCTAACTGTGTATAATTAAGGACCTGAATATAGAATATTTTCATAATGTCTAGTGTTCAAATTTGGCCAATTTATATTTTCTTGTCAATACTGGTATACTTCCTTTTATTGCTCTTCACTTTATTGTGCTTAACAGATACTGCTTTTTATAAATTGAAGATTGGTGGCAACCAGGCATTGAGCAAGTCTATTGGCACCATTTTGTCCAACAGTGTGTGCTCACTTCATGTCTCTATGTCACATTTTGGTAAATCTCACAATATTTCAAAATTTTCATAATGCTATCATATACTTAATAGACTACATTAGAGTGAAAATATAACTTTCATATGCACGAGAAGTCAAAAAATTCATGTTAGTTGCTTTATTACAATATTCTTTTTATTGCAGAAGTCTGGAACTGAACTTGGAATATCTCTGAGGTATGCCTGTGCATTATTTACAAAGTAAAATATCATTGCTTATGCCATACATTCATTATCATCGTCATTAAACATAGTGTTCATTGAGCAAATAATACATAATTTACTCATACTAATTGTGTTAGTCTGGGTTCTCTAGAGAAGTAAAACCAGGAAAGTGAGAGCGAGATAAATGTATCTTAGGAAAATGGTTCATGCAGGTAAAGAGAAGCTGGCAAGCCCCAAGTTCCTGGATCAAACATCAAACTGGAGTCTTCTCCCAACTCACACCGATGCAGGGGTTGATGAGCTCAAGGTTAGCAGGTAGTATATTAGCTGTTGACTCCAGTGGATGATGAATCCAAATCACCAGGCAGAATGGTGGACTGTTTTCTCACAGAGAGTTGTATGCAATACAACAGGATCCAGATCTACAGAGGTTCATCATTTTCCCAGGATGTTCATATATACATACATACATACATGCATACGTGTGTGTGTGTGTGTGTGTGTGTGTGTGTGTGTGTGTAGGAAACCCCTAGGGAAACTCCCTTTCAAGGATTGGCTGCTCAAAGCATATACATTCAATCTCATCATAGGAATAATTACATCGCAACTGCTTAAACCACTCAGCATCATGGTCCAGCCAAGATGACACACAACCCCAACTATCATGGTCCACCCCTTGTCAACTTGGCAATTGTATACATTTCCTTAACCACATATAATATCTAAATAAGGACAATTATAAAGTCATATTTGCACCTAACATGATACACTAATGTGAGTACAACTGAAATACATTGTCCTGTTTACATTTCAGTCAACTGATGAAAAAAAATATTTGATGCACATATACAATGAAGAAATATAACAATCACAGTCCTTGTTTCTGCAACTGGCCACATGGTTGTAGCTGATATTCAGAACCACCTTCTTCCACTACCCATTCTGTATTTCCCTTGCCCTTAGCAAGCACCTCAGTTGGCTGTGGTTCTTTTCCAGGGGGTGACCCAAACCTTCATTCCTGAAGAGTCTGGGCCGTTAGTAGTTATATCAGAATTGGGTTGCTGTAGTTTTCCATTGACTTTAATCACAGGGCATGGCAGTACCAAGAGATGTCCTAAAGAATCTCCTGTATTCCAGATATATTTTTCCTGTGTACAGACAAGCTGTTGGCCACAGCTCATGAATCCATATACAATTGCACATGTGGTGATTTCTTGTTCCATGCAAAGTGAACAGCCAGATGCGTAGCTCAAAGTTCTTCCCATTGGGAGGATTTCCCTTCACCACTGTCCTTCAAGGAAGTCTCAGATAGGGGCTATAGTGCCACTGCTGTCCATTTTCAAGTGGTTACTGCATATCACACAGAACCATCTGTAAACCAGGCACTAGTTTTCTCTTCCTCAGGCAACTGATCACCAGGAACTCCCCATGAGGCCTTAGGTATAGACTGGGAGAGAGAAGGTAATGTGACTGGAGTGAGACCATAGATATTTGGGCCACTTTCTCATGCATCTTACTTTTGCCTTTGGGTCCTGCTCAAGCCCAATCTCATATATTACTTCCATTTAATGATGGAGAACTGCTGTGCATGTCTAACTTTATGACTCTGTGGGTCTAATCTGATAAATCCATTCTAACATGTCAATTTCCCTAAGCCTCTGGATACTTTCTTCTACGTTATACCAAGGCAGTTCTGGTACTTCAACTTGACTTAAAGTAGGCCATCACATAATCCATGCTTCAATAAACCAACCAAATAAACAATTAGATTATTTCCTAACCTCCCAAGCTGAAACATTGAAATTAAGAATCCATACTTAGTGGGCCTAAATCAATAAACTCACTGATCCAATATTATATTCCTTGCACCATTATTCCACACCCTCAAGAGCCATTCCCACACATATTCTCCAGGTCTCTATCTGCACATGTTAGCAAAATCAAATAGGTTTTTTCAGGTGTAATGTACCACTTCCTCAGTCACACTTTGTATTTTACCTTTTGGGGCTTGCTTGGACTTAAGTTTAGTTATAGGTCTAGCAGCAATAATAGGTGGTTGGGGCAGTTGCAGAGAACATTCAGCAATGTCTTCCATGACATCTACCTCAGGTAATGACCCAACAAGAAGAGCTGGGTTAATCCTATCAAATGGAGTGGAAGGGATAATGGTTTTATAGTAATCCTTTCGGATGGGAGGGATGGTGCTGTTGTCAGGAGTGATTGAACAGAATTTGTTGTTGTTAGATGCTGTCTAGTCATTTCTGACTCATAGTGACCCCATGCATAGCAGAACGAAACACCACCTGATCCTGTGCCAGCTCCATGATCCTTGCTATACTTGAGCCCATTGTCGCAGCCACCATGCCAATCCATCTTGTCGAAGGCCTTCCCGTGTTTACTCATCTTCCTCCTCTGTATTGGACAATGTTTTCAGACTATTCATAAAGTTGTGTAGTAATGTATCAGACAGTGTTTCTCTGCTATTCATAAAGTTTTCCCTGGCCAATTTTTTGAAATGAATGGCTTCCTCCTTTTTCCTAGTCTGTCTTGGTCTGCAAGCCAGGCTGATACCTGTACACCATGTGCACCCCACTGGGTTTGAAATACCAGTGGCACAGCCTTAAGACTCACAGCAACACATCACCACAGTAGGACAAACCGACAGACAAGTTTGCCTCCCTTAGCCATTGGAAACCTCTCCAGCCACCCTTACCTGGATCCCTGAGGCTGACTCCTCGATCTGTTCCGGTTCCCTTTGCCTTTTCTGTTGTTGTTGTCAACAGAATTTAGAGGCTCAATATCCTCATCTTTGTGAATATCTACCTATATGTCCCCATCCCAGGTTTCAGGATAACATTTTTTCCCAATCAGTGCCCTCACTTCAGACACCATTCTGAGTTGGCAATTCAATTGGTGTTGTAATTCAGCCACCCGTACAATAAGACTCCGGGTTTAGTTTTCAGCAATATCAGCTCTGTTACTAGAAGAAATAAGGCTTTCTTTCAGGGCACAGCCAGAAACATTGAGGTCTTTTATGGGGCACTTGAGCTGTGACTCACCAGCCATGAACTCATCTCACTCTTTCACTACTTTGTCTAGAGTAAGTAGGACCAACCAATGAGCTTCCTGTGCCGATAAAATTGCAGAAAAGTATCAAATATGCAATCATCCAGAGCCTCACTCCTCAAAAATATTTGATCTATTATTGGTGGTGCTATTTTGCATATTAATGTTGCCACCTCATGCCATGGATTATCAGGGATGTCTTTGCTAATAGAGCCAGAGTCACCAGTGTCTTTGTGATTAACCAAATTGGAGAACAAAATAAAATTGGTGAGAACCAATTTAGGAACTCCTTCTGTATGATTTTGTCTCATTAGAACCAATCCGTTCGGTTGTACATAGGATCACTATGAGTTGGAGACAACTTGACAGCACCTAACAAGAAGAACCACTCTCAGTACCAAATCTACCCCTCACCAATTGCTTCTGGAGTGTGGGGCTGCTCATTCATGTGGTCCAATGGGATGGAGCCATAGCCACTGCCCAAGAATGAGGGCAAAAAGGGCTGCCAGACCAAAGGTGTGAGGTCACCACTCAGAGGAACTAGGGGACTGGAGCTACCCAGTGAAGGAGATCTGTACAGATGCCACCCAATGAAGAGTTATACAGGTGCCCTCTCAACAAGGGGTGAAATTGTGGTAGTTCAAGCTGTGTGTCAACTGACTGGGCCTGGGTGAGTGGCTAGGCAGGTGGATATAGTTATTCCCCATAGTGAGATTGGTAATTAACTCCATAGTAGAGTAGCTGCTTTAGAGATGTGGGCTTCTTCCAGTACAGAAGAAACAACTTTGAGGAAGGTCTCCAGCTTTTTAGCACATTTGGACCCTGCAGGTAGCCAAGTCATCATTCAGTAGCCTGTCATACTCTGCTAGTATGGGATTTTTAAGAGACTGGATCATTGGCCTGCTGTGTGGTTTGGTAATATCAGGACTGTGCCTTTTTACTTGCTGAGCTGGGGTTTGTCAGCCTCAGCAGCCAGCAGCTGCCTGAGTGAAGAAAGCCTCTAGCTTCACTGGGCTGAGAGCAAGAGGTAGAGCTGAAGCCCAAGGTTGAGGAGCTTTCACCCAGCCCCTAAAACCTGGCACTTGCAACTCAGACTTCTAACCTCTAAAACTGTAAGAGAATGAAATTCTGTTTTTTCAAGCCGCCCATTTGTGGTATTTTCTGACAGAGCAGTGCTAGGTAACCAAAACAGTATTATAATCCTCACAACCATTTCAGATAACTACTACTGTCCCATTCTACAGATTGGATCATGAACTGAGACACTAAAGTAAATTGTGCAAGATTATAGATCTGTTACTTCTTGAGGCCAAGATTCATCACAGACATTTGATTCCAGAACTAATATAGTTGAATATATCATTTACATTTTATTAAAAGTATAACAAAAAAGTTATTGACTAATATATTGATCATTGAAATGCTTTGCAAATATATAGCATGAGAACATAAAATATTACACATGTAATATTGGAGAGAGAGAGAATAATTAAAAAAAAAAAAAAACTAACAAGGGATGTTGAAACTGTTTTTGATTCAGAATCAATGTCATATTTTTCTAACTGCCCACATATTTGTTTGTGTGTATCCAGTATCTTTGTAAAACAACTACCATAGAACCAACTGTGAAAAGTGTTATCCAAACGCTTAAATGAGTACATAATGCTCCTAGTGTTGATCTAAGAATTTAATTCTACAATCTCTCCTGTTAATATTTCACCTTTAGTGTTCTTTATAGGGGTACATTTATTGCTTGAGTACTTCTGATGGTAGTTTGAAAAAATATAGATATTGCATGTAAGTTAAAGTGTCTTCAAATGTGCATATTGTTTAAGAGGTATCAAATGTTACATATGCTCATATGAAACACTCTGAGATTTATTGATGGTTCATTTTATTCAGGTAGTCTCAGTTACATGTTGTCCTTTTTTTGTTTTTTGTTTTTTTCCATTTCTATAGCACTAAAATAAAATAAAACCTGTTTACTATCTATAACATGAATAAATGAATGAATGGATATAACCTGTTATATTTCCTTCAGATAGACTCATCAAAACAATTATAAATAAAAAAAAAAGCAAAGACAAGAACTTTTCCCTAATATTTATAATAGAGTGACAAAAATAATTCACTTTTATTGAAAGAAAGTTTAAATGAAAATACGTTTTTATCTCCACTATTATGTTGCCTAAGTGAGGATGACTTGAGGCACTTACTGATGAAGGTGAAGAATACAGTCTGCAGTATGCTTACGTCTCAATATAAAGAAAACAAAAATCCTCACAACTGGACCAATGAGCAGCATCACAATAAATGGAGAGAAGATTGAGGTTGTCAAAGAATTCACATTGCTTGGTTCTACAATCAATGCCAATGGAAGCAGCAGTCAGGACATTAGAAGACTAGCATTGGGAAAGTCAACCACACAGGAACTGTTTCAAGTGCTGAGGAGCCAGGATTTCTCCTTGGGGACTAAGGTGCGCCTGACACAAGCCATGATATTTCCAATCGCCTCATATGCATGTGAGAGCTTGACAATGAATAAGGAAGACTGAAGAAGAATTAATGCTTTTGAGTTGTGGTGCTGGTGAAGAATGCTGAAAGTACCATGGACTGCTAAAAGAACTAACAGATCTGTCCTGGAGGAAGTACACCCGAAATTCTCCTTGGTAAGCGAGAATGGCCAGACTTCATCTGACCTATTTTGGTCATGTTGTCAGAAAGGACCATTCCCTGGAGAAGGATGCCATGCTTGGTAAGGTGGAGGGTCCACGAATGAGGGGGAGGCCTTCAAAGAGATTGACTGACATGGTGGCTGCGATGATGGGCTCCAGTATAGCAGGGATCATGGAGCTGGTGCGAGATCTGGCAGTGTTTCGTTCTGCCATGCCTGGGGTCACTATGAGTCAGAAACGACTCCACGGCACCTAACAACAACAACATTATGTTGCCTACTCAATGATGAAACCAAAATTTCTTAAAATTTCAGGTCAATATCAGAGGTGTATGCTGCTGAGTTTTCTATTTTCTCTCTCTCTAAATTTCTTAGTGATCTGGAACCAAGCACTAGGAATTGATTCTAAAACATTTGATAGATAGTAAAATGTAGTTGTCTGAGTTGAACTAATCAGAACACAGTAGTGAAGATGATTCCCATCCAGATTCCTGGAGTTAGGACTTCCACAGAATAAGTAATCTGAAATAAAATTCCTTTAACAATCTTTGTTATTAATAGTAAAAAGGTGATGGTGCTGATGAATTCTGGGCTTGATAGTTTTGGCTCTGCCAACCTACACCTACAATTCTAACAAATTGGGTAACTTATGTATTTTTTGGGGAACTCTGGTAGCATAGTGCCTAAGGCACTTGACTGCTAACCAGAAGGCTGGAGGTTCAAACCCACCAGCCACTCCTCGGAAAGAAGATGGGGCAACCTACTTCCATAGTGATACTGCCTTGGAAACCCAAGGAAGTGTCGCTATGAGTTGGGTCCGACTCAACAGCACATAACAACAACAACATGCATTTTTTTAAATCTTTTTTTTAAAAGAAAAAAATCCTTAGTTTTCTCCTCTATAAAATGGTAGTAAAATTGAAGTGCAGGTGTAAGGATTGAACGAAATCACAAATGTTAAACAATCAGCACACAATCTATAAATTAGGAAGTGACATAACGGAATCAAGACCTCAAGCTTTGACTGCCATGATTTGAGTCCAAATTCTTGCTTCATTTTTTACATAACACTAGGACAATGCTCAGTAAGGTTGGCGCTCAACAGCTTCATGACTTTTCCACTGTCTCTTCCTTGTCAGAGGAGCTTTGGTGGTACAGAGGTTAAAGCATTAAGTAGCTAACCAAAAGATCAGTGGTTCAAACCCATCAGCCAGTCCACAAGAGAAAAATTAGGTAATCAGCTTTCCAAAAGATGACAGCCTTGGAAACCCATTGGGATAGTTCTACTCTGTCCTATAGGGTTGCTATGAATTGGAATCAACTCAATGGCCGTAGGTTTTTTCTTTTTTGGTTTATTCCTTATCAACTGTCCTATAACACCTTCTACTATCCTCTTCTCACAGCTTTTTCCTCAACTTCTCTCATCCCTTCTCTTTCCAGAACAACAGCAAAATACACAGTTAATGAATTATAAGGCATTATCTTATTTCCCCTGAAACAGTCCAACTCAGGCTGTTGCGCTTCATCAACAGAAGTTGTGCAAGTTTAATCTCTTCTAATTAGTTCCCTTCTAAATAGCCAGATTGTGTGTGTGTGTGTGTGTTAGCACTGGATAGACTAACTGAAGACAGTAAAATAGTATAGCAATCTAAATATGGTATATGGAGTATCAAGTGACTTTCATATATTAAGGTTAACAATTGCTAAAATGGTTTCAATTTACAAGGAAATAGATAGCTACTAAAATATTTCTTGATCAATCTATTCTTTAAAACAAATCTTTCCACAAGCTAGCCACATCAGTTTCAAATTCCACTTTTCCAAGCCAATATTCTTACAGATAACCTTGGGGGAAAAAAAAAATAAAAAAAAAACCTTCAGTATCTGTTTACTTAGAGAAGTTAAATGGAGCATATAACATCTCTTTTACACAGTACACCACAGTGATTGACTTAGCCCTTAAATTACATTTGTCATTTACTTTGACTGCAAAATGACCTGTATTTATTTATGCTGGTTTATATCAGATAGTGCCCTTCAGTTTTCACTAACACCAAAAATAAACAAGACACTTTGGTTAACCAAGGAAAAGCTCTATTACTCAAAGACCAAAGGAAGAGTTAGTCCACAAATGGCCAACATTGCAAATGTTTACAAAGAACAAAGCACCAAATGGTGTCTTCTAGATTTTTCCATTATTTGTCCTTCCTTCAAACTTAGTGGAAAAAGTGCAAGCTTTTGAGTCCATTTGTAAAAGTACAACTCTTGGCTCCATTGCTTGATAATTTTGTACTCTTTGGCAAAATAATTCATCTCTCTGTGCCTCAGATTCCTCATCTTTAAAATGCAAATGGAAATTATAGCAATTTCCTGAGAGAACTGTTGAGAGCATTAATGCACATAAACCTCTTTAAGCAATTATTGAGATATAGTAAATGGCCAATAGATGTTAGATATTATTAACACACTCAATAATAGTGCATGAAAAACCCATGTTCCCTACTTATCAGAGATTTCCCTAGTTCACTAAGGGAAGAGACATGTAATTTGTTAAACCACTGATATACGTAAAAAACTTGATTTTTTGTACCATTTTATTCTGAAGTCAGACTTCAAGTCTGTATCCTAAAGTTGCAACCTAGGGCCAGGAATCAGATCTATGACTGAGAAAGATCTTTCTAGCAGGATTTGAACAAAAAAACTGAAGTTAAGTCCAGATATGAGATTATGATAGTGGTCAAAAGGAAAGGTGTTGAGAATCTCAACATAGGCAATGGCAGCAAATATAGAGAGGATGGGACACTTTCATGAGATGTATGAATGGAACAGAAGTTATACAAGTATGTCACTGATACAATATAGATAATATCAAATAAATTAACTATATCAAATTATTTTGGGAACTTTCTAGAGTTCTTTTTTTTCCTAGAATATACTGTACAACAATTATTATTAATCCTAAAATTTATTTCCATTATTTCATTTGAAAAATAATTATAAGGTATTCTATTGTAGAGGATAAGAATGCTTACATCTGGCAAAATATGATTAACTTCATTAGTACATCAGGCTAAACTATCCATATGTTAATCAATATATTTATGTTAATTGCTAATTTTCACGTCTCGCAACAAAGGTGTAAATTGTGTCATCATCTGACCTTCAAGGCACACATGACACCAGCGATGCTTTTTTTCTTTCCCCTTACTAAGTTGTGCAACTGCTAAAATTAATTGCACCCCAGGGCTATTATATTATGCATGAATTGTCACCCAAATGAATGACAATGTTTGAGAGAGAGCGAAAGAATAGGGATTTAGATGTGTTCTCAGTGAAAGCTGCCAGCTACATGACAACTGACATGATACCCAATTACAGGATCACTAATTAAGGCTATCAAACAAGGCAGTGCATTTTGCCCATCACTAGGATTTTCCACTTCAATATTTGATTTTTTTTTTCCAGTAAGTGGAAAAGAGTCTTTTTGACGTAGTTTTTCCTTGGCCTACTAAAACTAGGATTTGTCATTTGCTAAGTCAGAAAAAAAAAAGGTAATTTTTCTGTGCCCAATTCTAACAGGCAACAAATTAGCACAAATGCACTTTGACTTCATCTTACCTATCTTGGGAACCAAAAAGAATTAAGAAAAATATATATATATATATATATATATATATATATATATCTTCCTTTAAGAATGAACCAATGAAAATGAAATCCCAAAAGTTTAATTTCATGAGGAATGCAAGAATTTGCCATGACAAAAAGAGCTTTACAGATATATTATTCATTATCTACTTTATTAGAAAGTAATTTGGCTGGTTTAGATAAAATACAGCCTTCCTGGCTTCCTTTTCCATAATGGCACAAAATGAAGCTAACTTTTATTTTACAAGATAACATTTATTGAATGCCTTACATAGTTGCTTGGATGCATATCTTAGAAATGATGTACATATGAACATACATTATATGACATATGTACTCATATATATGCTAAAAGTGAAGAGGACTTGAAGCACTTACTGATGAAGATCAGACTACAGTCTGCAGTATGGATTACATGTCAACATAAAGAAACAAAAATCCTCACAACTTGATCAGTAAGCAACATCATGATAAATGGAGAAAACATTGAAGTTGTCAAAGATTTCATCTTACTTGGATCCACAATCAACACTCATGGAAGCAGAAGTCAAGAAATTAGACGTTGTATTGCACTGGGCAAATCTGCTGCTGCTGACCTCTTTAAAGTGTTGGAGAGCAAAGATGTCAATTTGAAGACAAAGGTGCACCTAACCCATACTATTGTATTTTAAATTACTTCATATGCATGTGAATACTGGACAATGAGTAAGAACTACCAAAGAAGAATTAGAAGAATTAATGCATTTGAATTGTGGTGTTGGTGAAGAATACTGAAAATATTATGGGCTGCCAGAAGAATGAACAAATCTGTCCTGGAAGAAGTGCAGCTGGAATGGTCCTTGGATGTGAGAATGGCCAGACTTTATCTCACCTACTTTGGTCATGTTGTCAGAGGGATCGTTTCCTGGAGAAGGATCTCATGCTTGGTAAAGTGGAGGATAAAAGAAAATGAAGAAGACCCTCAATGAGATGGATTGATGCAGTGGCTGCAATGATGGGCTCAAGTATAGCAAGTATTGTGAGGATGGCACAGGACCAGGCAGTGTTTCATTCTGTTGCACATAGGATTGCTATGAGTCTGAATCAACTAGAGAGAACCTAACAGCAACAAACTACACATATATATTCATATTAATATGCATTATTTTATACATGTACTAAAAATATACAAAAAAAGAAAAAACAACAACTTACTGACTTCGAGTTGATTCAACTCATAGTGATCCCTTGGGTTTCCAAGGCAATATCTCTATGGAAGCAGATTGCCCAATCTTCCTTCTGAGGAGTGGCTGGTGGGTTTGAACCTCTAGCCTTCTGAGCAATCAGATACCTTAGGCAGTATGTCACTAGAGTTCCCACCAAAAATATATGATATATACATATATTACTTAGCATGATTTTAGCATCTGTATGTCTAAAGTTTTCACTAATGGGACTTAGAAATTTGTTGAATATTGCCCTGTAGAATAAAAATTAGTACCACTTCTACTAAGACACAAGTGTGCAC
>NW_006921595.1:25995369-26037444 GCF_000298275.1 Orycteropus afer afer | reverse complement strand
TCTAATAAAATATTGTATTTCAGTTTTTCTTGAATTAATTTGATACTTATCAAAATAGTGTCTTATGATTATTTGAAATAATATAACTTGTTATCTTCTTTGTGGAGTGCTAAGTCACTTCTCAGGCTTGTAAAATATGATGAGAGAACGAAAAACCTTAGTAAGAGGAGAGAAGTTGGGAGAGCTATAAGAAAGAGCTAGACCTGTGTGGAAGCCCTGAACACCTACATTGTTATTACAAACTGTTGAATAATAGTTGTCTACCTGATGAAAGAAATTCTACTGTTAGTAGTGGAACTTCTGCCTCGTTCTCCTTATAGATGCCTCTGTTTTCATGACAGCACCTGGCTAACTGCAGAAATCAGCCGTGCTGGTCTGGACTACACTAACTGACCAGCAGACCCTGAGAATCATGAGAAATAATACATGTCTGTTGTAAGCCACTGAATTTTGGAGTGATTGGTTAAGCAACAAAAGACAATTTATATAATGGATTCATTCCCTGAGATTATGAAATTGATTCAGCAGCTAAATTTTCTTTTGCTGACCAAAATGACTACAAACAAATTGTTTACTCCACAACTGACAGAGCTGCGTGTCTAGGTGCTACTGGTCTAGGTGACAGGATAAGCACTATTGGTCTAGGTGACAGGTGTTCAAATTCTATGGCTCAAAGTGTTGATAGAAGACTCTAAGTTCCTTATTGACTATGAAAAAGCATTCAACTGTGCGGATCTGCAAAAAGGGCAAGGAGGCCACATGTTCTGACCTCCTCTAACCCTACAAGAGGAAGATCAAATCACTATCAATAGCCCAAAGCCTATTCCTGCAAGGCCAGACATGCTGCCTCCCTCCAGCCTTACACCAACTGTTCCTCTCGCAGCACCCAAAGCCTATCTACTGGGTTCGATAATTCACTGCAGTGGCCACACAGAACTCACAGATTATGGGGTTTATTAGGGAAGCACGAGGTTATAATTCTAATTCAAGAACAACGTTCAGCCTCTCTCCCAGCCCACCGTTTCTCACCCAACAGTCTCTCAGGTTCTCTCAGTCTCTTTCCCAGCAGTGTGTGTCTCTCGGTGTCTCTTTCTCAGCAGTGCATGTCTCTTTCTCAGCAATAGGAGAAAAAGAGGCCTCCTTTTGAGCCTGGCAGAGTGGCCAAACTAGCCAATCATAGCATCAGAATTCTAAGGACCTGAGAGAGAGCTACCTTCCCAGAACATTGTTCCAGTGCCACTCCCAACAGAAATAGCCCCGGTGGACAACTTTAGTAATCAGGAGCTCCTCAGTTGCTCATGGCAAATTCCACCTTGGAGCTTACAAAGACTTATGGGTAGAAAAGCCACACTAAGTAATTTACTACACCACAGGATCATAACAAATTATGTATAACATTGAGAAGGAATGGAAATTCCAGAACACTTAATTGTACTCATGAGGAACCTATACATAAACCAGGAGGCTGTCATATGAACAGAACAAAGGGAAGCATGGTTTAAAATCAGGGAAGGAGCATGCCAGCATTGTGTCTTTTCACCATACTTATTCAATCTGTACTTTGAGCAAATAATCTGAGGAACTTGACTGTATAAAGAAGAATGCAGCATCAGGATTGAAGAAAGACTCATTAACAACCTGTGATGTGAAGATGACACAAGCTTGCTTGCTGAAAATGAAGATGACCTGAAACAAGACTACAGTCTGCAGTACTTATTACACCTCAACATAAAGAAAACAAAAGTCCTCACAACTGAACCAATAAGCAGCATCGCAATTAATGGAGAAAAGATTAAAGTTGTCAAAGATTTCATATTACTTGGTACCACAATCAATACCAATGGAAGCAGCAGTCGAGACATCAGAAGATGTATTGCATTGGACAAATCTGCTGTAAAAGGCCTCTTTAAAGTTCTGAGGAGCAAAGATGTCTCTTAGAAGTTAAAGTGTGCCTAACCCATGCCATGGTATTATCATCTACTGCCTCATACGAATGTGAAAGCTGGACAAAGAGTAAGGAAGACCAAAGAAGAGTCAATGCTTTTGAGTTGTGGTGTTGGCAAAGAATGCTGAAAGAACCATGGACTGCCAGAATAACCAACAAATTTGTCCTGAAAGAAGTTCAGCTGGAATGCTCCTAGGAATGGAGAATGGTCAGACTTCGTCTCACCTACTTTGTTCATGTTTCAGAGGGAACCATTCCCTGGAGAAGGATATCATGCCTGGTAAAGTAGAGGGTCAGAGAAAAACGGGAAGGCCCTCAACAGCATAGACTGACACAGTGTCTGCAATGATGGGCTCAGGTATAGCAAGGATTGTGAGGCTGGCACAGGACTGTGCGGTATTTTGTTCTGTTGTACATAAGATTGTTATGAGTACAAAATGACTTTACATCACCTAACAACAACAACACTATTGTGAAAAGTCAAGGAAAGGTTAAGACATAGAAGGAAACTTTGTTGGTTACCAGTGATGGGATGGTAGGGGATAAAAAATATCTAGATAGGTTGGAAAAAAAAAAATATATATATATATGTATATGTATGTATGTATATGTATATGTATGTATGTATGAAGGAGCTCTGGTAGCATAGTGCCTAAGGCACTTGACTGCTAACCAGAAGGCTGGCGGTTCAAACCCACCAGCCACTCCTCGGAAGGAAGTTTTGGCAATCTACTTCCATAGTGATACTGCCTCGGAAACCCAAGGAGGGGTCGCTATGAGTCCGAGCCGACTCGATGGCAAATAACAACAACAACAACAACATGTATGTATGTATGTATGTATGTGTATGTATGCATATAAACTAATAATTATTAGTGGTTACCAGGGGTCAGAGGGAGAGGGAAATGGGAAGCTTTTGTTTGGGGGCATTGAGTTTTTGGTAATAGGTGGTAGAATATTTTGGAATAGGGTATCAATAACCCTATTGATATTGGCACAACATGAAAAATGTAACCAGTGTCCCTGAGCTGTAAATGTGGAAGTGGTTATGTTGGCAAATATCTTGTTGCATATGTTTTCACCACAACAAAGGTAAAAAACAAAACAAAAATTATCAAACCAAGACCCAGAGAAGTAACATGTTTTGTTCAAGTTCACACAACTTGGAGTAATGGTGAAAAAATTTGAACTCCCTTCTCTATCCACTGTCCCTGGGTTATTGCCTCCTACAACATCCTGTGACTTTTAATTTGGAGGAAGAAGACAGCCTCTGCAACTCTAAGGGGTCACCACCCTGTAGGTCAAGGTATGACTTAGTATCTGTGGCTTGATTTTTTTGTTTTATTCAGTTAATAAATATTTACTAAACAACAGTCATGAGCAAGTAGGCCCTGCCTAGGTGTGTTCTTTTCTGAAGAAGGAAACTAGTCTATACTTACAACATTTATAAAATATAAGGAAGCATTTTTACAAAGCTATAACTCTCATTAGCTGCTGAGCATTTTTTAAGGTTAGTAAAATTCAATTTTCCTCACCTTTCTTGTAAAAGATAATTGAGTCCTTTAGGATAGATAGATAGACAGACAGACAGACAGACATATGTATATTGTTTTGGTTACCTGGTGATGCTCTAACAGAAATACCACAAATGGGATGGCCTGGACAAACAAGAGTTTATTCTCTTACAATTTTGGAGGCTTTAAGTCTGAGTACAAAATGCCAGGCTCTAGGGGTTGGGTGAAAGCCCCTTGACCTTGGCTTCACCTCTACCTCTGACTTCCAGCCTACTCAAGCTGGAGGCTTTCTTCACTCAGACAGTCTGCTGGCTGCTGAAGCTGACAAACCCAGAGTTGACAAGTAAAAAGACATAGTCCTGTTGTTACCAAACCACACAACAGACCATTAATTCAAGTCCATTTAAAGTCCCAAGATCAGCAGAGCATGGCAGGCTACTGAATGAAGACTCAGCTACATGTAGGGTTCAAGGGTGTGAAAAAGCTAGAGACCATTCCCAAAGCTGTTTATTATATATGGGAAGCAGATCACATCCCTAAAGCAGCTACTCAGCTGCTTGTGGTAGATCCCACTATGGAGTTAACTGCCAGTCTCATCATGGGAAATAACTACCACCAGCTGCCCAGCCACTCAACCAGGCCCAACCAAGTTGACAGACAATCTTATCTACCACATATATGTTATATATATATAGAGAGAGAGAGAGAGAGAGCCCTGCCCTGGTGGCATAATGCCTAAGGCATTTGACTACTAGCCAGAAGGCTGGTGCTTTAAACCCAGCAGCCACTCCTCAGACAGAAGACAATCTACCTCCATAGAGATACTGCCTTGGAAACCCAAGGAGGGGTCACTATATATATGACTTTCAATATCAAATGTTTGCTTTTTATATAATCCAATTGAAATAAAGGAAACTTTATTCCTAGTATTAAGCCATTTTGAGGAGCTCTGGTGGCTTGGGCAATTTTCTCCCATAGATATACTGCCTCGGAAATCCAGGGAAGGGTTACTATCAGTTGGACCTGATTCAACAGCAGTTAAGTTTGGTCTGGTTCTGGTTTTTACCTAGTTTGTATTAGAATCATAGATAAAAGTAAAATCCCTTATTCTTGGATAAGAACATTCCTATCTCATGGTAAATCCACCCGTAGATTTACCCAAGGTGAATCCTTATCAAGCAATCTTTATAAAAATTACCATGTCCATTTCCCTGTGCAAGATACACAAACAGCCATACAAAGAATAACTGTTTACAAATCAGTTATCACATTTATCAATTCAAAAAGTTATAATTAAAAGTTTCCCATAAACCATCATGGGTAGAGCTAAACAAAGTTTTAGAATCATGTATCTAAGCCTCTAGGGGCTCTGGTAGTGTAGTGCCCAAGGCATTTGACTGCTAACCAGAAGGCTGGTGCTTCAAACTCCTCGGAAGGAAGATTGGGCAATCTACTTCTGTAGTGATACTGCCTCGGAAACCAAAGGAAGGGTCACTGTGAGTTGGATCTGACTTGACAGCATTCCTTTTTTTTTTTTTTAATCTAAGCCTCTGGCTACATCAGAATTATCAATAAATAATTTTCTGTATTTTAGATATTTTTGGACTACATACTACCCCTCAGAACCCAAAGGGATTTCTCAAATTTCCTATTGTAATACAAGTGGTGAGAACCAAGAAATTTGCCTTACAAATAAAACTACATTCCTACTTCGGAGGAAGAATTTGCAGAAACAGGGTGAAACCCTTTACATTCATCTTCAGCTACCATTTTTACAGACCATATGTCAGACACTTTTCATTACATTGCCCAGAGCAGTCTGACAAGGCAAACGTTATTACCTCCCTCCAAAGATATAAACTGAGAATCAATATATAGGAAGAAAATTATAACTCTACAATGGGGAAACTTTGCCGACTCCACCAGGATGGTCAGACAAATGGTCCCCCAAAGATGTCTAGGATCTGTGAATAGCTTATATTACATAACAAAAGGGAATTAAGGTGATAGAGAAAATTAAACTTGCTAACCAGATGACCTTAAAATAGGAAGAGTATCCTCCATTGACCCTGTGGGCCCAATGTAATCAAAAGTGTCCTTTAAAGTATACGAGGAGTGCAGAAGAAGAGGTTAGAGTCAGAGAGAGGTTTGAAGATGCTGTGGTGCTGACTTTTATGACAGAGAAAGTAGTCACAACTCAAAGAACAGTGGTGGCCTCTAGAAGCTAGAGAAAGCAATGAAACGCTCTCTCCTCAAGCCTCCAGAAAGGAACACAGCTCTGCTGAAACCTTGATTAAAGCCCAGTGATATCCATGGTGGACATCTAGCCTATTGAATTATAAGCTATGTTATTTTAAGCTAATAAGTTTGTGGCAATTTATTACAAAAGAAATAAGAAACAAACATATTACCTGAATCAAATGATAAGTTTAATATCAAGGAGCCCAGTGGTGAAATGGATAAGAATTCCACTGCCAATCAAAAGGTTGGTGGCTCAAATCCATTCAGTAGTTCCACAAAAGAAAGACCTGGTGATCTCTTCCGTAAAGATTGCAACCTATAAAACCATATGGGACAGTTGTACTCTGTTACATTGGATGACTATGATTCAGAATTGACTCAATGGCACCCAACAGCAAGTTTAATATCATCGTTGATTGCATGTCGGCATCATTCACCCTCAATATGATGCAATGAGGAGGACATCTCATATCTACCGTAATCTTTCCAAAAACTCTATCACCCCAATTTAATCATGATAAACTATTAGACAAACCCAAATGGGGAACACATTACAAAATATCTAAAGAGTATTCTTCAAAAGTTTCAAGCTCTCAGAAGGAGAGACTAAGAAACTTTCAGAGATCTAAGTAGAATAAGGAGAAAAGATGACTAAATGCAATGCTGTATTTTTTTTTTTTTATCAGATCTTGGAAAAGAACAAGGAAAACAAAACAAAACAAAACAAGGTGGAAAAACAGGTAAAATATGAATAAAGTCTATAGCTTAGTTAGTAGTATTGTGTCCAGGTTCATTTCTTACAGTTGACAAATGTACCATGGTTGTGTTGATATCAGATAAATTGGCTGAAGAGGACATGGAAACTCTCTATCCTTTGTAACATTTCTGTGAATAAAAAATTATTCCAAAATAGTAAGTTTATTAAATATATATCTACCAAAAGCATACAACTGACGATCAAGTTTAGAAACTAAGTTTTCTGGTTCTAAATTCTATGTACTCAGTCTCACAAGTCACTCAGGCTGGCCTTCCCTAACCTATCCATATCACCATACCACTAATTCAACTAAATTGAAACTTACTGAAAGAAAGGAAAAAAAGATGAAGTCAAATTACCTGCTTATAATTATGAAGTGAATCACAAAATATCTAGTTGGTATTTTAGACGTTTGTGGAGTAAAAAAAAGTTTCTATTACTCTCTTTTTCTCAAATTCTACTTCTTTCTTTCTTAATTACTTCTTTCCTTGTCAGATTTTACTTTAAATTGGGAATGATCTCTCTAAGTTAGTTTCTAGAGTGAATATTAGCCTCAAACTCTAAGTCTTCTAAAGTGAGTGCTCTTATAGAGACATCTTGTAGCATTGGGATTAAGTGGAAAATAAGAAGAGTTATAATCATAATACTTGATATTCATTGAGTTTACTATAATCCAGGCATTGTTAAGACCTTTACGTGTTTTTATCTAATTGAACCTACAAAATAATCTTATGATGTAGGATAGTCTGTAATCATTTCCATATGAAGAAACAGAGTACAAGGAAGTTAAGCAACTTGTTAAATGATCTAGAAGTGGTGGAACCAGATTTCAATATTTATAAAAGCATTTGAGTTGAGAAAGTAACAACTATTAACAAGGATGTAGAGAAATTGGAACTCTTGTGTATCGCTGGTGAGAATGTAAAATGATGTGGATAATAGTCTCACGGTTTACCAAAAGGTTAAAGACAGAATTATACAATCCAGCAATTCCACCCCTAGGTATATACTCAAAAGAACTGAAAATAGATATTCTGACTGATACTTGTATGCCAATGTTCATTGGAACATTAGTCAAAGATGGAAACAATGCAAAAAATCAATGGAAAAACAAAATATGATACACAGATACAAAAACTAAAAGGAATAAAGTTCTGATATGTTCTGTGACAGATGAACCTTTAAAATGTTATTCTAAATGAAATAAGCTGGACACAAAAGGACAAATATTGTATATTTCCACTTATATAAAATAGGAAAATACACCAAAAGAGAAAACAGATTAGTGGTTACCAGAAGTTGGGAAGGAAGAGGAAGGGATGGAGAAATATCATTTAATGGTCCAGAGTTTCTGTTTGGAATGATGAAAAAGTTTTGAAAATAATAATGATGGTTGCCTAGCATTTTGAATGTAGTTAATGCCAATGAATTGTACATTAAAAATTGGTTAAAATGTCAAGTTTATGTTACAGGAAATCCCTCAGTTACAAATATCCAACTTACATATAACTTGTGGTTCCAAACCAAATCCCACCATGTCTTTCCTTGAGCACAAACCCAAAGACTGTGTGGGAAGAGGCCCAGAGGCTTCCCTCCTTGGCCCTGACTGTACCGCAGCAGCCAGGGTGTACTCCTGCACCTACTAGGCCCTGCACCCACTAGGTGCCTCACCCACTAGGCCCCCACACACACCCAGGCTTGGATGGTTCCAGCCTCAAACTGAACCTGGAAGATAGGCACCCCACAGTTCAGGCAATAGTGTAGTGCCTCCAACAAGGCCCAGAACTAGCACAGGCTCTGTCTGGGGCAAGCAGGGCTGAGCTGGATGGGAAGTTACTCTACATCGCCTGACAAAGCTGTTACTTTAGCACTGTCCACAGTTGGCTGTGGCACGGGCACCCCAACCCAAACCCAAACTCTGGCTTTCCCCACCCAGGTCTCTGCCCTGGCTTACCTTGGCAATGTCCCCATCCCCACTAGGCTCCTGTGGATGGCAAAGAGGGAGAGTCCAGGCACTAGAGGGATGAAATCCCAGTTGCTATCATAAGAAGAGAGCCCAAGACCGAGCACTGGTCTACTATGGGCTGCCAGGAGGCCACAGAGTGCTCCCTGTCTATACCATTGGCAACATACAGTGCTTCATAATAACAAACGAGTGCTACTTTGCCACTCACATCGAAACACTATTATATTATGTTGTTAAAGATGTTTTAATGTATCTGGAAGTATTTCTTTAATGTTTTTGTGCATAGGAAGGTACACTATATACCAAGACAAACATTTAATAACTGATGTTAAATACCAACCATATTTAACTATTCTGACATAGGTACAAATTCAGCTTAAAGAGAAGCTTAGGAAAGGAACTCATTCATAATCTGAGAATTGCCTATATATGTATATTTTTCCATAATAAAAAAGAAAACAAAGTTTTAGGGCTGGAGGTGTGATTCAGTCTATCCTTATTAAGAAAGGTGATGTTAATAGCTAATATTTATTAAGATTTTATCTCACTTAAACACCATTTCTATCCCTATCAGGTGGGTACTGTCACTTATCAGACTTCCTGGAAAACTGACTCTGACACAGAGATTAGACTGCAAAAAGTTTACTGGGACTCCCTCTTAAGATTGATACCTGTAGGGGAACAGAGGAAGCAGGATTGGGCAGATGGAGAAATTGGGTGGCAATGCATTCAGAAAGTCCTCATCCATTGGCCCAAGGAGCTCAGGAGCTAGGATAACCCTGCAGAGCTGGCCTGAATTGGGCAAATGAACCAGGTTTTCACACACCCTTATTGACTAGTCACTGGATGTGGGCTTCCCCTTTGCACAAGTGCAGAAGTGCTGAGAAAGAGATTCAGCTATGAGTCATCAGCAACCAACATCCCTGTGAAAATAAACTGTTCAGACCTGTAGTCTTGGTGACGTGATGGATGGAGTCTGACTGGTGTGCCAATATTTACAGATGTAGACACTGAGGCACAGAGTATAAATCACTTGCCTCAAATCAAATAATAAATGATATAGCTGAGTTATGATTCCAGATCTGTTGGATTCCAGAACCTGTGTCCTAACTAGTATGGTATGCTGCCTGAAGACATGTGAGAGCTATTGGAAACCAAAGAAGAGGTCGGCAAGGGCAGGATTGGAACAAAGATATTGATACAACTACAAAAGTGGATACCTAATTCAGTCCAGCAGATCACAAGCCAAGTTACAATGCTCCCTCCCAAGTGACATAAGGCAAAAATCAATTGGGTATGTATTTTGATTTACATTATAATTATTATTATCTGTCTTTAAAAAATAATGATACAAAATATCTTGACTAAAAGAAGAAGACATTACATTACTTAAAAAGGATTTACATGCAAAAAACATGAAAGATTAAAAATGGATGTTTGGATGCATTAGCAGTACAAGAATAGAACTCCCTCCCAGCATCTCCAACTTTCTGGTAAATTAAGCTTTCTTCAACTGGAACTTGCATATGTGTAATTAATTCCATTCATAGAGGGCAAGGAAATAGAGTCCTGTGTGCAAACATATTTGTTAAAATTGATATGCTGATATATTTTTATGTATTTACTCTAGTTCAAATAATTTAATGGTTAATTTAACCATCATGAATAACCCCCAAACATAAGTTCCCCCCTTTTTTGGATAATTTAACAGCAATTAAATGAACTGCTAAATTAAACTTAAAAAAAAAAAAAATTACAGAACTTATCTTAAATTGTCTTTGAAAGGCTGTTATTTCCAATATATAAAAGAGTGTATCTTATTCTTTGTATTCCATATTTAACAAATGTGAACTAATTGAGAAGCTCTTAAGAGAAATCATCACAAAGAGGGTTGCATTGGAGTGTAATTAGAAGAATTAGAAGGAAGAGGAAGAGTGAGAAAAGGAGGAGGCAGTGAGGGAAGAAGAGGGGGTGGAGGTAAAGGAGTTAATGATTAACTGTAGAATAGTAAATAATCATAGAACATTAGAATTGGAAAAAAAAATTAAATACTTTTTACTAGAACATTTTCCAGTTCTTGTATCTCTACAAAACTGCTAACAAGTCCCATTCTTTTCATAACTCTCCTTTCATTTTGTCTTAAAATATAAAGATGAGAAACTGCCTAATATTTTTCCAAAATCAAGCTATAATATATCTGTGGTAGAATATTCCCCATATTTTCTAGTCCAGCAAGCATTACCTAAAAAGGATATAAGTCTGGCCTGGTATGAGTTCCTAGTAATTTATTCTAAGATCACTGCATTCTTTCCTAAGTATTTACTAAGAGTCTGTTTATTAATCCAATTAGGACCTTGACCAGAGTTGATGCAATGCTCATCATCAATGCCATAGTTCAGCATTTTTCAGATCTTGATATTTGTAAGATTTCAGTCTTTGACACCAGTCGTCAATGGGTTTCCACAGATTATTCCCAGAGGTAAGCAACTATAAAACTATTTTGTATGGATTTTTGATTGTATTGCAACATGAAGATTGTTATCTTTAGTGAAGAAGACATTTGCAAAATAGCAGACCTCCTATATACAGAAGTGTTCAAGTAAAAGCGGAGGGATTCTGTGCCACACAATTGATTGGTACTCTTTTCTTTCTGTCACCTATAGGTTTTACAGTCTTTTATAGATAGTGGTGTATCATCCTCACCAGTGTAATGTGTTCATTCTTTTAGTAATTGGTTATTGAGGAAGCTTTTGCTTGATACCTCTGTTGGCATAGTAGGTAAGGTATTTGGCTGCTAACCAGAAGGTCAATGGTTCAAATCTACCAGGTGCTCTGCAGAAAGAAGATGGGACAATCTACTTCTGTAAAGATTTACAGCCTTGGAAACCCAATGGGAGTTGCCCTGAGTCAGAATCAACTCAATGGCAATGAGTTTGGGATTTTTTGATTTGTACACTGAAGGGACAAAGGAAAATGAAACCAAACATGAGCCCACAGAGTTCATACTCTTGTTACCATTAGCAAAACTCATCTTAATTAGTTGAAAGATTCATTAAATATTTTTTTCTCTAATAATTAGCTTTTAATTGATTTAAGAGATCAGAACCAAAGTATGATGTTTATTACCAACGTTAACACCAAATAATTGCTATTCTTCTGCAGGTCTTCTCAGAGCCTTTAAGGTGCTAAAATGCATAGTGAGTGTGAAGGAACAGAAAAGAATACATAAGGCCTCCTAAATTTATATGACTGTGGAGTTTCCCTTTCTCTCCTTGATACCTCTCAGGGATTAAGCTAGTGCAGAATAAATCAGTGTTTACAGTCTGGGTGGGAAATTATAAACATTTAAGAAAGGTATCTTTAGCACTGCACTACAGGTAGTCCCCAGGTTACAAACATCCAGTATTTGCAGAGTTATGTACAACTTGTTGTTACAAATGAAAACCCACCCCCCGTTAAGCCAATTATATCAAAAATTATATCAAAAACCATTCAGTAGTTTATAATAACAAGTGGGAGCTATTTTGGAAAGAGTTGTGTCAGAATCTTATAATTATTATTAAACCTAAAAACCAAACTCATTGCCATTGAGTTGTTTCCAACTCATAGCGATTCACAGGTTTCTTTACAGAAGTAGATAGCCCCATCTTCTTCTGCAGAGCAGCTAATGGATTTGAACTGCTGACCTTCTGGTTAATAGCCAAAATGCCTTATCCACTACACCACCAGACCAGAGCTCATTTATTATTATTATTACTGTATTATGTTAACAATATTTTAGTGTATCTAGAAGTGTTTCTTTAATGCTTTTTATGTATAGAAAGGTACACTATATACTATATACTAAGACAAACATTTGACTAACTGACGTTTCCTATGAACCATACCTGAGTGTTTCGATTTACATACAAAATCAGTTTAAAGACAGACTTACGGATGGAACTTGTTCATAATTCAAAGACTGCCTGTGTCTCTTCTTCTGTATTATCTCAGAGGTATCCAAGACAACCAACAAGAAAATCTATGAGTAAACGATGTTACATGAACAGATATTGCATGAGATCTTATGAGAGAAAACAAAAATCTTTTTTTCTAATGCTAATGTGAGTAGCTTCAAAATGTATTCTGTACATTTGTACATTTATTCTTAAATCCAAATGTACCTATACACAATCTCAATAGAGAATTTCTGGATGTGCACAAGACTTTTCATCACTCAGACTTTTTTTATTTTTAGGAAATCTTTTTGAACTCTTCAAATAAAGCACAGTGTTGCCTCTTAAAAAAGTGATCATCCATTTGTAGTCTACAGAGCACATATATCAAAACTTGGGATGCTTACTAGAAAAATTGCTAATTTTTTAACCCTATAAAAATCAGAATTTGTTACTCGTCTCCAAAATTTGACATTTCTAAAATAATTCTCCTGGCAATTCTTAAGCACACTAAAATTGGAGAGACACTGAACTGGAGTGCAATCTCTCCTGCTCTTATTTCCAATTTTAAGAAACTTCTTATAGTGCATCATTTTTAATCTTTTGGGCAGTGGGATATGATGGCACTATAAATAACAGGAATCCACAACTGAAGCACTATTACATCAATAGTGGCAACTTCATTAAAATTCAAGCCTTTTAATGGGGGAAAAAATAAGAAGAAAGAAAGCTAGCTAGTTGGGGATTAATTTCCATATCATTATTGCAAATTGGAAAAGTTAAGAAGTCAGAGAAAGGCAGATAATGAACCTGAAGATAATGAAATAATATATTTCTAGGCGTCTTCAATACCTATTTACTTCTTAGGAAGTTAAAATCAGGATCAGTTCCTTAATAGAGACTTAACAAATAAATTGATCTTGCCGATAAAAAACACAGAGAAAAGCACAGTTGGGAATTTCATTGTTGGCAATGTGTGGTAAAGAATCAATGGACCAACAGAGCTTGAAGTTAAGGCTAATGTGAAGTTTGCTAGCAGACATTGGTAGAAGGTTCCTGAGGTTTTTTGTTTTTTTTTTTGCTTCCTTCTTTCTCAAAAGAGAGGTCTATTTTGTTGATAAAACAAAACTGGAAGAAGGTATCCTGGTAAGTTGAATCATTTGTTGTCCACTAGTAAAGGGGAGCCATTTCTCTCCCAGTTTTATTAATTTTTTTTAAAAAAAGTTTCCATCAAGTAGATGCCAACTCATGGCAGCCCAATATGTGCGTCAGGAGACCTGTCCTCCATAGGGTTACTGATTTTTCAGGAGACCATCAAGCCTTTCTCCATGGTATCTCTGGGCAGACCTTTCAGTTAGCAGCCAAACACATTAACAATGTGCACAACTCTAGTTGTTCTTATTGTTGTTGTTGTGTGCCAACAAGTCGGCCTTACTCTTAGCTACCCCTCCTTGGGTTGCCGAGTCCGTATCACTATGGAAGTAGATTGCCCAACCTTCCTTCCGAGGTTTGAAGCACCAGCCTTCTGGTTAGCAGTCAAGGGCCTTAGGCACTATGCTACCAGAGCTCCTCTAGTTGTTCTTAGAGAGGCCTAAATGGGGACAGGCTTCTCTGTAAGCCCCAGGAGAGCATTTACAGTTTTTTCCTACCTGAAGAAAGCCATCCAGGTTAGTCAAAGCCTGTTGTTGTTGTTATGTCCCGTCGAGTCAAACCCGACTCATAGCGACCCTTCCTTGGGTTTCCGAGGCAGTATCACTACGGAAGTAGGATTGCCCAACCTTCCTTCCAAGGGGTCCTAAAATCTGTGTATGATGTTTCAAGGTAAATTATAACCATGGGCAGGTATAAAAAAATGATAAATGATTGAAGTAAACACCATGAAGTCATGGACTTGGAGAAAATATTTACAATCCATTTAAACAATAAGTATCTAAAGCATATAAGAGAATCTACAATCAAAAAGAAAAAAATATGGCCAAAGGATATGAATAGCAATATAGAAACATTCGTCCAAGAAAAACTCTCGCATATGTATATAGAAACATGTACAAGAACATATATTTCAACATTACAGAAAAAAATTGGGAACAGCCTCTCTCTATATATATACATATATATATTTATATTTATATATATTTATGTTTACAAATATATATATATATATATATATATATATCCATAATTACATTTTGTGTGTGTATGTATGCGTTTAAACCTATGTGACTAGGAATTATAATAAAAGTATTAAATAATGATTCTAAAAATATAAGCATTATAGTTCATAAAATTCCAAAATAGTTAAGTACTACCCAGAAGCAGATGAAGTAAATTGTTTCCACAGTTATTCCTCAGTAGCAATTTTGGAATATTGGTCATGCTAAATGCCTGTGCAAGGTTAGTAATTACTTAATGTTTATCTAATAGCAGATATATGTTTACATAGATGATTACAACAGGAATGTAACCAGTGGGAAAAAAATGAGAAATATGTTAGTATTTGCAATCTAAGAGGGAGGAAAGATGAGCAGCAGGAAATTTAATCAAGTCAGCACAGGGGGAAAAAGTTGTAAATGAGGAAAAAGGAAACAAAATTTACTCAATAATTAACTAAAAATATGATGAAAACTTTTTTAATATCATTAATCACAGTAAATATGATGGGTTGAAGTCCTTTATCCAATGCAAATACTATCAGATTGAATAAAATAGAGAAATACAGGGAAATGACATTTGCAAGTGATATATATAAAACAAAATATCAAAGAAGAGTTGGAAGTTAAAGGATGACCAAATCATGCAAATAGAAACAAAAAGGAAGTAGAATGCTAGAATAGAGGGTAATTCCGGTTAAAAGGCACAGAAAGAAACTAATTATATCTAAACTTTACTCCACACTTACTCTTTAGATTGAACCATGTCAATTTGCTATTTTGCTGGTCAAAAGTAGCCAAATATTGGCAATTTCAAAAGGGTCAAGCATTAAAAATCTTTTTAAAATAAATGAAGAACATCAGTACATTATAATTCTATTAAAGCAAAGAGTGTTCAACATTGGGGACTGGTTCACATTATTTGCTAATCCTACGAGTGCTGGAAGAGAAGAAGTAGCCAGGAGGGCTATTGCATGAACATGTAACAAGTCAGATCAGACTACATTAGCATACAAAATAATAGTAATTCAGAAAATCCTTCCAGCTTTATGATTCTAAAACATGTTTTTCTCACACACCATATAACCTTCCCAGGAACTTTCTCTGGTATACATCTATGTATGTAAATATATATTTGTGTGTGTGTGTATGTGTGTGTGTGTGGAATCCCATTGTAGTATAATTGGTTAAGTGCTCAACTACAACTCAAAACGTAGTGGTTTGAACCCACTCAGAGGTGCCTCAGAAGACAGGCCTGGCTATCTGGCTGTCTGGTTTCTGGAAGGTCATAGCCTTGAAAACTCTATGGAGAAGCTCTACTTTGCAAACACGGGATTTGCACGAGTCAGAATCAACTTGATGACAACTACCAACAACCACAAAAAGAAGATACATTCATCAAGGTTGAAAGAAAAAACATAGACTGGGAGAAATAATTGCAACATAAATAAAAACAAATTTTAAAATAATATTCATAATAAAATGAGGAAAAAACAAACTACCAACAGAAAAACAAACACAGGATTAAAACTGGCATTTCACAAAACTGGAATGGTAAACAGCCAGAATATATACTTGTTCTAGTTAGCAGTCAGGGAAATAGAAGGAGATAAGATTTGTATGCATCAAATTTTCAGAAACCGAAAAAAAATATCAAATAGACTAAGTGTGGGAAATAGGAACTCATATAAGGTGGGTAAGATGATAACTCATTACACTTTTTTGAAAGTCTAGTAACATTAGAAAGACACACCTTTTAAATCAACAGTTCTTTTGAGTTTCTATCACACAGTACATTAGGGATTTATAGGTGTATTTATAGCAATGTTGCTGTTGTGAGGTGCCATTGAGTCTATTCCCACTCTCATAGCAACACTACATACAACAGAACAAAACACTACCAGGTCCTGTGCCATTTTCACAATCCTTGCTATACTTGAGCCCATCTTTGCAGGCACTGTGTCAATCCATCTAATTGAGGGTCTTCCTCTTTCTTGTTGGCCCCCTGCTTTACCAAGCATGATATACTTCTCCAGGGAATGGTCCCTTCTGAAAACATGACCAAAGTAGGTGAGACGAAATCTGGCCATTTTCACATTCAAGGAGTATTCTAGCTGCACTTCCTCCAGGACAGATTGTTCATTCTTCTGGCTATTCATGGTATTTTCAGTATTCTTTGCTGACACCACAACTCAAAAGAATCAACTCTTCTTGGGTCTTCCTCATTCATTGTCCTTTTACGTGCATGCTTTTACTTGCATACTAGGCAATTGAACATATCATGTATGGTTAAGTGCACTTTAGTCTCCAAAGTGACATCTTTGCTTCTTAACACTTTAAAGAGGTCTTTTGTAGAAGATTTGTCCAGTGCAATATGTCATCTGATTTCTTGACTGCTGCTTCCATGGGTGTTGATTGTGGAACCCAAGAAAAATGAAATCTCTTCCATCTTTTCTCCATTTATCATGATGCTATGTATTTATCCAGCTGTGAGGATTCTCGTTTTCTTTGTATTGAAATGTAAGGCACACTGTAGGCTGTCATCTTTGTTCTTTATCAATAAATGCTTCAAATCATTCTCACTTTCAGCAAGCAGGGTTGTGTCATCTGTATATCGCAAGTTGTTAATGAGTCTGTTTCCAATCCTGGTGCCATGTTCTCCTTTATAATTTATAACAATAGCTATAGTTACACTTGTATTATACTCTTATTTATTATAATTTGCTTACCAGTTACAGAAATAGTAACACAGTCAGGACAGTCATCAATGAGTGAACAGTTAACCGCAGTTTGGTACATTTAATCTGTGAAGTATTAGGGAGATATTTATTAGAGTGACTATAAATACATATATAAATATAAATGCATATGTTTGGGATTGATCAAATAAAAGAAGAGAAACCAAATGACTTTATCATTTTTACCAAAATATTACATTTTTTAAAAAAAATTAAAGAAGAGGACAATTACATTTAAGTATTTGAGAAAGTGCATATGAATATGAAGTAAAATGTGGAAAGACTAACTCACACAATGCTATCTTTAGTTACCTTGAGTGTGGGAGAAAGTTCTAAATAGAAAGGGTAGACTGGCAATGAAGCAAGAAGACATTCTTGGTCTTTCTCCTGTTAACATCCCTTGTTAGGCTAATTGCAAAGAAGGTCTCTGTCTATAAACGCACTGTCTAGTGCTTTTATAAATATAAAGAAAAATAGATTAATTTACCCCAATGATTTTTAAAGGTTAGTAGTTATTATCATTTATGGTGGTTCTTTGACAAATGGCTTGACTATATCAGTTATGCTTTACTTCCCCACTAGATGGTAAAAAACACACTCTTCATTACAGTTTACAATTGGACAAATCAGTTATTTCTTTAAAATGATCACCAGGTATGTATTTTGCTAAGCTTTAAATGATAATGAGTTAGAAAAATCTAGTTATTGTTCTGAAACAGCAACTTTGTTGGTTCTTTGTTCTGCCACAGTTATGTCACATCATCCAAGAGAACAAAAGCTCTAAAATATCCAAAACCAAAGTAAACTCTCAGTGTACAAGTATAAGAAATAACTTGTCAGTAATGTGATAGGTTAGTGATCAATAACATAAGTCAGTATACGTCGTAATTTAAATCTGTCTCTAACAATGTAAATTTTATTACTTTTTATCAACCTATGTTGTTGTTGTTGTTGTTATGTGTCGTGGAGTCAGACCTGACTCATAGCAACCCCTCCTTGGGTTTCCAAGGCAGTATCACTATGTAGTGCCTAAGGCATGTGACTGCTAACCAGAAGGCTGGCGGTTCAAACCCACCAGCCACTCCTTGGAAGGAAGATGGGGCAATCTACTTCCGTAGTGATACTGCCTCGGAAACCCAAGGAAGAGTTGCTATGAGTCGGGTCTGATTCGACGGCACATAACAACAACAACAACATGCAGGAAAGCTATCACTTTGTGCCAAATCTATTTGAGAATTTATCTACAACTGCTGTTTCACCTTGTCAACTGTCACTCTTACTTACATAATTATTTACTCAGTAATTATATGTAAATTCTAAACTACAAAATATTAGAACAAGGGATTTGTAGGGTATTTCATGACAAAATACTGACTTTTTCTTACTGAATGGTAAAGTTTCTCTTAAGATACTATTTATAAGTGTTTTCTATGTTTTATATATATTGTCCGTGTGCTAGAAGAGAACAAACCAGTAGGGCTGTTCCAGGGACATGAAGACCTGGAGAATTCATAGCAAAACACAACAGTATGCACATTAGGTAGCAGTTCAAATAATCCTTCTAGATTTATTCATGTATTTGACAAAGATATTCATGATTTTCTTTCACTTTTACAATAGCATTGGAAAATCTGGCTTTGACATTTGGGCTCAGTTTACAGATTACTCATAACAATAACACATTCTTTATAGTGTACTATTTTAAGTTAAATAATCTTTGTTTTGTAGAATAATAGGAAACTTATTTTAGAATTCCAAATCGAGCGAGGAGATCCCTGGGTGGTACAAACTGTTAAGCACTGGGCTACTGTCTGAAAGTTTAACAGTTTCATCTCATCCAGAGCCACCTCAAAAGCCAAGCTTACCCGTCTGCTTCAAAAAGGTCACAACCTTGAAAACCCTGCGGAGAGTTTTACTTCAAAGTTGATACATTACAACTAACAATAGCAAAAGTAAAAATTATTTATAAAAAGATATTAATCAAAAAATAATTTTGCCTCTTATTCAATACTTTTGAACTATTTCCATCAATTTCTTAGGACTCTTCTAAGTTAGCTGAGCTGGAATTATTTTTAGAATCATGTATCGTGAGTGTTCACTGAGATTTAAAGCATAATGGCTCAAAAATTGAAAATGTTACATCTAATAATGGCTAAAAAAAGACATCAAAATATTTTATAATAGACACTAATACAAAAAATAGTAAATGAATGTAGAAAAGCAATAGAAATTAAATTTTACCCCAAAGTGGAAAAACCCATATTAAACTATAAAATTCAGGCAGGGCAGATCCCGTTTTACTGGCTCCTAGTGAAGAGAAGAGTTTATGTATTTATTTTAAAAAGTCAGTATCCCATTAAAGTAAGGATGTCCTTAACAAAATTTGCAATACATCAATGTGAACAGCAAAATTTGTATTAAACATGTTCTTTTCTCACTATATAACTCCCTTCTTCCTTTCTGAGCATTGTTGTTTGGAACTTTATATGTGTCAGTCTTAGATGTAAAATTGTATGATTATATATTCAGAATACTTTCCTTTCACAAATTGAAATTAGTTTTGTAATTACTCCTTATTTTGCATGAGAAAAATACCCATTATAACCATCAGCTAATTACAGAAGATATTTTCAAGATTTTAGCTCACTTAATGACCACATCATATTGAGTGATGTTCACTGTTGAAGTTGAATTAAAAGTTTAAAGTTTGTTTGTTAAAAACAAATATCATTCATTTCCATTAATATCTCTAGTGCACTCACTCTTCTTTTAATGATATAAATTTAATTTCACAAAAGTAGTTCCAAATGATGTCAGAAAGATGGAAATTTATGCCAATCCTTTCCACCTTTTAACACCAAAACCAAAAACCAAACCCACTGCCATTGAGTAGATTGCAACTCATAGTGACCCCATAGGACAGAGTAGAACTGCCCTCTAGGGTTTCCAAGGTTGTAAATCTTTATGGAAACAGACTGCCATATTTTTCTCCTGCAGAACAGATAATGGAGTAGACCCTACCACTTGGTGAGCAGCCAAATACTTTAACCATTGCTCAACCAGGAACTCATAAAACTTTTTTTTCCCTGAAATCAAACATCTTCCACCACTGCCTGACAATTGATCACAATGTAGGCGAGGGCAGAAGTCAAGATCAATCCTCACACAATGGTATCTATAAATAAGGATAAATACAATTCGGATAGTCTTCGATATGAATTCAGTTAGGATTCCCCTCCCCTTTATTTTCAATGATTTAGGATGAAATTTTCCTCCAAAATCCACATACAATTAGCCTTTAAAAGTGACTTAAGTGAAGTGATAATATCAGTTGAATTTTTTTAGCTCATGTACTTCAGAATCTAAAACTCACTTACTTCATTTTATTGCTAAATTCCCTGGTCCTTTGGAAATTTTAGCTCTCTTTTCAATAGTATATTCAAACCATAACCAATCTTGGAGACATAATTACCTTGGAGACATAATTGGCAGAATATATTTCTCCTATAATTTTTATAAACATTTTTTCACATAAATTTTTTTTAGCTATGTGCCAGATTGTGACCTATGATAACTATGCCTTCAATCAAAACCCAATAATTCACTCTAGTGAGTAGTTATATTGTTAACAGGGACTTTACCAGGAAAAGTTTAAGTGGTGGTGCAGGAACTCTAATTCACCCCCCCAAAAAAATATGTAATGTTCCTTTTATATTACTTTATACTTCAGAGAAATTCCTTATTAAAAGGAATTTGCTTGTATTAACTAAGTCCTAATAAAGTGCCTTCACCTTTACATACAGAGAAACACATAGAAATAGAACTATATTCAAGGAATAGGATTTAAGTAAAGCCCAAAATCCTTTTTCTTTTTTTTCATATGTTGAATGTCAACTCTGCAAAACTATTATAATCAATCTAGAGACAGCAGTCTTGGGCTATAATCTTTTGGTAATTTTAGGAAAACTTTAATAGAAGATAATGCACATGTGCATTTTTTATTATTATTGAAAGAGTGGTCTTAAACAGAAATGAAAAATAAATAAATAAATAAGATTTTTTTTTTTTTTTTAAAGTAGAATTGACCCAGGAAATGTAAACTTTTAATAGAAGTAACCATTTTTCTGATAAACTATGTTACTTTCATTTTTCAACTGTAGAGATATACTTCCAGACTTGGAAAATACGTTACACTTTGGTGTTGTTTAAGCTCTTTCAGGTTATGTACTGACAGTGAAACGAGCAATGTTTTGCATTTAACTAAGAGGTATATAATCATACAGTTAGGCAAGAAGTAGCCCGCTAAAATCAGAAAATCTGGTGGTTCAGTATGTGCAGGCAAGTAGAAAGGTATCAGATGTCAAAAGATCAAAGAGCAAACATGTGACATCTCGTTCTGCTTCCTTTCTGTAGTAAGCATCCTTGTGCCTACACATTTTAGTCATGGACAGGAATTTGTTAAATGCCTACCCTTCAACCTTGCCCTCTAATGAGGCAGGGTACTGATACTTAGATTCATTCAACATTCATTCAATTTTATTTGCAAAACACCAACTGTGTGCTTGGTACTCTCTGAAGCACTGTGGGTATAATGGACACTAAAACACACATGATCCCTGCCTACAAGATCTTATGATCTATTGGCAAAGACAAACAGTAATCAATAACACAAGTACATAAGTCAAAGCTTCCCAGTTATTAGTTGCTGTTTAGTCAGCTGAGTCATGGTGGCCCCATGCACAAGAGAACAAAATGTTGCCTTGTCCTGAGAAACCTTCATAATCAATGACATGCTTAAGGGAAATGCTGGTGGTTTGAACTAGAATGGTGCCAGTGCACATGAAGAAGTATAAATGCATTCAAGAGATAACTCCCATATAAAACTAAAAGGATGTAGTGATGAGTGGGTGTCATAAAAGATGTAATTACATATACTGACGCCATACTAGTCTGATTCCTTATATGATTTTCTCCAGTTATACTGTGCTACCCAGGTATGTTGTTGTTGTTATGTGCTGTCGAGTTGGACCCGACTCATAGCGACCCCTCCTTGGGTTTCTGAGGCAGTATCACTACGGAAGTAAATTGTCCAACCTTCTTTCTGAGGAGTGGCTGGTGGGTTTGAACTGCCAGCCTTCTGCTTAGCAGTCAAGTGCCTTAGGCACTATGCTACCAGGGCTCCCATATATATATATGGGACCCAGGTATAGATCCAGGTATAGTCATAGATAAAGAGGTCAGTTCAATTATGCTCAACCAGAATTGATGTTTTGCCCAGATGTAATGAAAAAGCAAAGGTGCAAGAGAGTTTAGGTCATTGTTGAGAAAGTTATTAAAATAGTGGACCATCCAATCCAGAGTGGACTAAGAAAAAAGGAAAAAAGGATGTTATTATTCGTAAGGAGATGATAGCAGTATCAACAGGCTGGAGCTACTCACTGGATGGCACAGAGATTTGTTCTACCTGCCATGTAAAGTTAGTCCAACTAGCCTATGAAATTATGCAAAGTAAATAAATTTAATAGCAATAAGTCCCTTGTTGAATGCATAAGGGAAATAAAATATTATTTTTACGTGGGAGAAAAAAAATTCTAGTTATCCACTACTTAATGTTGGCATGATTCAACAAGTAGTACAATCGTACTTAAAATAAATTCATCACTGAGATGAACTGAGAGCTGTTGTTGTTGTTATGTGCCGTCAAGTCGGCCCCGACTCATAGCGACCCCTCCTTGGGTTTCCGAGGCGGTATCATTACAGAAGTAGGATTGCCCAACCTTCCTTCCGAGCAGTGCAGACTAATTAGGTACCAAAGCAGGAGGTATGGAGGGGAAATCAGTTGCAATCAAGTTGATTCTGACTCATGACAGCCTGTGTTCTGCTGAGCAGAACTGCACTGCATAGGATTTTCAAGGCATTAATCTTTCAGAAGCAGATCTTCAGGTTTTTCTTCAGAGGTGTCTTTGGGTGGATTTGAACAGCCAACCTTTAGATTATTTGGCAAGTGCTTAACTGTTTTGCGCCACACAGGGAACTAGTTAGATACTACTTACTATATTCTTATCATAAAAACCAAACCAAACTCACTGTCGTCGAGGTGGGTCCGACTCATAGACCCCTCCTTGGGTTTTCGGGTTTTTGGGTTATCACTATGGAAGTAGATTGTCCAATCTTCCTTCTGAGGAGTGGCTGGTGGGTTTGAACTGCCAGACTTCTGGTTAGCAGTCAAATGCCTTAAGCATTACTCCACCAGAGCACCTATTCATAGTCCTTATTAATATTGCATGATGACTATTTCATCTCAACACTGTTGTTGTTGTTAGGTACCAATGAGTCAATTCTCACTCATAGCAACCTTATGCACAACAAAACATTGCCTGGCCTTGCACTCTTCCAACAATAACTGCTAAGCTTGAGCCCATCATTGCAGCCACTGCGTCAATACATCTCGTTGAGGATCTTCCTCTTTTTCACTGTCCCTCTACTTTGCTAAGCATGATACCATTCTCCAGGAACTGGTCTGTCCTCAACATTAATAACGATTAAAAGAAATTTTAAAAACCAGTAGAGATATACGAGAAGGATAGTAAAGATAATCTTTGTCTGTCCCAAGGGATCAATACTGAGGTCTCACAGTTTGGACTACCTGGATAATTGCTTTAAGTATTCATTTTTTAATATATACACACAACTTTGTCAGTTTTGTGCACATTTTAGAGTCCTTAAAATCCACTACTGTCAGGTAAATGAACACATGAGTGGAAACAGGGAGAAAAATCTGCAGTGTTCATTCTCCTGCAATGGTTGGAACTGCCTGACAAGCAGCCCCAATTGGCAATGTGGCTCTTGGATCCATGAAAAACACAGCTGTGTAGACTATGGTGTAGATCAAAGGTTGGAAAACCTATTTTTATTTTAATGTTGTGAATAACATCCTGATCCAAGAACCACATAGATTTTTGACATAAAGGCTGCATAGAGAGAAGTCAAAGGCCTTCAGTTCAGAAGTTCCTCGGAAGGACCGTGAATATATGTGAATAGATGGAAATGAAAGTGCCAAGATTTAAAAAGAGTCACGTAAAATTACAGCAAGAAACTTGGAATCTAAAAATACTCTCAATGCAGGCAGAATGAATTTTAGAATGCTATACACTCAACTTTTACTTATGAAAATAAATAACATGCTGTTTATAGCAACAGTGAGCTGTTGTTCTGTATCTCTTAAAGGTGATTATAAATGTGTCAAGATTACATTTGGGGTTCCAGAAGCAGAGCTGATCTTATTATCAGAAAATGTTTGTGCTTAACTGGGATTATTTCTGCATTAATTTTAATTACTAACTGGTAAAAAAGAAAAATATGGTAAGGCTATGATCTGTTCTACTAAAATAAGATATATATATATTTAATAAAAAGGTAGCAGCACCTTTTCTACCTCCTTTTTCCCTAATGACATATGTCATTACATTTTTTCCACCTCCTATTACCTCATACAGTTCAATTTTTGCTTCAAAATTATTTCTTTAAGTCAAGAAAATCTACAAAGCTATTTCTGATAACTAGATGCTTATTATATAGATACCAAACAGAGTCTAGGAGCTCTGGTAGCATAGTGCTTAAGGCACTTGACTGCTACCCAGAAGGCTGGCAGTTCAAACCTACCAGCCACTCCTCGGAAGGAAGGTTGGACAATCTACTTCTGTAGTGATATCACCTTGGAAACTCAAGGAGGGGCCACTATGTGTGGGGCAACTCGATAGCACATAACAACAACAATAACAAACAGAGTCTGCCCCACCCTGATCTCCTCCACTTGAATAAGCCACCATTGTCCAATACTCTTTAAAATAGGAACAGAAACTGTTGAGTTTTGTATTTACAAAACGTCAGGGTCAATACTGAAAAGAAGAACCTTTAGCAGTTTAATGCAAGAGAACATTCTGCTCCACAGTGTGTAGCCAAGTTCCTGAGGAAGACGGCCTGCAGTTTATAGAGTTAACCTAAGTTGCTTTCTGGCTCATTTATTTTTATAGGTTCCTCACTTTTAAGGTTTCCCACCCCTGCCCCCCAGCAAAGTTTCATATCCCTAGTGAATGCCAGTTCTCAAAAATACCTGATAAAATACCTTTAAAAACTACAGGAAGATCAATAAACTCTTTTAAACAGCTTCTAAAAATGTCTTTTTTTTTTTTTTTCTGTTTTCTCACAATCAACATGATATTTAAGGAAGTTATTAAAGCATTTTGAGGGCTCTGTAACCTTATAGGATGGATCTTTAACACATTACAGGCATATGTCAGCAACTTCAGTGTATACCGTGCCTTTAAATTGATGAGTATTTTATAAAGTGATTTGCTTTTAATTTGAATAAATTACTATCACAGCAATGTATAGTAAAAAGATCTTTATGTATAGTTAATTATTTAGCTCAGGGATTTAAAGCTGTGTGGTAAATGGGTTTCTCATTTTCTTAACAGAAGGTTAGTTCAGGCTTTTAAATGCTATCATAAGTTGGCAGCCGGGAGATCTTTGGTTGGCCTCTATTCTTTCGATTTGTTATATGCTACCTGCTATCAGCTTCAATACTTGGGTTTGCCAGATGCTCTTGCGTATTTTGGGTAACCTCATGCAATGCAGTTATTATGTACAATTATACAACCAATTCCCAACCACTTCAATTTAACATTACCCTAGAACAACAAAGGCAAAGAAATTCGAGCCTATCCCATTCCACGAGTGTATTAATGCATAAAATGAGTTTAATAAATGTTTGATCTCAAATTTATTAGGTGATTATGAGGAAAATAAAACTTGATCTAAAATCAGAATTGTCTGTCTCTCTCTCTCACTATGTGGATATGAATATTCTGCTGAAAACTGGTTTAGCTGTTGCTTTCTGCTGCTCTGTGTTACTCATATTTTCCCGGCCTGGGAACAGATGGTACACCACCTGACTCAGAACAGTCTAATGTAAGATTCATTGTGCTTCACAGGAAATCAAAGATCAAGCAACATTACAGAAGGTGACGCAGCACCTCAGCAACCAGTAACACAGTATGATATAGTCAAGTGGCAAAGAGAGAGGGGAAAAGAGCAAGAAAGTTAAAAAAAATCTTAAAAAGGAAAAGACAAAGAGAGAGTTTAATGTGTCAACCTACTTGGAAAATAAAACATTCAGTTCTGAAAGGCTAGTATTTGAAAATAAATTCAATGTCCATTCCAAGCCTTTAGCTCAGGACAATAACTCTTTTTCCAAAGGATTTTAGTTTTCTGATCATTGCCAACAATAAAAGATTGTTCTGATGTTATTGCTCAAATGTCTTAAATTTGAGTCAACTTCAAGGCATATTATTAGTGGAGGATGAGAGTGACAATTGAGTTAGATTTGTAACTTTAATAAAGCTATGGAGAAAAGGCCTATGACAAGATAAGTTGAGTTATATGGGCTAAGGTGTCTTTACGGGTATTAAAAAGGGAGACCAAATGCTGTGGTATAAGCATCTATGAGAACTTCCTCCACTTAATTCACAATAGGAGTCAGCAAATTATGGCCCATGATCCAAACCTAGTCCATTGTCTGTTTCTGGAAATAAATTTTTACTGGAACACAGTATGTTCATTCACTTACATCTTGTCTATGGCTGCTTTTGTGCTACAATGGTAGAGCTGAGTAGTTACAACAGAGATAGTATAGCCCACAAAGCCTGAAATATTTTCCATCTGACTCTTTACTAAGAAAACTAGCTGAACTCTGGGCTAGATCATATTTTCCTCTAATCATCTGCATATGAACATGAACTTTTACCCAAACCAACTCACTTTCTGTACCTTTTAGAAAATAGTTCCCTGCTGGGTATGAATTCCCTGACTTTCAGGCAACATTTTATCTCTGCCACTTTCCCACTCACCACTACCACCATGAGTTCAGAGCAGTATTAAGGGAAAATACATTAAAATTGCCTCTTAATGCTCAAATGTCAAATTCCTTGTCAAAAGAACCTACATGTATAATGCCTTTTGGCAACTATATGCTAATTTGTAGTCTTTCTCCCCTTATGCTGCTAAATCTTGTTGAATCATTTGTTCCTGTCAGGCTGTCACAACAAAAAAAGTTTCAGGCTCTAGACAAATATCACGTGAGGATGTATTACTAACCTCGTTATCTCTGTAACTGCTTGTAACACAAACTCACCCCCAGAAACAGAGTGACATTATAGTGCAGTCAAGACATTTACAAATAAATTACTGCTGAAAAAATCATAATAAATGAAACAGCATTTCATCCACAAAGAGCACACTTGAAAATCCATTCTCAAAGTCAATTTGCTATTTCCACCCTACATTAGCCTAATACAATGCACACGAGGCAGTCAGTGGTGTTCCAGGACAGACTCCCTGAAAATAAGCCTTGAAGGATTTCAAAATATCTGAGAAACTGCATTACTGGTCAAGATAATGGCATTTTTATAACAAATGAAAAACAGCAGCTGAAATTCACAAGGGCATGAGACTGGGCATGAACAATCTGGTTCAAATACAACCCCACCATCTGCCACTTCAGGCATCAATCTAAAGCAGGTCAGGGCTTCACTTATTTTACATTTTAAATCCATATCAGTTAGAGAGCTGATCATGAGACAGAAGGATCCTTTTTCTTGCTGTCTTTCTCCAGTATTTCCTTGCTACTGAAAATACCAGCTCATGTATTCAAAACCAATCTTCCACCCAACCTCAGAGAGAACCAGATCATGTTGGTCAGAGAGGTAACTTGTTGGAAATACTAAAAAAAAAAAAAAAAAAAAAAAAATTCTACAGAAAACCTTTTATACTGTAAGACAAAATAAAAATTAATTGGATCATTTTTTGGACACAAATTTCTGTCTGGTATCTCCGTATTCACTCAACATTGGGTAACACGGACATCAAATGCCACTGAGGAAATGATGAATCTTCTTGATTCTCTGAGTCTTTTCAGCAGGTCCAATAAAAATCTAAGTGACTCTATGGAATTAGCAGTGGTGGTTAGAGGGTTTGTTGCTGATCAGAATTATACTATCACAAGATCACTTTAATAATTTCATGTTTAATCACTTTAATGTTTCATGTTTCATAATATACACATTATATATAAATATATATGAGCTCTGGTAGCATAGTGCGTAAGGCACTTGACTGCCAACCAGAAGGCTGGCGGCCACTGGTTCAAACCCACCAGCCACTCCTCAGAAGGAAGATGGGGTAATCTACTTCCATAGTCATACTGCCTTGGAAACCCAAGGAGGGGTCGCTATGAGTTGTGTCTGACTCAACAGCAAATAACAACAACAAGAAATACACACACACACACACACACACACACACACACACATTACATGTATCCTTCTTGTGAGTATTAAATATTTCATAACTATTGGGAACTGGAAAATTTTAAAGAAATATAATGCTATGACTCTGGTAATTCACTGACCTAATTAAAACATCAAGAACAAATCTGATAATTTCTTCAGCATCACAATCCTTGATGAAATGGCAATGATTTTGCTTTTGTTCCTAGAACAGTCTCAGTATATAAACCTTTCAAGATGGTCTTCCAAGACCAAGAACTTTAAAGGTACAATCTAATGGGAAATTTGCTAAATAATGTAAATGATAGCTCAAAATTGCCTACCAATACTAACTTTTCTAATAAGAACATAACTGTGTGACATTGCAAGGTAAATGGGGTTGAATAAAAAAAGTTATCAGAGTTCAAGTAAGAGAGTGGAATAGGTAGACAAACTACACAGACTCTCTTCAAAAAAGAAAAGAGGAACAAATTAACACAGATACAGAAGATAATCCTAGAGCCCTGAAATTTGAAAGGAAGAATACAGAAGTGGATTGAACTCCAACTTGTAGAAGATCTTGCATGAAAACATTGAAAAAGGAGACATATTAGAGCTGCAGACCGTCAGGGATCGTGAGGGCATGGACAGCTTGGATATTGCCAAGTAGTGATAGGACCTAAGAATTAACTTGAAAATTGGCCTTGCTAGCCAGGGGCTGCAAGGAGGACTGCACTGGTGGCTGGCAAATGAAAGGAGAAACAGTGAAGAAGGAAACAGATTGAGTTGTGGACTTTTGGCTGTCCAGGGGGTGCAGGCATTTTGAATGTTTACAAGCAGTTGGACTATTTGGGGGTATTTAAAGTGATAGTGTTCTCTCAGATTCCAGAGACCTAAGAATAGGCTCCACTTGCCAGGGACAGTGAGGACATATTGGACACTGAGGACTGGAAAGATGTGATATTCACCTTCTTACTCTTATACTCCACACTCTCTTGGTGAACAGAGATGTGACCATCTCTCACTCCCACCAACCTTCTGAGCTAGCAACAATTCCATCCCAGTCTGTGGACTCTGACAGTGCCTGGGTGCCCTGCCCCACCCTGCCCTAATTTCTTTTTTTTTTTTTTTTAACTTTGTTTGGTTTTGTCTGTTTTAAAGTTATTATTATTATTATTATTTCATCCTTTTTATTCTTCTTCTTTCTTCTTCCCTTCACAAGTTCTAGTTTTTGGCTTTTTCTAGCTTCCCTTTTCCTTGTTCTCATTTTTTCCTCTTGTGGTTCTCCCCATTCCTTTTTTTTTTCTGTTTTGCATATTTCCCATTTTCTTACTCATTATTTTACTGCTATACTTCTTTTCTCTCATTCCTCCCTCCCCAGTTATTGTGGAGTTGTTTGTTTGTTTTTTCTATTCATAATTCTTTTGGCTTTCTACAGTATTTCTTAAAATATTTTCTATCATTTATTGCCTTTCCTCTTTTTTTTTCTTTTTTCTCTTTTTGATGATTGTTACTACATGTTTATGCAGTATTGTTTTTTGTCCTCTTGCTTTTATTTTGCTGGTTTTTTGATTGTTGTTTTTTTCTAACAGACTAAGAGATAGCAAAAGTGTCCATACAACCAAACCACAACTTCACATCCTGCAGCTCCAGTTACTGAGTGAGAGATACCACTTCCTTCTGAACCAACTGGACAATGATACATTACCACCAATAAAAGCCTGATTCACTTTAACTGCTCTTCACAAACAGTTAACAGAAATTTGTGCAGCCACTCTCATTCTCTACCACACCCATCAGGAGACAGGAGGAGAATGCATAAGTGCTTCCAACTAGTGAACAGAGGAGCACAGCTCTCTGTTTACTCAGATACATCCAAAGAAAGAAAGAAAGAAAGAAAACAAAAATCTTGGGTGAATCATTCAAACACACACTCAACCAAGATAAAGCAGTAGAAACAAAGGAGCATAATACAGACCCAGAACACATCCTTGAGGAAAAAGTAGCATTGGAAATCCCTGATAAGGAATTCAAAAGAATTCTATATCAGTACCTTAAATGGATTGAGAGACAAATCAAGGAAAACACTGACAAAATTAAGGAAAACACAGACAAAACCCTAGAACAATTTCAGAAAAAAATACAAGAGCAAACTGACAAAACAAATGAAAAATTAGAAATGATACAAAATCTATAGATGGAAAACCAAGTGAGTATTACTAAATTTTTAGGAATAGATAACACATTGAAAGGGCAAAGGAATAGAATCAAATCAATGGAAGACAAAATTAAAGAGATTGAAGATATATACCTGAATATTTCTTTGGAAAGGGATCAATTAGAAAAGAGATCAAACTAAAATGCAGAAAGCCTAAGATTCACATGGGATACAATCAAAAGTAATAACCTACGTGTAATCAGAATTCTAGAACAGGAAGAGAAAAATAAAACCACAGAGAAGATTGCCTAAGATTTTTTGGAAGAGAACTTCCCTGATATGATGAAAGATGAGAAAATATCCACTCAGGAAGTCCAACGAACCCCAGACAGGATAGACCCCCCCAAAAAATCACCAAGACATATCATCATCAAACTCACCAAAACAAAGACAAAAATCTGAAACAGCACAGGAAAATAAAAAATTACCTACAAAAGGCAATCAATAAGAGTAAGCTCTGATTTCTCAGCAGAAACCATGCAGGGAAGAAGGCAATGGTATGGTATATATAAGAACCTGAAAGAGAAAATTTTCCAACCAAGAATTATATACCCAGCAAAATTGTCTCTCAAATTGTTGTTGTTGTTATGTGCTGTCAGTTGGACCTGACTCATAGCGACCCCTCCTTGGGTTTCTGAGGTAGTATCACTACGGAAGTAGATTGTCCCATCTTCCTTCCGAGGAGTGGCTGGTGGGTTTGAGCCACAAGCCTTCTGGTTAGCAGTCAAGTGCCTTAGCCACTATGCTACCAGAGCTCCCTCAAATATGATGGTGAAATTAGAAGATTTCCAGATAAGTAGAAATTAAAGGAATTTGTTAAAACTAGACCAACCTTAAAAGAGATACTAAAGGGAGTCCTTTGAACAGAGAACCAACAATGGCAAACAACCAACCATTAATACACATGAGGAAATAACTCAGAAATCATCCCAGTTATAGAAGTATCCAAAATAAAATAAGCTTACAAGATTGTAAAAAAGGAGCAGATACATCAATTGGCAAATGAGGACAACTACAAAACAAAAAGAAGGAAAAAATAGTATAGTGACAGAACTTCTAAATGGTGATGAAGTCAAGAGAGTTGCAAGATAAAGTGGACTGTTCTGAACTCAGGGAGAAAATTATAAATAACAGGATAACCTCAAAGAAAAATGATAAACCTTCACATTACAAAGAAAAAGAGGACAAGCATAAATATTTACCAAATATTAAACAGAAGCAACAAAGGAAATGATAACATGATTCGTAAACAAAATGAGCTCAGTACAGAAAATTATATGGAACAAAGAAACCAGGAGCACCATGAAAAATCACATAACAAACTGAGAGAAATTAATTCATACTTGTTGATAATTACACTGAATATCAATGAATTAAATGCACCATTCAAGAGACAGAGAATTGCAGAATGGATAAGAAAGCATAACCTATTGATATGCTGTCTACAAGAGACACACTTTAGAGACAAAGAAAAAAATAAACTAAAAATCAAAGGTTGGAAAAAGATATATCAAACAAATAGCAACCAAAAAAGAGCAGGTGTGGCGATATTAATTTCTAATCAAATTGACTTTAAGACAAAAACCACCATAGGAGACATGGAATGGCATTATATAATGATTAAAGGATCAATCAAACAAGAAGCTAGAACCATAATAAATATCTATGGACCCAATGAAAGAGACCCAAAATACATAAATCAGACTTTAACAGAATTAAAAAGACAAATAGATGACTCCACTGTCATAACGTTGCTGTTGTTGTTGTTGTGTGCTGTTGAGACAGACTCAGCTAACAGCAAGCCCTCCTTGGGTTTCCAAAGCAGTATCACTATGGAACTAGATTGCCCAACCTTTCTTCTGAAGAGTGGCTGGTGGGTTTGAACCACCAGCCTTCTGGTTCAAGTGTCTTAGGCACTATGCTACCAGAGCCCCCACAGTCACAGTAGGAGAGATTAATATACCACTGTCAATGAAACATAGAGCAACTGGAAAACCAAAAAAAAAAAAAAAGAAGAGCTAAATAATAGAATCCACCAACTTGGCTTTATAGACATCTATAGAGCACTTCACCTCCAAGGTAGTATCACTATAGAAATAGACTACCCAATCTTCCTTCCAAGGAGTGGTTGGTGAGTTTGAATAGCAAACTCAAAAAAGATGCAGAAGAACTTAACAATACAATACAATATACCAACTTGACGTTATAGACATCTACAGAGGACTTCACTGAACAACAGCACAGTATACATTCTTTTTCAGTGCACATGGAACATTCTCCAGGATAGACCATATGTTAGGTCATAAAGTAAGCCTAAATAAATTTAAAAACTTTAAAATACTGCAAAACGTCTTCTCAGATCACAATGTTATTAAATTAGAAATCAACAGTAGGAAGATCAAACAAAAAAGAGCAAACACATGGAAACTGAACCACACCCTCCTTAAGAATGACTGGGTAATAAAAGAAATAAAAAAAGGAATTAAAAAATTCCTTAAATCAAATGAGAATGAAAACACAACATACCAAAATCTTTGGGACACAGCAAAACCAGTGATCAGAGGCTAATTTATAGCTATAAATGCACACATCAAAAAAGAAGAAAGGGCTAAAATCAACATTTTAAATCAACATCTCTAACAATTAGAAAAAGCACAGTAAGAAAAGCATACAGTCAGTAGAAGAAAAGAAATAAAGATTCAAGCAAAAATCAATGAAACAGAAGATAGACAATAGAAAAAATCAACAAGACTAGAAGTTGGTTTTTTTGAAAAGATTAATAAAATTGACAAACCATTGGCAAATTAAACAAAGAAAAAGAGAGAGAAAATACAAATAACACAAATAAGACACGAAATGGGTGACATCACAACAGAACCAACTGAAATAAAAAAGATAATATCAGGATACCATGAAGAACTATACTCCAAAAAACTTGAAATCTAGAAGAAATGGACAGATTTCCAGAAACACATACTTACCTAAACTAACACAGACTGAGGTGGAAAAGTTGAATTGAACCATAACAAAAGAAGAAATTGAACAGGTCATAAAAAAAATTGCCAACAAAAAAAGTCCTGGCCCAGATGCTTTACCAGAGAATTCTACCAAACATTCAGAAAAGAACTGACACCAATTCTACTCAAACTATTCCAGAACATAGAAAAGGATGGACTCCTCCCAAATTTACTTTATAAAGCAAACATAACCTTGTTACTAAAATCAAAGACATCACTCAAAGCAAAAGTGCAGACCAATATCCCTCATGAATATAGATACAAAAATCTTCAACAAAATCCTAGCCAATAGACTCCAACAACGTATCAGAAAAATAATACATTATGACAAAGTGAGATTCATATCAGGTATACAAGGATGGTTCAACAATAGAAAAACAATCAATGTCATCCACCACATACATAAAACAATGGAAAAGAACCACATGATCATATCAATCAATGCAGAAAAGGCATTTGATAAAATGCAACACCCATTCTTTAAAAAAAAAAAAAAAAAAAAAAAACCTCTCAGCAAAATAGGAAAAGAAGGTACATTCCTCAACATAACAAAGGATATATATGCAAAACCAACACCCAACATTATCCTCAATGGAGAGAGACTGACACCATTCCCTTTGTGAACAGGAACCAGACAAGGATTCCCTCTTATCACCACTTCTATCAACATTATATTGGAAGTCCCAGCCAGGACAATAAGGCAAGAAAGGGAAATCAAAGGCATCTAAATTGGTAAGGAAGAAGTCAAACTATCCTTATTTGCTGATGATACGATCCTATATAGAAAACCCAAGAGACTCAGTCAAACTGGAACTAATTGAGAGATTTAGCATCATGGCAGGATGCAAGGTTAACCTACAAAAATCAGTTGAATTCCTTATACCAGCAGAGAGATTGCTGAAAAAGAAATAAGGAAATCAATACCATTTACAATAGCTACCCCAAAAAATAAAATACATGGGAATAAATCTTACCATGGACACAAAAGACCTGTACAAAGAAAACTATAAAAGACTACTTCAAGAAACCGTAAGAGAGCTGCATAAATGGAAGAACATCCCATGCTGTGGATAAGAAGATTGAACACTGTGAAAATGTCAATACTACCAAAGCAATCTATAAATTCAATGCAATCCTGATCCAGATCCCATCACCATTTTTGAAGGATATGGAAAAACCAATCATTAACTTTATATGGAAAGGAAAGAGAACTCAGATAAGCAAAGCACTATGAAAAAGAACAGAACAGGAGGTCTCACACTCCCAGATCTCAAAGACTTCTATACAGCCACAGTAGTCAAAACTGCCTAGTATTGGTACAGTGACCAACACATGTTGTTGTCGTCATGTTGTTATGTGCCATCGAGTCAGCCCCAATTCATAGAGACCCCTCCTTGGGTTTCCGAGGCAGTATCACTACCAACACGTAGACCAATGAAATAGAATTGAGAACCCAGAAATAGATCCATCGACCTATGGTTAGCTGATCTTTGACAAAGGGCCAAAATCCATTAAATGGAGAAGAGATAGTCTATTTAACAAATGGTGCTGGCAACACTGGATATCCATTTGCAGAAAAATGAAACAAAATCAGTACCTCACATCACACACAAAAACTAACTACAGATGGGTCAAAGACTTAAATGTGAAACCTAAAAGTTAAAAAGTTCCTCAAGGAAAAACTAGCAACAAATTTGGGACCCTAATATTTGGCATAAATAAACATCAAGCATAATCCAAAATGCACAAATAGCTGAAGATAAACTAGATGAATGGGACCTTCTAAAAATTAAATTTTTATGTCCTTCCAAAGACTTCTCCAAAAGAGTAAAAAGAGAACCTACCATTGTGAGCTGTAAAAGAGATGCAAATCAAAACAACGAGATACCATCTTACCCTAGCATTAGTAGCAAAGTTCAACAAGACAGAAAATAACAAATGTTGGCAATGATGTGGAGAGATTGAGACTCTCACACACTACTGGTGGGACTGTCAAATGATACAACTGCTGTGGAAAGCAGGATTGCAATTTCTTTAAAAACTGTAACTAGAAATACCATGTGATCCAATAATCCCATTACTAAATATAAATTCTGAAGAAGTGAGAGGCAGGACAAATGCAGATATATGCACACCCTTGTTCATTGCAGCACTATTTACAATAGCAAAGAGATGGAAAAACGTAAGTGCCCATCAACAGAAGAATGGATAAGCAAACTATGGTACATACACACAATGGAATACTATGACGCCCTAAAGAATAACATAGAATATGCAAAACACTGTATAATGTGGATGAACTTGAAGGACATTATGTGAAGGAGAATAAGTCAATCACAGAAGGACAAATATTGTATTAGTCCATTATTATAAAAAGTCAAGGATATGTTTACATATGGAAAGAAACTTTCATTGTTGGTTACCAGGGGTGGGAGGGGTAAGGAACACTGCTAGATAAGTAGAGACAAATATTAATTTGGGTGAAGGGAAGGGCAATGTACCAAATGTGAGTGATCAACACGGTGGCTTTGAGGAGGAAGAAGACATAGAGAGGTGCATGGGAGGTACAGACAACAAAGATGAACCCTTTTGCACATACAGTACTGCATTGTCAGTGAAGGCACACATTGATCTATGGCTGGACAGGTTGAACTATTAGGTATGTCTTTGCAAGGAGGAGTGTGACCGTGGCCATGTATAAGGTTGGGAGACAATGTTTCTACAGGTGTATTTGTATGTTCTGTAAGAATTTCTAGGTATATAGTAGAACTGACAAAGGATAGGGTTGTAGTCACTTCTTGGCCACAGCAAGCTACCCAGAGGGAGCAAGAAGTTGGACCTGGGGGCTTGAGACCATGGTTGCAGGGGACATGTAGCTCAACTGGCATATCATACTACACAAACATTGTTCCACATTCTACTTTGGTGAGTAGTGACTGGGTTCTTAAAAGCTTGCAAGGGGTCATCTTGATGCAACAATGGATCTATCCTCATCCAGAACAAAGAAGAATGAAGAAAACAAAGATTCATGGAAACAATTAGTCCAAGTGACTGGTACACCATGCAATCCTCAGCCTATATGACTTAAGACTGAAAGAGCTAGATGGTGCCTGGCTACCACTGTCAACCACTCAGAGGGGGATCTATGTGGGAGATCCTGGATAGAATGGGAGAACAAAATGAAACAAAACTCAAAATCATAAAAAATAAAGGGGACCAGGTTTGCTGGTCTGATAGAGCTTGGTGAAATCCCTGAGCATATGGCCCTAGCTACCCTTTGGGTCTGGAATTGAATCCAGTCCTATGGTTCCAGCCAAACAAAAATAGGCATATGAACTGAATATTTACCTTAGACAAATACATCCTTGGAAAGATCTATCATGGGAGAATAGAAGGGCTGTGTATGCCCAGAAAGATAGCTAGGGGGCAGGAGTTCATGGGAGGGAAGGACACAGGGAAGAGATAACTATGGTGAAGAAGTGGGAAGAGAGCTGTTGCATTGTGGGAAATTGCAGTCAATGTCATTAGACAAAGTGTATGTGAACTGCTTTATGGAAAATGAATTTGCTCTGTACACTTTCACCAAAATCACAATAATTTTTTTTAAGTTATCATTGTCTCCAATTTTACTTTTTTATTTTAATGCCTCAATGACAAATTATACTTGCATTCCAAGATTGAGCCCACTGAGAATGATATTAACTTGTCTAGCAAACTTGGGAAATAGATAATTTAGATTATAGATTTTAGCCAGAATTTAATCACTGATTCCTTAATTTTAGGAGCTCTGGTGACACAGTGGTTAAAGCATTTGGCTGCTAATGAAAAGGTCAGCAGTTCTAACCCATCAGCCACTCCATAGGAGAAAGATGAGGCAGTCTGCTTTCATAAAGATTTACAGACTTGGAAACTCTATGAGGTAGTTATATTTCATCCTACAGAGTTGCTATGGCAGTGGGTTTGTTTTTTGGTTTTCTTTAAATTTAAATATATGTAAGTATATGTATATGTGTGTGTGTGTGTATATACACACACATATATATTAGTATATATATGTGTGTGTATATAATATTTATATATTTGATTTGTACCTTTTATAATAATTTTATACAAATATTTTCTCTTCACTCTAATATAGCTCATAAAGCTAACCAATAAGGCTAAAAGAAGAACTAATTACACAAAGGTTAGAAGAGAAAAGAGCTCAGTCTTGCTTTCATAGTCCCATAGGAATAAATGAATACTGGGAACACCAATTTCACTTTGACCTGAACATCTATATTAGTAGTTCTGATGTAATGTTGATATGTTTTCAGATTTTGCACCACTTAAATCAACAAAATGAAATGGAGTAATTCATTCAACAAACATTTACTGAATACTTGCTATACCCTGTGGGAATCAAGGAGACAATTTGTAATGAAAGTCTTTTGGAAGAAAGTGACACTTAAGTGAATTCTTAGAAATTAGCTAGGTCAAGGTTGGAAAAGAGTCTGCTCAATAGCCAGAGCAAAGATGCAGAGAAGAGAAACTATATGGTGTGTGATGAATATGCAAGCAGTTGCCAGCTGCAAGAAGTTCCAGGAGTTAGAGTTCCTCCCTGTCCCACCCAGTAGCCTAAGCTGAATGCTCTAAATGGAGAACTCATTGGTTCCTTTTGTATCAAAAAAAGCAAAACACAAAAAAGAAATTGAGAGAACTCCACTCTGTACTCCCAATCACACTTGAGTTTTCCTGACACTGTACCCAGCTGCCTTGCACTGAGTGGAAGTAAACTCAAAGCCACCAAAAAAGGAAAAAGAACTCAAGTAGTTTGGCATTATGGAAGCATACAGTACGAGGCAGTAGGTGACCAGAAATCTGAATAGAAATATAGTCGAGGACCGCATAAGAGGACATTTAGACCAAGTTAAGAAACTTGAGATGTATATCTTACATCATAAGAAAGAATTAAAAGGCATTAATTAGGGAGTGCAATGTGTTTAAATCCTTATTTTTGAAGGATCATTCTAGCAGGTGCAACGAAGATAAGTGGATTGGGACAGGAAATAAGAAAGGAGACTAATTAAGAAACTTATAAAGAAGCAGCAGCCAGATGAGTGATAATGAAGAAGTGAACTAAGGCAATGACTGTAGGGATGGATTAGAATAGATGACTGAGATTTTAAAATCAGCAGAATTCAGTGATTCCTATGGATAGTAGCTGAGCACCAGGAAAACCAAACTCATTGACATCGAGTCTATTCCAACTCATAGCAACCCCTAATGGGTTCCCTTCTTTATGGAAGTAGATCACCCCATCTTCCTTCAGCGGAGTTGCTGCGGACCTTCTGGTTAGCAGCCAAATCCCTATCCACTATGCCACCAGAGCTCGTTATAGTAGGTAAGAGAGAATAGTGAATTGCTTGCAAACTCCTAGCTTAGCTTCCTGGTCTTAATTCCATCAACTTAGCTAGAGAATATGGAAGGAAGAGAGAATTTGGTGGGGAAAGATGAAGTTGCTTTTGAACACATCAAGTGTAAGATTCCTAAGGGACAAACATTGGGTGGAACCCAACAGGATATATGTCTGGGGAGATACACAGGATTTATGATCATACATTTATGTTTGGAGGATGAGCATGGAAAACTGAAGTAGAAGAAAAGGTGAGAAAGGAGACAAGAAGTAACAATTAGAAAAATAGCAGACCTAGGAAAATGCCTGATCACAAAAGCCAAGGGAATATGTAATGTAAGGATCAATAATGACAAACTTAGCAGAGGGGATCTGAAATGAGGACTGGGGAAAGCCTCAGTTGGTGATAAGTATTTAGAAACCATATTAGGTGGATCAAGGAATAAATGGGAAGTGAGCATGGTATAGTAATAAGACTAAGCAAAATAATTTGGCACCTTTTCAAATATTAGTAAAAAGGAAACAAGACCAAATATCGTTTCTAGTTATTTCAGGAGAGTTACTCTAACTTGTGCAAACTCCTGACTTTGTGTTTAATGCACATATGATTATAAGAAACTAAATTTTGAGAAATGGAGAAATATCAACATTAGGAGATGGACAATATTGCTATTTAATTAAAAAAAAGCATCCAAGAATTATGGAAGTTAAAAGGAACAATAAATAATACAGAATTAGGATTGGAGAGGTTTAGAGATCACTTTATAATTCTTGAGTGTTTTGAGAACAATGTCTCATGAAGATACTCTTACAAAGGGCCAATTTCTGTTTGTTTTTCACTTTAGCAATAACTGACTTGTTCATAAACTCGATAAAGGATGGAACACTTCTTATTTTGGGGACATCTAATGTTCTGAAAAACAAGGGCACTAATTATCCAACTTCATCCTAGTGTGAACTAATGTGTCCTCTAAAATGTGACGATAAATTATGAATCACCATAGTTTCTCCTTGTTTCTATTTTTAATTGAAGATAAATAGTAGACAATAGTAGCTTAAAGGCTGATTCATAAGCAAAAACTTGCCCTAGGAAAGATCAATTTCACAAAGCCAGTTCAAATGATTCAATCACCAACCTCCAATATTAAGTGAAACTCCTACTTTTTCCCTGCTTTGACCAGAATAGATTACCACTGCAAAGCAATTTGCACTTCACAACTTTAAAGGGAAAAAGAGGACTAGACATGCCACAAGACACTTAAGCAATTGTCACAGACAGATTGTTGATTCTATCCAGAGGTTTATTCTTATTTTCATTGTATTCTGCAAAGATGAAGCAAAAAGTGCTAACGGATTCTGTTTTATGTTTTGTGTTGTTATATAGATACATACAGGAGCTCTGGTAGCATAGTGCCTGAGGCACTTAACTGCTCACCAGAAGGCTGGCGGTTCAAACCCAGCAGCCACTCCTCGGAAGGAAGGTTGGGCAATCCTACTTCCGTAGTGATACTGCCTCGGAAACCCAAGGAGGGGTCGCTATGAGTCGGGGCCGACTCGACGGCAAACGACAACAACAACATAGATACATACATACATACATATATATCTATATATACAAAACCCACTACTATCCAAGGAACTCTGGTGGTATAGAGCCTAAAGCATTTGACAGCTAACCAGAAGGTTAACAGTTCAAACCCACCAGCCAGTCAATTCTCTCTCATAGCAATCCCCATAGAGTCTCCAAGTCTGTAAATCTTTATGGAACTAGATTGCTTTATCTTCCTCCCACAGAGCAACTGGTGGGTTTTGGTGAGTTTGAATCACTGACCTTCTGGTTAGCACCCAAAGTATAAACAATAAGTATAAAACAATGAGCTACCAAATTGCTTCACAAAGTTACAAAGATCACTTGTACATCTAACTATATTACTAGGGAATATACTTTATTGTTATTAATTCCAAAATTGTGTGACCTAGCCAAAAGAGAACAATCTGAAAGGATCATCTTATTTTTTTTCTGAATTTTCAACAATGCTCTGCAAATGATTCAGGCCTGGCTGGTAGAAAAACAACTATGTCTGAAACAGAAATCAGTTTTGGCACCAGAACACGTGATTCTGTCCTTTTTAACTTCAAGCACAATAAATAAAAATAGCAAGTGTTCATTGATGAAAGCAGCAGTCTCAAATTCGGGGAGTGGGGGGAGTGGAGGGGAAAGAATTGAAAGAAAAAAAAGAACTTCCTTCTATTGATACACAGTGGAAATAAAGTTCATGCCATGGTTCTTACTATGAAATACTATTATTGCCAGAGCTAGAGACCTAAGAAGTATCCTGTTGTTGTGTTGTTGTTATGTGCTGTCGAGTCGGCCCCGACTCATAGCGACCCCTCCTTGGGTTTCCAAGGCAGTATCACTACGGAAGTAGGATTGCCCAACGTTCCTTCCAAGGAGTGGCTGGTGGGTTTGAACCGCCAGCCGTCTGGTTAGCAGGCAAGTGTCTTAGCCCCACCATGTATACTCTGGAAAATGATGTACTGCAAAGAACCACCCTTCCTGTGTAACCTAGGTAAAACTCACAGATGCCCCTGCCTTGACCTATTACAAGGCCAGACACAGACCCTTCAAATCCTTTTTCCTCATCTCATAAATGATTACAGGAACTGCTTGTCCCCATGGATCAATTGGAATAAAATGCTTGTTCATCACGCTTGGGTGAAGTTCCCCAGTTCCCTGACCTTTGGCCCACCCCAGCCTGAGGGCGCTCTGTAAGAGCAGCTCCTGAGAGTAGGTTGGCCTCAGGGTAAACATTCTCTGATCATGCCACCCTTTCATCCCACATCCCCACACCCAGTTCTTTCTAGTGGTCTACTC
>NW_006921595.1:25975123-25995269 GCF_000298275.1 Orycteropus afer afer | reverse complement strand
TCGGCCCCGACTCATAGCGACCCCTCCTTGGGTTTCCAAGGCAGTATCACTACGGAAGTAGGATTGCCCAACCTTCCTTCCGAGGAGTGGCTGGTAAGAAGTATCCTAGATGTCTCTATCTTTTCACATACTGTTATCAGAATGTCCAGTTACTTCCACATTCAGACTTCTCTTGTTTTAACCCTTTCTCTCCAGCTCTGTTGCTTTTACTTTCTTAGCATCTTTCATTTCTTCATCACTGAACTATGATTTCATGGGGGTAGGCTTATGACTGTTGTTTCCCCTATGCATGTCTAGTGTCTAGTCTCATAATGGCTAGCTCTTATAGGATCTTTTTAATGAATTTTTAGTGAAAGACTCTTCATTGATTATTAAACTCTACTTCTGATTTTAATCTTAATCCCCACTTCACTGTATTTCCACACAGTCAACAGAAAACTGTTGAGATATTTTTACCTTGCTCAAAATTTTTCAATGACTGCTCATAGCTTACAGAATAAAAATCTAAACCCCTTAGCCTTGCACACAAGGAACTTTATCTTGGCTTCAGCTTATCCCTTCAGTCTCATCTCCTCAGCTTCCTCCACTACCCCTTATCCAATTAAAGAAGTGATTGTGTTGTTGTTAGGTGCCATCAATTCATTCTGAATCATAGTGACCCACTGTGACAGAGTAGAACTGCCTGTCAGGGTTTCAAGGCTGTAATATTTATAGGAGCAGATTGTCAGGTCTTGTCTACTGTGGAACTGCAAGATGGGTCTGAACATCAAACCTTTCAGTTAGCAGAGGAGTGCTTAACCACTGAGACACCAGGGCTCCTAGTTCCTTGCAAACCCCATGCTTTCCCCTGTTCTTCCTTTCTTGTGGATCTTTCTAATTGTTGCTTTTGGGTATGCTCCTTAGTTCATCAGCCTCAACATGAACTCTTGCATGAAGTCTTCATCAAATCCTTCTCCATACCTTTTACATCCTCCTCTACATACATTTGCTGTGAGTATTGTGCACTTTTACAGAATTATCTAGCTGAGCTCAAATTGACTGTCAACTCGAAAGACTAGATACGAAGCTCAGGGAGTTAGTCAGTTTAAGATAATGGTGGTATAACAATTTGGAAAAGGATAGTGAGAATGGGAGCACACTTGATGAATGTAATCAATGTCACTGAACTATGCAGATATAAATTGTTAAAATAGTACATCTTTGGCTACATATATTTTCACCAGTGTTAAAAAAAAAAGAAAAAGAGTTTATACATTGTATTTTGTGCATGTAAATGCCTGTTTTTGTGTCTCTCTTTCTAATAGATTCTGAACTTCATGTTTCTTCAGGTATTCCTGAAGAAACAAAGACACAAAGTATTTTTACATCTTTGTATTCTCAACACGTAATATTGAACAAGGGCAGGCACTGAATAAATGTTTACAGAATAAACCAGTGCATTGAAGGAAAACTATGTGGTCTAATGTTCATTTACAGAGATTACTAGTGACATAATTGTTGGAAATATGACTTGAAAGTGAATATAGCTATTCCTCTAAATCAGGATCCAGAGTAAACAGAGCCACTTACTTCAATAATGACGTCAATGCCAGCATTTTACCTGTCAAATCCAGGCAAGACAGTGAAGGCAGAGCCCACCACAGTGTATCTTACTCACCCACTGCCATCAAGATGATTCTTACTCATAATGACCCTCACTGGATTTCCAAAGCTATAAATCTTTACCGAAGTAAATTGCTTCATCTTCCTCCTGTGGCATAAAGAGAAGGAGAATGGTATTTGGCTTCTACTTCCTTCTGTCCTCCAGTCTCCAACTAGTCCTCTTCTTGGCTGTGCTCAGACAGGAACACTGCCCCATCCCTCTTTCCCCTCTAACTGCGAAATGTTTGTAATATAGAGAACAGTAAGCAGAAAGTCCATGCAACAGTGATTTATTTTATTATTTTTTTAATTATTAATTTTTGTTTCTGTTGTAGAGAATATACATGACATAAACCAATTCAACAATTTCTACATGTGCCATTCAGTGACATTGGTTACACTCCTCAAGTTATACAGTCATTCTCACTCTGTTTTAGAATTATTCCTCCCCCATTAGCATAAACTCACTGCCCCCAAGTTTCCTATCTAACCTTTTGAGTTGCTATTGTCAATTTGATCCCATATAGATAGTTATAACAAGCTCAGTTGGCATAGTGCCTAAGGCATTCGACTGCTTACCAGAGGTTGGTGGTTCAAACCCACCAGCCACTCTGAGGAAGGAAGACTAGGCAATCTACATCCGTAAAGACTTACTACCTCAGAAACCCAAAGGGGGTTGCTATGATCTGGAATCGACTCGATGGCAGTAGGTTTTTTGGTATACTTATTTAAAAAGCATAATTTTCAAGGCAGACATTCTTTACTAGTTAGGCTAACCTTGTTTTATTTTAAGAAGACTTCAGGAAATATTTTTTGGTTTAAGATTGAAAGATTATCTTACGGCAAGCACTTTGGGAGTTCATCCACCCTCCATGGCTCCAGAAAACATGGTTCTACAAGAATTTGAATTTATGTTCTGCATTTTCCCCTTTTTTATCAGGATTCTTTTATAGAATCTTTGATCAAAATGTTCAATAATGGTAGCAAGACACAATACTACCCATTGTCATTGAGTCAGTTCTAACTCATAGCAACCCTGTAGGACAAAGTAGAACTGCCGCCTAGGGATCCAAGGGCTGTATCTTTAAGGAAACAGATTGCCACATTTTTCTCCCAAGGAGTGACTAGTGGCTATGAACTGCTGACCTTTCAGTTACTAGCCAAACACTTAATCACTGCACCACCTTCTTATTCTGAGATTGTGGTGCAGTGTATGTAAACATTGTTGACATGCTCTCAATTATATCACTTTATGCCTGGTAAGACATAGTAGTTGCTACGTCTCCTCTATAGCTCCAGCACAGGCCAGGATTCCTCTGAAAACTTAGGAGCTGACAGCAGTGTACTGCTAATATCAGTCTCTAGATTACCTCACCATCCTCTGCTGACATTTTAACTCTTTCGTCAATAATGTAATTCATTCTGTATATTTATTTCCCTCATTTTTAAATACTTAGTCATTTTTATGCTGACTTATACACTTAAACATAATACAAAATGGACCAAACTGAGAATCGACAATGTGAACTTGTCCATCTTGAATGTGGAATCTTTGCTAAGCAAATAATTAAGTAGTCAGAAGTTACCTAACAATTATTTCATTTATAATTACACTCTTTGATTCTTTAAAATCAAAATTAGTAATATATATTTTTAAAAATGCTAACCAGACGGCTGGCGGTTCAAACCCACCAGCCACTCCTCGGAAGGAAGGTTGGGCAATCCTACTTCCGTAGTGATGCTGCCTCGGAAACCCAAGGAGGGGTCGCTATGAGTCGGGGCCGACTCGACGGCACATAACAACAACAACAACATTTTTAAAAATAAATGCCATCAATTTTGATTTTTTTTAAAAGATTAGAATTACAAGTCAGTCAAATAATTAGGGTTCAGAGGTTATGCCCAAAACCTTGTGTTAGTGAAGAAAATATCCTAATCTTCATAAATAGAAAATACAAGCGATTGCTCTTTTAATTTTCAACATTTGTATAACTTTGACCTCAACAATCCAACCAAACAAAAAACAAACTCACTGCTGTAGAGTCGGATCCGACTCATAGCAACCTTTCCTTGGGTTTCCGAGGCAGTATCACTACGGAAGTAGATTGCCCAACCTTCCTTTCGAGCAGTGGCTGGTGGGTTTGAAGCACTAGCCTTCTGATTAGCAGTCAAATGCCAGGCAATATGCCACCTGAGTGCCCAACATCGACAATAATAGTATAATTGTCCTAACTTTCCCTGAGTTCTCAATTCAGAAAATAGCTTTTCCTGATTATGCTTATGTAACAACAATAATAATGAAATATGAAACAAATATCTAATAAGTATGGTAATAGATGATTCTAAAAAATATTTGTGCCAATAATAGTTGCAATATAAAACACATATCTATTATGTGCAACTAACTACTGATAAGGGAGCTCTGGTGGTGTAGTGCCTAAGGCACTTGACTGCTAACCAGAAGGCTGGAGGTTTAAACCCACCAGCCACTCCTTGGAAGGAAGGTTGGGCAATCTACTTCCATATTCATATACTTCTGATACTGCCTTGGAAATCCAAGGAGGGGTCGTTATGAGTCAGGTCCAACTCGAAGGCACATAACAACAACAACAACTACTGATAAACTTTTAGCAAAGACATCAACTCTGGGTTTCAGTTTCTTTGGGAAATTAAGGGATGTGGATTATATAGCTTTTCTCAGTCACTGATTCAGACCCCTAATAGTTCATAAAATTAAATATTCATATCCATTGCAATTTCTACTTCTTAAATCAATACATAAAATAATTAAAGATATGTTTCCTTTCAGAGGGAATATTTAAGATTCTCCATGTGTGTCCTTAGCTGAGCATTCTCAGTCTTAGAGAAAGGCAGATGCAGATGAGCTCGCTTCATGACTCAGTCACTTAATTTCTGACTCAGTTTATATCGCCTAGCTGGTACATTATTTTTAAGCAGCACATTGCTTTTTTTTTATTCTCAGGCAAATATTGTTTAATTTGTATGCATAATTGACCATTAGTTAAAGGCAGGAAGCACAAGGCATATTGATGGTAAAATGCAATAAGGAAATCAAGGGCATAATGATACAAATCTGTAAATTTTGTTTAATTTGTCCATCATCAGATCAAAATTTTTGTGTATTCTTATTACTTCAAAAATCAATTTGAAAAGGATAAACGAATGCTTATACCATACAACTTAAGGGAAATAAAAGACAACCCCTGGATGAAATATGGTTTTTGAAGATTTTTCAAATAACAGTTTGAAACTGCTCCCTTTTTTACCCAGTTAAAAAGAAAACATGAACATTGTAAAAAATAAATTAACTGATTTGTTTTTTAAAGTGCAAAGAGATAGAATTCTATACATCTAGTCATATGGCAGGACTGTCTTTGTTTTTAATTCTCTCTCATAACATGTCTTGTAAAATGTATATTTTAATAACCACTCAGTCACAAAACTAAGCATACTTTAGATTGTTAAATTCTTTATTTTAAAAAGCTGTGACCTTTGATATAAAATTAAAGTTAAAATACCAAAATTTTAATAGAAAAAAAAATTGATATTTTATGCATTTCTCTTCTCAAGATTATATTTAAATATTTTAAGAAATTTTAAAGTAATTTACTTAAAATGTACTATTTATATGTCACAGAAATTATTTAAAAAATTAAAAACCCTTACAGACTTTGTGGAATTACATATCCCACTGGAAAATTTTTTTCAAGTTAAAACTTTTGGAAGATACTTAGCTTGGCTAAACTCTGATCTTTGTAGATAAGACTTCATGAATCCCACAGCTTTGAAGATCCAAATTGGACTAATCTCAAGGGAATTTTAACAGCATTATTTAGTTGCTTAACAGCCAAACTAAAAGAGAAAAATAAAAGTCAGGAAAATAAATATCTATAAAAGAGTCATCTATTTAAAAAGTCTTCTTTTTCTTCCACTTTCCTCTCCCACTCTTTTCCAACTGTGCCTTCTTTGTGGGCTGTTTGATCCAGTTTTAAATGGCCTAACACAAAATTGACCTTATTAAGACATTCATGTCATCCAAACTTCTTATGTATAGAACCCTATTGTTTTATTTGTTTGTTTGTTTATTTTTCCCATTTGGAAGGTAAGAAAGTTTTCTGTTACAGGAATTTGAATTTCTGATACCTGCTGTTAAGGAGAGTCTATTTTTTCTTTTCCCCTTAAATTTCTAATTTGGAAAACATAGAAACCAAGGAAAAGCTACTTGTTACCCATAGTCATAACAGAACATACCTAGATAGAGTTTACTTTTCTCCTATGTAATGTTTTCAATTTGAATGTTTATATGGAATTCAGGGGCTGCATTGAAGGAGAAAGGAGCCCTAGTGGCACAATGATTAAGTGATGGGCTGCTAATCAAAAGGTCAGTAGTTGGAACCCATCACCCACTGTGGGAGAAAGATGAGAACATCTGCTTCCTAAGGACTTACCACCTTGAAAATCTTATGGAGCAGTTCTACTCTCCTATAGGGTCTCTATAAGTCACCATGAAGGCAATGGGTTACTAAAGGAAAGAAAAAAGAGAACTTTCCTCAAAAACAGCATGTACAGTCTTCAGAGTCCAGTCATTGTGTATGTATGTAAATGACAAAAAGAATAGGTATAATGAATGTCTAATTGAATTTTTTTCTGGTTTCCAATTCCTTTCACTCACTTTTCTTGAAAAAAAAAAAAATTAATAAAAATATCTAATATTGTGTTTCTGCTGCTGAAACATCTGTGCATTGAGATCACAGTTGAAATCATAACTATGGAAATAAAATTGTCATTTTTGTTGGAGTTGTCACTTATTCTCTTTCCTTCATGGAGAATAATGAAGAAAAATAGCTAAGCATCTGAAATGTTGCCCTGTACCTGAGATCCTAGTTTGAGTTTTACAGTGGGTACCTTTCATTTCATAATTATTATCAGCACCTAATCTACTGCCAAGAAGCCCTGGTGGTACAGTGGTTAAGCACTTGGATATTAACTGAAAGGTCATGAACTCACCTGCTACTCCATGATAGAAACGTGGCAATCTGCTTCCATGAAGACTATAGCCATGGAAACTCTAGGGGCAGTTCTACTCTGTTCTGCAGGGCTGCCACGAGTCAAAATCAACTCAACAGCTATGGGTTAGATTGCGTCGGATCAGATAATCTACTACTTGAGTAATCCTGGTGGCCCAGTGGTTAAAGTGTTGGGCTTCTAACCAAAAGGTCAGCAGTTTGAACCCAGTGGTGGTTCCACAGGAGGAAAGACTGGTGATCTACTCCTGTAAAAATTACAGCCTAAGAAAACCCATGGGACAGTTCCACTCTATCCTACAGTGTCATTGTGAATCAAAATTGTGTCAACAGCACACAACTTCAACAATTTTCTAGCTTCTTTTTTAGTAAGTGAAAATTGGGATAATGGTGTTTCAAGAGACTGCTGACAGTAGGGTTAAACCAGCATAAACCAAAACTCAAACCAAACACATTACTATTGAGTCAGATCTGACTCATAGCGACCCCTCCTTGGGTTTCTACTGCTGTATCTCTAGGGAAGTAAGTTGCCCAATCTTCCTTCCACCTAGTGGTAGGTTTGAACTGCCAGCCTTCTGGTTAGCAGTCAAATGCCTTAGGCACTATGCCACCAGAGATCCCAGGAGATAAATAATTCTTTTGAAGTAGGCATATGTACATACAGTGATTGAAAGAAGATGCACAGAACATGTTAACACTCTTCTGATGAATCTCATTGGCATAGGTGAAATTTCAAAATATAAAAATAAATACCAACACTATACCTTGCACAGCAAAGGGATATGGTGCTCATATTACTCAAATACCAAATTTACAAGTGCAAGCATTCCATTAAGGAGGAAGTAATGTCAAAGTATCTGGATGAAATAAAATTCATTCAACACTAAAACTATGCTAAACAATTTCTAAAACTTGCAGACCCAGAATCATCATAAGCATGTATCGTGCTACTGATATACAGAATTTATTCTACTTGTCATATTCTTTGTTTGTCATAAAGAGGATATTTTTGTGCTGATTGTTTAATTAGTTCAATATGGAGTAATTGAAATGTAGCCATAATTGGAAATGATCCAATGAAAAAAAGAAGAAAACAAAGTCACTGCCATCAATTTGACTCTGACTCATAGTGATGTGACCCCATATGGTTTCCAAGACTGGAAATCTTTACAGAAATAGAGTGACTCATCTTTCCTCTGAGGAGCAGCTGGTGGATTCAAACCACCGACTTTTTGGTTAATAGTGAAATAGCTTAACCACTGCACTACCTTAATTGGAAATAATAAGTGAGATAAAAATTATAATATAGATAATATTATTGCACAGATAAAAGTTTTTGGATATCTGAAATCCCTATGTTTGTCCATTTTTTTTACTCTAGCTTTAACTAGTATTTAATATATATCTATTCTAAATTAGACAAAGCAATGACTTGATGCTTATATAAACATATTTCATTTAATTTTCATAAGAGGAAGAATTATCACCTATATAAGTACATGAAAAACTAAAACCCAGGAAGCTTTATTTTTAGGGTGGGAAATGTTAAAAGTCACCAAAAGTTCTGGCCTTATATTGTCCTTACTGCTGGTCCTTTCATATAAATGAGCGTGTTTTCCCAAGAGGTCCCTTTGATTTCGAGAGCAATTTCTGATTCCTCAGATTAGGTCTTGACGTCTACCCTTGAACCAAATGACATAGCAGGAGAATGGAAAAGTGTTCCCGGCTAAGCCTAAATTTTTGCCCGTGCTTGAAATTGCTGGATGGAGTGGACATTGCTGGTCTCCTGAAGCCATATGGACTAAGAATAGAAAAAGGGTTTTCCCCACAGAGATTCCAGGCAGACCAATATAAAAAATACATTTTCATTATATTCTTCTCTTTGGATACCAACATCCACAGACCTTGCTCTCCTTGAATAAACATAACATTTCCTGGCCTATCATGATGTAACTGTTCCATGTACCAAAAAAGTCTCACACCGTCCCATGAGGAGACGACTCAAATTTTGTTCAGTTATTACATCCCAGTATCTAAGACGCAAACAATGGGATATGATCAATCAAATGACTCTCAATGCAAGAAATCATGATAATAGCTAAGAAAGGGACACAGAGAAATGGTAATTATAAATCTGTAGTTTATGCCATATTTTTGAGGTGAGAAGAGCCATGGCTGTTTGCCCTGATGATGAGTAAGTTGCTGAATTAACTGTGTTTCTCAAAAATCTGTCATTTCCCTTAACCTTTGCTTTTCTTGACCAAATATAGTTGGGCATATGAGAATAAATTTCTTTCTGGGGATTAAAACCTTTCTACAATCAGTAGGCAAGAAGTTCTGATTTAAATGCAGGGTGACAATAGTCTCTGTTGGCAAATTTGGAGTTTATCTAGCAAAGCAATTTCTTTAACATCATAACTTTTTAATTTTGTATTTCCAAATTCTTTATAAGTTCTAGATATTTAAGCATATCAATGAATGTATTTATTTGCTTGTATTATTTGCTTATATTATTCGTGCAACTGAGAATGATGGGATATAAACAATGATAAGATTTAAATTGCTTATTCTCAAATCCCTATTTATAAGAATTTATAGGGAAAATGTGGAGAGAAATCTAGAAGTAATCACAATCCTGATAGAGATTAAATAAATTAATATGACAAAAATGCCTATGTGCTATTTTTGTTGTTTAATTAAAGTTTGATTACAAGTCAATTATTTAACAAACAAACAAAAACCCTATGTGGTAATGAGTTGTAGCATTTTTTAAACCCCAAAAGTAGTCAAGTCATGTTTCTGATCTATAATTAGAGGGTGAGAGGACATGTAGTTGTAAGAATAGCAAATTATAATCAGAGAATATGTACATAATCTTTGGTGAGTTATTTAAGTCATTTGACAGTCAGAATTCTAATAAAGATTGTGGTAGATTATAGTGATCATTAGAAATCTTCCAAATATAGTCTGGTTTTCTTCCGTTAAGTACACTGTAAGACAGTCTCTTAGTTGGGCTTCTCCAGAGAGGTAGAACCAGTAATACATATAGAGAGAGACAAGGGGAGGAAGAGAGAGAGAGTTATTTCAAGGGATTAGCTCACAATTTAGGGGCTGTCAACTACAAAATCTAGTCAAGTGGCAAGCTGGAGACTCCTGCTAGGTGATGGTATTGTAGGTGGCTGAAAATTTCAAAATTAATTTTATGCGTCAATATCTGTAGGTCAGACAACAGAATGAATGCAGAGAGTAGAGAAAGCATGAGAGTTCTGCCAAAATATCCATTTGTAGTCTGAAAGTTCCCTTAAGGAAACTACCCTTTCAACTGAGTCAACATCATTAAATCACATTCTGGAAAGAGATTGCATTACATTGCATTAGATTAGATTACCAAACCAAACTCACTGCTGTAGAGTCAGATCCGACTCATAGGGGTTTCACTTCAGAAACCCCTCCTTGGGTTTCTGAAGTGGTGTCACTACGGAGGTAGATTGTCCAATTCTCCTTCCAAGGAGTGGCTGGTGAGTTTAAACTGCCAGCCTTCTGGTTAGCAGTCAAATGACTTAGGCAGTATGCCACCAGAGCTCCTAGATTATGGAACAGCAAATAATCTAGTGTTTGTTCAAACCACTGAGAACCATAGTTTACTTAAATTGACACATAAAATTAATCATCACAGATGGTAATTCCCTGACTCCTTTAGTTAGGTTTGCCTATGTTATTTGTTTTGGCCAATGTAATATGCCACTATATGAGGTAAAACTGAGGCACCAGTTGCAAATTCCCTCTGTTCTCTGTCCCTAATGATTGTGGAAGCTCCTGTAGAGATGGGAACTCCAATTAGCCTGGGTTCTTGAATGACCATATGTGCTGACTCATGTCAACAAGTGCAAACAAGTAAAACCTTCTATTGGGTTAAGCCACTGTGTTTTTGAGGTTGCTTGCTACAAGATTCAAATCACACATGTTAAAAGTTACTTAGTGCATAACACATAATGTTGTTGTTGTTGTTCTTAATTGCCATTAAATGGCCTCTAACTCATAGCAACCTGATGTACAACAGAACAAAACATTTTCCAGTCCCTCACCAACCACACTGTGGTTGGGTCCATTGTTGCAACTATTGTATTTTGAGCACCTTCCAACCTAGGGGGCTCATTTTCCAGCATTTATCACACAATTTTCTGTTGTGATCCTTAGTGTGTTAATTAGCTGATTTTTGAAAATACATCATTAGATATTTCCCCCCAGTGTATCTTAGTCTAGAAGCTCCACTGAAACTTGTCCACCATGGGTGTCCCTGTTGGTATTTCAAATATTGGTGGCATATTTTCCAGGATCAGAGTAACACATAAGCCATCACAGTATGTCAAACTGATAGATAGATGACAGATGATACATAATAAGCCCACCAAAACCCACCCCCAATGAGTTGATTCCAACTCATAGTGACCCTATATGACAGAGATTGCCCCATAGGGTTTCCAAGGCTGCAAATTTTTACACACACAGATTGCCTCATCTTTTTCCCATGGAGCAGTTGTTGAGTTGGAACTGCCAATCTTTTTGAAATACACGTTTCCTTTCTTCTAAACACAATTATCAAGTCTTGTTCAAATGCTATTTTAGTTTTCCCATCTGTAAAAATGAGGTAATAATACTCATTTTGTGTAAATCAAATTGTGCCCTGAAACTTAAGAGGTCTAATTGTTTTGTTTTGTTTTTAATATGAAAATTGAAAGTATTATAGTTTATGACCACTACTTTCTGTTGTCAGCTGATTATTTCCATAAATTCAGTTATTTTTATTTCCATATTTATCCTTCTCTAGTCTGGCCTTCCAAATCCAGACATAGTCAGTGATGAAACATTCTTCTCAGCATGTTTTAGTAACAAATGCCCTTTTTTATTTATTTAAAATTATGATAATTTTTAAAGAAATAAATCAATAAATTTGAGTTGTATCCTCTCAGCAATTGGAAAGTACCTCCAAGCCCCCTAAAGATGACATCCTTCATGAAAATTAGCTTCTAGAAATGAATTTGTTGGGAACAATAGGAAGAACAGGTTATAAAATGTCTAAGAATAAGAATTCAACCAGTGAGAATAGATTTGTTAAAATAAGGATGCAAAGAGGTAAAAGTGCAATATGCAAAGAAGTTTAATCCTTGGAAAGATAATTTACACTTCTTTTCTATTTAAAGGTAGGCTACATTCATGAAGTGATTAGCTTATGTTTCTAAACCCTGTAATTTTCTTTCCCTGGCCTTTGTTGCTCTTCATTGTTCCAGAGTATTTCCTGGACTTGTAAACATTCTACAAAGAACTTTGAAAACTCTATTTCTTGGCATATAAATACAATGTGTGAAGTATTACAGATTTGTCTTCTCTACATGTAACCATTGCTATTATGAATGTGGGATGTGAGGGGAAAAAAAGATAGAACAGCCACATGAAAAGTTAGTTGTTCATAGACAGTTGTTACCAAAAAGCCATTACAGCATATAGTCAGATAGGAGACAATATTGCGGTTTTCGCAGCAGCAGAACGTTATTTGCAAAATGTTTTCACGTTAATCTGCTTATCTTATGTAAGGCTTTTCACATATTAGTCAACGAAACATCAGCTGTATGGTCTGAAATGCCTCTCTTAAGTTTCTATTTTACCCTAGTTGCTCTGGCTTTCCTCACTTCAGGTCTCTGCTTACAGGGACACAAAGAGCTATTTAAAATATGAAGCCAACATTTGGGTGCCAGACAGCATGCTGGTGCCACATAGCATTCATTCTGTAGTGAAACTGCAAACCAAGACCTTTCTGTGCTAAATGGCACCGTATCTCCTCTGCTACTTCTGCTAGGTTTCCTTCATGATGCCAGCTGCTTTTCTGGCACCAGACATGAAGGCTGAGTCTAAATTATCCCTCACTAATACCGTTGCTGGTGTCATTATGCCAGATACACCACCCTGACCTCTCTTCCACCAGGTTAAATTGGAAGGCACATCTTCTCCATGCCTGTTTTAGATTTTTCTTGTTTTCCCTGGATTTTGTACTTTCGCAACATTTTTGTGGGCACTGTGTTAGATAAACGAGTTGATTGCTGTTACTCACGAATGAATTTCACAGCTCTTCATGCAGAGGCTTGCTGCCTTTTTCTCATGACATTCCCCATAATGAGAATGATATAGTTCAAAGAATCATGAAAAAATAGGAATTTTTTCACTCAAGGTGAGACAAAGTCATTGTGTGGTAGAGAATCTATCTATTTACAAATGCCTAGTTCTATGAAGGATTTTTAACTAGTCTGCTGTGTAAATTATTGGTGTACTGAAATTACTTGTATTGCTTTGACTGAGTTTTATAAACTTTTTTGCACAAAATGAAGTCTTTCATAATGTTCACTTCTTTAGCCAACTTATATATATAATATATATAAATATAGCCATCTTACTGACCTTTCTTGTTATCATAAAGGCAGTGATGAAGTATTATGCATTAAAGCATGCCCTCCAAAAGACATGTTAAAGTTCTAATCTGTGAATGTGGCCTTCTTTAGAGAAATGGGGTCTTTCTTTGAAGACAGTAACTGCTAAGTCACACAGAAGTAAGGTGGGTCCTCGTTGTAATACCTTACGGGTGATATAACAGGGAAGTACACGTGTGGAGAGTCACTCTCGTGGGGAAGACACCATGAAGATCCAGCTATACACCAATAAATGCCAGGAACACCTGAGGCGACCGGCAAGGGAGGATCTTCCTCTAGAGCCAAAAAAGAAAGAACATAACTTTCCACCTCACTGAATCTGGACTTCTAGAATCCAGAAGAGAGAGAAAATACATTTCTGTTCTTCAAAGTCACACACCTTAAAGTATTTTTTTTTAATGGAAGCCCTAGGAGACAAAGACAGGAAAGCTTACTGTTTTTTTTTTTTTTTTTTGCCCAAGTTAACCCAAAGGAAAGAGCATTTGAGTATAGAATCAATGGATGCAAAGAAATCCAACTGAGTATAAAAAGAAAAGAAAAGGAGCACACTGGTGTTTGGGAACTAGCCCTCACTAAAAACTCTATGCTTTAAAAAAAAACATAATTGAAACTAAAATGGATTAAGCAAAAAAGGCATTTATTGGCTTTTACATGTAGACAGGGCAGAGATGGATGATGCTTCAAGATTGGCCTTGACCCAGTAGCTCAAGGATGGCATTAAGACATTTTCTTTTGCCCATTTGTGCACTGAATTCCTTAGCATCAGTTTCATTCTAAGGCTGTCTATATGGCTGCCACAGTTCCAATATCCATGGCCACATACACAACGTGGAAAGACAGAAAGAGTTGGCTATAGCTAGATTTCCTTATAAAGTGAGGAACTGTCTTTCCCAAAGCCACTTGGCAACATCCATCTATGTTTCTTTGGTCCAGGTTATCCATTCCTAAACCAATCTTGTTGACAGAAATATCATGGAAATTAGTCTGTGCTGGGCTCTCTGAAATCATCATAAGGGCAGAAGGGCACACCTGGAATGGGGAGAATCGAATCTCCTCCAGACTACTATCAAATCATGGCTATTACACAAAGAGAAATTATGGAAGGAGGATAGGAGACAATCACAAGACCCATACTCACAGTGATTACTGTATCTTGCTTCCTAGAAATTTTGCCTGGGCTACATAAGGGAATTTGCCTAACATAAAGACTATGTAAAGGAGCTCTGGTGGTACAGTGGTTAGTAGTGGTTAGTTGGTTGCTAACCAAAAAGTCGATGCTTCCAAACCACCAGCCTCTCCGTGGGCAAAGGATGACGTAGTTTCTTCCATAAAGATTTACAGTCTTGGAAACCCTATGAGGGTTGCTTTGAGTCAGAATCAACTTGATGGCAGTGAGCTTGGTTTGCTTTTGGGTAAAGACTATGTAAACCCTATATATCAATGAGATAAGACAGAGGAAACTAAATCTCTGTTCCACATGTAGGGTCACTGTAGAAACAGAATCAGAAAATAACCTAGAATATTTTATAGCCTTTAAAGTACAAGACTTTTAGAAAAAGTTATAAGCAGAAATATTATCTATTTGAGGAACTGTCTTGAGCAACTGATTTAATGAAAAATTCAGATAGAGTGTAAAAAAAAGACTACCATGACTACCATGGCAAGGTAGTCATCTAATATCCTAATAAAAAGGATAAGAACAAACAATATCCCGGATTTAAGTTGTTATAAAGGGATATGTAAAGATATATCTACACATATCTGCACTTATATATAAAGACACTAACTCAAACTCACTGCCGTCGAGTCGGTCCCGACTCATAGCGACCTCTCCTTGAGTTTCCGAGATAGCATCTCTACAGAAATAAATTGTCCAGTCTTCCTTCCAGGGAGTGGCTGGTGGGTTTGAACTGTCAGCAGTCAAATGCCTTAGGCACTATGCCACCAGAGCTCCCTTATACAGCCACACACACACACACACATAAATGCTCACACATATATTCACATACTTATATGTATGCATACATATATTCTTTAATCATAAATTAATTGTGTCTTTGTTTAGAAATAAATACAAGGGAAATTCTAAAGCCTTGAACCTTTGTAACTCTCATTAAAATCTTACTGCAGTTTAAAACTATCCATCAGATACTAAAACTAAATCTGCCCCATGGATATGTCTTATTTGATGTACACTTAGGCAGATTATCCCCTCTCCAGATTGATCAAAGGCCACGACTCCCTATCTTACACCTGGCTCATTTCGCAATTGACTGTTACTGTAGCATCTAAAGACATTATTGCCTAAGACACTTGACTGTTAACCAGAAGGCTGGCGGTTCAAACCCACCAGCCACTCCTCGGAAGGAAGGTTGGGCAATCTACTTCCGTAGTGATACCGCATCGGAAACCCAAGGAGGGGTCGCTGTGAGTCGGGTCCGACTCACTGGCACATAACAACAACAACAATATTAGAAATATCATCAAGCTACAGTCACAGCTTGTCGTAAAGTAGATATAAACCGTTTAAAAATCAGACAAGTCCTTGGCAAGCAAAGAAAAAAAAAACACCTATGCTAGTGTATTGAGGCCTAGTGAGGACTTTTAATATGAGCCCTGCCTCACAACCAGGGGTTCTGCTGCCACTCTTGCTTTCACTCCATTTTTTTAAATTCTCATCATAATTACATACTTAATTTTTTTCTACAGACTTGGTAAAATAAAGTTGAATATGTTATAGATTTAACCATGGCAAGGTAGTCATCTAATATCCTAATAAAAATTTGTTTTTAGGTGTTTCGAAACTCTTCAGCCACAGATTATTGCTTTAGTTCAGTTATTTCTATAGATGACTGATCTCTGGTATTCATGAAGATTGTGTTTAGTTTCATTTTCAGAAAAAAAATCCTAGTCATAGAAATTTGCTGTTAGGTGTTTCGAAACTCTTCAGCCAGATTATTACTTATTTCAGTTATTTCTATAGATGACTAATCTCTGGTATTTCATAAAGATTGTGTCTAATTTCATTCTCAGAGGGAAACCTTAATTCCAAGAGCTGAGGATACCTAGCTGTTACTTCCTAGGTACTAACTACAATTTTCACTACGGCCATTAAAGTCAAGATCTTAAAATATTGGTTCAGTATCACAACATGACATTAAATTAATATTGAATTCTTCTCACTCTTTTAAACACTTCTCTACTTTTGCTCTCGCTGTAGGGTTATGTTTTCTGTTTAGATGAAGTATGATAACACATTTTTAAAGCATAGAATTTCCACACATCATACTATGTCTGACAATCCTGGCATTAAAGTAATTTATGTTGGGTGCATTCAACGTTCAGATATGGCAGGTCATGCCTTACTTGTTATGCTAAGTACTGGGGTTTGATAAATTGCAAAAAGCCCACACACCTTTATGAGTTAAGTGGTGATATAAAAGGTTTGTTGACCAAAGGGATTTGAGCTACATTTCTTCAGGACATTGTCTTGTTCATTGTTTTTTTCCCCAGCTCCAAGAACAATGCCTGGCATATATTAGGGGTTTGAGAGATATATTTTAATGAATTAATTAACCACAAAAGTTGGAAAACAAGCTCAGAGCAAACATATTCTCCTGTTAAAATACTTAGAATACAGGAATTTTTTTCTAAGGCGCCTTACCCAAGGTCAAAATAGAGACGCCAGTGAGTAAAGCAACAACTGATTGTTCCATTCAGAAAACTATTACTTCCAAACTGTTTTTAATGCAAGGTTGCTTTTTAAACTTCACAGGTGGAAACACTTTTCTATTATTTCTCTTTTAAAAATAGTCACATATTTTTGTTTAAAGAGTCTACATTGTTAGGACATTTTTTTGTGTGTGCAAACTTTACCTGTAAAATAACTCATATGCTCTTAGGAGAAGAGAAATTAGAGGCAAAAATAAAATATTTCTAAAAGTAGATATGGAAGTTGAACTGTTACAAGGGTTATTTGTGTAACTGAAGGCTTTTGCTTTAGTTAGTTTGGGTATACATGTTAGGAGAGCACACTTTATTTTACATATTTTAAGTATACTCAAAGAAATGGAGAAAATTAAAATCAAAACTGAAATTATTAACTATTATATGTTTAGATTCCTTAGATGTTTGAACCATAGACATATTTCATTTCAGAGTGATTACTAAAATTCAGTTAACCCTTTTCAGGGTAGTAAAAGTTAATCAAACGATGGTTAGACTAGAATAGAATAGAACAATAGATGACAGGCTGTCACCAATACCACCTGCAACTTTCCTTGATTTAAACAATTCAGAAAACAACTTTCTTTTGCTTTTAATTCCAGCTTGAATCAAAGCATCTACAACCCCAAGCATCAATGCTCTTCAATATCTAATTTCACAGTTTTCTTAACACGTATCTCATGTTATTTATTATAGTCAGAGGCATCCCAACACCTTTGTCTATCCTTGCTACCTTTTAAATGGTTTATCTGGCAAACCATCAATCACAAATCACAAAACATATTTTAACTTCAAGTAAGATCAGTTAAGAAAGAAAACAAGGCTTGTATGGCCTAATTGGAAGCATTACTCACATCAATAAGTGATAAATGCTTTTTCTGGGAAAGAATAATTGTTCCCAGATCTGAGTGTAATGTATAGTATGGCAAAATTAAAATCTCCAATTGCCTTCTTACTTGAGGCCAAAGAGATTGATAAAAGCAAGTGAAAGTTTTTGTGAAGATAAACATTTTCAAACATTCAATTTCATATTCAGAAGATTCTATTACCAAACAAGTAAAAATATGTATTTCATTTAGGACTATTCTCTGGTTAAAACCAGAGCTTGCACACAACTTGAAAAAATGCTCTATCAACATAAATCAATGTTTTGCTGTGTTTCAAAAATCTTTATGGATGCAAAAAGTTTTAAACAATCTCTCATTTGATAGTTATACTATTTGAATGACTTTTATTAGTATTATAAAATGTATAATTCAGTATCTGATATTGTATTTTATCTATAGTATTTTCTATGACTTGCAGAGGTTGTATTAAATATAATAGAGTGAACATATTCCTGAAATAGGAAAACACATGTTTCTTTCATATAATTTTAATTTTAAAGAACATAGATGTGCTCACTTAGTCCAGGAGGTCAACTGCACTATCACAACCACATTAACCAGGTGATGTTCATTTCACTTTATAGGTAATTTATTATAGCTGCAGCACTGTCTCAGGGATGGTTCACACAAATAGTTTAACGTAGGTAAACACCATTTTCCAGTAATGATAGGACAAAACAAACTTTAGGAGCACTTATGAACAGTAATGTCTCGCTCTCAGTACACATTTGCCAACCGATCTCTGCTGTTTGCAAATGAATTAACTATGGCTTGAAAAATCCTTAGAGCCATCTGCTTTAATGGGAAAGAAGAACTGCTATGATCATTTTATTATAGGAACAGAGACTAGGGACTATTTTAGCATATTTTTAGCATCATTTACCCTAAATTTGACATGCTATCTAAAAAATGAACAGTGCTATCCATTCTTGTTGAGGCTCTTTGTAAATCCATTTACTGAGAAACGACTTTGCATAGGTAACTGTTCAGTTTGTTAAAGATCTAAGGCATATGGAAATGTCTATTTTTCCTTCATTCAAACCATTACAGTTACCAGCATGCTTGATATTTCCAGTATATTATAATCTCTCAAATAAGCGATGAAATAAATTAAAAATAAACTTAGAAAATTAGTTTCTTTGGTTGTTTTGAAAAAGTAAGTGGATTCAAAATGTACTTTTGTTTAACATATTTTCTTCTTCAAGCAATTTATATGATTTTTATTTTCAAGGCTACCAACACTGGAATAGCCATTTTTTTACTTTTTAAAAAATATCTATCTTTACTTTCTTTGGGATATGTAATTCAAAAATATGTTTGTAATGTGACTTAGTATTTGCGCTTGTTTTGGACAGGACTAAATAAAGGGAAAATGAGTATATATACAGACACACAAGCACACAAAATTAAAATCATTAATTCATGTCTGTTTCTCAAAGGAAAGAGAAATAAGGTAGGAAGAGAGGAAGGAAGAAGGGGAGAAAACATGTACTGATGTTTACCACCTATAGAGATTTCTCTAAAAATCAGACAGTTTAAGTAATACTTCATTAATATTTTAAGGTACATACTTTTTCTTCAGTTTCTAGGATGGTGGTGGTAGAAAGACAACTATGAAGGAGGACCTACAAATTTTTAAGAACACGAGTTCAGTAGCCTTTCAGTGACTATATGTTGAATAATTGAAAGGAAGGATGGATGGATGGAAGGATACATTAAACTATTGAAGTTGTCAAAGACTTCATGTTACTTGGTTCTGCAATCAACACCAGTGGAAGCAGCCGTCAAGACATCAGAAGATGTATTGCATTGGGCAAATCTACTACAAAAGACCTCTTTCAAGGGAAGAAGAGCAAAGATGTCTCCTTGAAAACTGAGGTGTGTCTAACCCAAGCCACAGTATTTTCAATTGCCTCATATGCATGTCAGAGCTGGACAATGAGTAAGAAGAGTGAAGATGAGTTGATGCCTTTGAGTTGTTGTGTAGGAGAAGAATACTGAAAGTAACATGGACTGCCAAAAGAACTAACAGATCTGTCCTGGAAAAAGTGCAGTCAGAATGCTCCTTGGAAGTGAGAATGGCCAGACTTTGTCTCACCTACTTTGGCCATGTTGTCAGAAAGACCATTCTCTGGAGAAGGATATCATGATTGGTAAAATGAAGGATCAAGGAAAAAGGAGAAGGCCACCAACAAGATGGATTAACATGTTGTTGTTGTTGTTAACTGCCATCGAGTCATTTCCAACTCATAGTGAACCCATGCACAGCAGAACGAAACACTGCCCAATCCTGCACCAGCCCCACAATCCCTGCTATACTTGAGCCCATCATCACAGCCACTGTGTCAATCCATCTCGTTGAAGGCCT
>NW_006921595.1:25957144-25973188 GCF_000298275.1 Orycteropus afer afer | reverse complement strand
GGACTTCACCAGATGGAACACACAGGAATCAGATTGACTACATCTGTGGCAAGAGGTGGTGGAAAAGCTCAATATCTTCAGCCAAAACCAGTCCAGGAGCTGATTATGGAACAGACCATCAACTGCTCATATGCAAATTCAACTTGAAGAATTGCCTTAAAGTAACAACCATTTATTACTTCACATTTTCTGTAGGTCAAGAATCTGTATGAAGTTTAACTGAGTGCTTCTGGCTTAAGGTCTTTTAAGAAGCTGCAGTCAAGCTGTCAACCAGGAGTACAGTCTCATTTGAAGATTTAATTAAGTAGAATCTACTTGTAAGCTTGCTCAGGTTGATTTTTCCAAAGGGTTAACTAAATTAATGGCAGCTAGCTTCCCCTACTCGGAAGGAAGGTTGGGCAATCCTACTTCCGTAGTGATACTGCCTCGGAAACCCAAGGAGGGGGTCGCTATGAGTCGGGGCCGACTCGACAGCACACAACAACAACAACAACAACAGCTTCCCCTAGGGCAATAAATCTAAGAGACCTCTAAGCCAGAAGCTCCAGAATGGCAGACACTTGTCTTTTTGAAATCTCATCTTGGAAATCTCATCCATCACTTCTCTGATATTCTTTATCAGGAAATTAGTAGGTCTACTTCACACTCAAAGAAGAGGATTATAAGGGGATGTATATCAAGAGACAAAAAACACTGGAGGCTATCTAAGAGGTTGCCTACCAAACCAAAAACCAAACTCATTGCCATTGAGTCAATTCTGACTCATAGTGACCCCCATTGGCTTTCTGAGGTGGTAAATCTTTATGGAAATAGATTGCCCACTCTTCCTTCTGAGGAATAGCTGGTGGATTTGAACAACCAACCTTCTGGTTAGCAGTCAAATGCTTAGGCACTATACCACCAGAGCTCCTTTCCTTAAACCATAGTCAACCTATTTTTCATTGATTCTTTCCAAGGCATTACTACTTTCTGAATTTCAAAAATTCCTAAAATTCAAAACTGGTCCTAATTCAAACCATAAAACGGGTACAAGTTCAAATATTTTCTCCTTTTAATAGATCTTAAAGAAACATTTCTTCTACTAATCACTTTATAGGGTTACTGAAAATATTAACTATGATGATGGATGTTGTTGTTTTTGTTAGGTGTGGTGGAGTCATCTCCAAATCATAGTGACCCTATGCGCAGCAGAACAAAACACTGCCCAGTCCCACACCAGCTCCACGATCCTTTCTATACTTGAGCCCATCATCACAGTCACTGTGTCAATCCATCCCATTGAGGGCCTTCCTCTCTTTCATCAACCCTTCACTTTACCAAGCATGACATCCTTCTCCAGTAAATGGTCCCTTCTGACAACGTGGCCAAAGTACATGAGACAAAGTCTGGCGCCATTCTCACTTCCAAGGAACATTCCGGCCGCACTTTCTCCAGGACAGATTTGTTAGATCTTTAAGCAGTCCATGGTACTTTCAGCATTCTTCGCCTGCACCACAACTTAAAAGCATAAACTCTTCTTCGGTCTTCTTTATTCCTTGTTCAGCTCTCACATACATATGTTGTTGTTGTTATGTGCCATCAAGTCCAACCTGACTCATAGCGACCCCTTCTTGGGTTTCCGAGATGGTATCACTATGAAAGCAGATAGCCCAACCTTCCTTCTGCGGAGTGGCTGGTGGGTTTGAACCGCTAGCCTTCTGTTTACCAGTCGAGTGCCTTTGATACTACACTACCAGAGCTCCCACATACATATGAGGTGATTGAAAATATCATGCTTTGTGTCAGGTCACCTTAGTCCTCAAGAAGACATGTTAGTTCAGCACTTGAAAGAGGTTCTTTGCAGCCTATTTGCCCAGTGCTATATGTTGTCTGGGGAGCTCTGGTAGCATAGTGCCTAAGGCACTTGACTGCTAACAAGAAGGCTGAAGGTTCAAACCCACCAGCCACTTGTCGGAAGGAAGGTTGGGTGATCTACTTCCCTAGTGATGCTGCCTCAGAAACCCAAGGAGGGGTCGCTATGATTCAGAAATGACTCAGTGGCACACAATGACAACAACAACATACATCACCTGATATCTTGACTGCTGCTTCCATCGATGTCAATTGTAGAATAAAGCAATGTAAAGTCTTTGACAACTTCAATCTTTTCTCCATTTATTATGATGCTGCTCATAGGTCCAGTTGTGAGGATTCTTGTTTTCTTTATATTGAAGTATAATCCATATTGCAGACTGTATTCTTCAATCATCATCAGTAAGTGCTTCAAGCATCCTTACTCTCAGTAAGCAAAGTTGTGTCGTCAGCATATCACAGGTTATTAATGATTCTTCCTCCAATCCTGATGCCACGTTCTTCTTCATATAGTCCACCTTCTTGGATTATTCGCTCAGCATACAGGTTGACTAAGTATGGTGTAAGGATACAACCCTGACATACTCCCTTCTTGATTTGAAACCATGCAATGTTCCTTTGTTCTGTTCAAAAAACAGCCTCCTGATCTACATGCAGGTTCCTGATGAGTACAGTTAAGTGTTCTGGAATTCTCATTCTTCTCAATGTTATCCACAATTTGTTATGATCCACACAATCAAATGCTTTTGCAAAGTCAATAAAACAAAAATAAACATCTTTCTGGTATTCTTGCTTTGAGCCAAGATCCATCTGACATCAGCAATGATATCCCTTGTTCCACATCCTCTTCTGAATCCAGCTTGAAACTCTAGAAGTTTGGTCAATATACTGTTGCAACCATTTCTGAATTACATTCAGTAAGATTTTACTTGCATGCAATATTAATGATATTGTTTGATAATTTCCACATTCTATGGGATCACTTTTCTTTAGGATAGGTATAAATATGGATCTCTTCCAGTCAGTGGCCAGGTAGCTGTCTTCCAAATCTCCTGGCATAGCCAATGAGTGCCTCAAGCACAGCATCCATTTTTTTAAACACCTCACTGGGTATTCCATCAACTCCCAGAGCTTTGTTCTTCTCCAATTCCTTCAGTGCAACTTCACCTTCTTCCTTCAATACCATTGGTTCTTAATCATATGCCACCCCCTGAAATGGATGAAGATTGACCAGGTCTTTTCTGTACAGTGACTCTGTGTATTCCTTCCATCTTCTTTTGATGCTTCCTGCATCATTCAATATTTTGCCCATAGAATCTTTCAATATTGCAACTTGAGGCTTAAATTTTTCTTCAGTTCTTTCAGCTTAAGAAATGTTGGGGGTGTTCTCTTTCGGTTTTCTAACTGCAGGTCTTTGCATATTTCATTATAGTAATTGGTTTTGTCGGTTCGAACTGCTCTGTGAAATCTTCACTTCTTTCATCTTGTCATTTCTTCCATTTGCTTTAGCTACTCTCCTCTCAAGGTCAAGTTTCAGAGTCTCTTCTGACATCCATTTTGGTCTTTTCTTCTTTTCTTGTCTTTTTAATGACCTCTTGCTTTCTTCATGGATAATGTTCTTAATATCCTCCCACAATTCTTCTGGTTTTCACTCACTGGTGTTCAATGCATCAAATCTAGTCTTTAGATGGTCTCTAATTCAGGAGGGATATATTCCAGGTCGTATTTTGGCTCTCACAGACTTGTTTTAATTTCATTCATCTTCAAGTTTAACTTGCATATGAGTAGTTGATGGTCTGTTTCAAAATCAGCTCCTGGCTTGGTTTTGGCCGAAGATATTGAACTTTTCCATTGCCTCTTGCCACAGATGTAGTCAATCTGATTCCTGTGTCCTCCATCTGGCGAAGTTCATATGTATAGCCACCACTGTGTGTTGTTGAAAAAAAAAAAGATGTTTGCAATGAATAAGTCATTGGTCTTGCAAAACTATTCCATGAAATCTCCAGCATTATTTCTATCACCAAACCCAAATTTTCCAACTACTGGTGATTCTTCTTTGTTTTCAACTTTTACATTCCAGTCACTAGTGATAATTAACTTGACTGCACATTCAGTCAATTTCAGACTTCAGAAGTTGACAATAATTTTCAATTTCCTCATCTTTGGCTTTGGTGGTTGGTGCGTAAATTTGAATATAGTAATATTAACTGGTCTTTCAAGTAGGTGTATAAATATTATCCTATCACTGACAGCATTGTACTTCACAACAGATTTTGAAACATCGTTTGTGACAGTGAATGCTACGCCATTCCTTTTCAATTTGTCATTACTGGCATAGTAGATCATATGTTTGTCTGATTCAAAATGGCCAAAACCAGTCCATGTCAGCTCACTGATGCCTAGGATATCAATCTTTATTATTATTTTTTTTGACAACTTCCAATTTTCTTAGCTTCATATTTTGTACATTGCATGTTCCAATTATTAATGGATGTTTGCAGCTGTTTCTCCTCAATTTGAGTCATGCCAAATCAGCAAATGGAAGTCCTGAAAGCTTTATTTTATCCATATCATTTAGGTTGATTCTACTCTGATGAAGCAGCTCTTTCCCAGTCATATTTTGAGTGCCTTTCCACCTAAGGGGCTCGTCTTCCTGCACTGTATCAGACAATGTTTCCGGGCTACTCATGAAGTTGCCTAGTAATGTATCAGATAGTATTTCTCTACTACTCATAAGGTTTTCCCTGGCCAATTCTTTGACAAGTGGATGACCTTTTTCTTCTTCCTAGTCTGTCTCAGTCTGTAAGCTGTGCTGAAACCTATGCACCATGTCCAACCTTGCTGGCATCTTAAACAACAGTGGCACAGTGTCCAGCCTCACAGCAACATGCAAGCCACCATAGTACAACAAACTGACATGCACATTTTTCTCCCTTAGCTGTTTGAAAGCTCTCCACCCTCCCCTTACCTGGATCCTGACTCTCCATCTGTCATCCCTGGCTTTTCCTTCATATATAATGAATAGCTAGCATCTACTAGAGCACCTATGATAGATATTACTGTATTGTCTTACTGCCAACATTGCTTGTTGTTCATTTATGCCCCTTCCACCTTTACTCTCAGCTTCATTTCTACAAATATCTATATAAACAACCACTTTTCTGCCAACTACAATACCAGCTCTGTTGCTGTTGTTATGTGCCATCAAGTTGGACCCGACTCATAGTAACCCCTCCTTGGGTTTCCAAGGCAGTAGATTGCCCAACCTTCCTTCCAAGAAGTGGCTGCTGGGTTTGAACAGCCAACCTTCTGGTTAGCAGTCAAGTGCCTAAAGCACTATGCTACCAGAGCTCCTAACACCAGCTCTAGATAATTGCAAGTCTATACAATAATGTACAACAAAACCAAAAAACTAAACTCACTGCCTTCGAGTCAGATCTGACTCATAGAGACCCCTGCTTGGGTTTCTGAGGCAATAACACTATGGAAGCAGATTGCCCAATCTTCCTTCTGAGGAGTGGCTGGTGAGTTTGAACTGCCAGCCTTCTGGTTAGCAGTCAAATATCTTAGGCACTACTCCACCAGAGCTCCCAATTTATGTATATATACATCTATTTAAGGAGCTCTGGTAGCGTAGTACCCAAGGCACTTGACTGCTAACCAGAAGGCTGGCGGTTCACACCCATCAGCCATTCCTCAGAAAGAAGGTTGGGCAATCTACTTCTGTAGTGATACTGCCTTGGAAACCCAAGGAGGGGTCACTATGAGTCGGGTCCAACTCGACAGCATATAACAACAACAACAACATACATCTATTTATTTTTGTTTCAGGTATCTATTACTATATCTTCTACCTTCTGCAGTTACTACCCTTTCTTCTTAGCCAAAACTCTTAAAAAATAATATGAACTGCTAAAATCACTTTTTAATTTGTCAATGATCTCACTGCACTCTGGTCCTCAATCCCAATATGTTTCTATGGTAAAGACTGGCAGTGATTTTATGTCTGTCTAAACCAGCGGTCCTCAAGATACGGTATCTGGACTAACAGCATCAATACTACATGGGAACTTGTTAGTAAAGCAAATGTTGGGCCTCACCTTAACCTTACTAAAATTCTGCAGCTAAGACCTAGCAACTTGTGTTTTAACAAATTCTTCACCAACATTCTGTTATATATTTGAAAACCATTGGCTTAGATCCTCATAAAAGAACCCTGGCCTAAACTAATGGTCTAAAGACTCTCTTCAGTCTTTAACTATTTTCCTCCAAAATTTAAAATGGATTCATTTAAACTATTATCACTTAGCCTCTAAATCATCCTCTTTTCTTTCTAACTCTCTGATAATTCTTTCTTACTATTCTCTCCATATTCATTTTATCTCACCTGTCCCTACAGTATGGATAGACCTATCTTCTTGTTTTATCTTGATACATGTTGTCCTAGGTTAATTTTACGTGCACTCATTAGTTTATACATGAAGCTGGCAAAACCTACCAAAATCATATCCTTTCCCCAGTTCACTTCTTTGGGTAAGGAATCATGTTATTAATACCCAAAGGAAGATCAATAAATGTATGTCTTCTAAAGTTCCAGATCAACACCTCCAAAACAGTAATCATCATTTTCTCTCCTATACCTTGGAAATGGTATCTCTTATATTCTTTATCACTATAAATAGAAACATTCATTTTTATAGTTATCTAATACAAAAAAATGCATTCATCTCACAGTCCACCCTCGAAACATACTTTCACATTGTTAGTCAGGAATTTCTCTAGACTTTGTGTTTTTATTTTCTCTTTTACCACAGTATTTCCAGGATCTCTATTGTTTTCCTAAAACTGCAGATTTTCTCATGTTATTCTTTAAAAAAAAAAAAGTTATACTTTTTAAGGCTATTTCATAAAGGAAGAAACTGAGATTAAATGAAGTTCAAGAACTTATCCAAAGTTAAACAATGATTGAGCAGCAAAGCCAACTTTTAAGCCACAGTAAGCAGTTTTTAAATGTGTTTCTTTATACCTTTAAAAACTATTAAGGACCCATAATTATTAAGGACCCTGTATTATGCTACACCTATTATTATTTACCATATTAGATTAAAAACCTGGAGATTCTAAAATTACTTTTAATAATTCATTTAACCTAACAGCCATAGACCTATAATATGTTAACATAATTAACAGCTATGTTTTCCAAAACAGAAAAGTTTAGTGAGCATAATGTTACTGTTTTAAATCTTTGTGAATCTCTTTAAGGTCTGGCTTAATGCAAGAAAATGGATTCTCATATCTGCTCCTGCATTCAATCTGATTATGTTGTTTCAGTTGAAATAAATGAAGAAAGCCTTGCCTCATATAATTATTCAATAAAAAGTGGAGAAGTATTTATTAACCTTTGCAGATAATTGAAAATATTTTTCATTGATAGAACACCAAAACTCAACAAGTGGTAGTCTTAAAAATTAATGGAATCTGAAAATTGTATCGATAAACTTTTTGTAATGCACTACTTTGAAATATACTGGTTTATTATGCACTTGGTATGTCCAGTCAATCCACAATATTCACAGATTCTGTATTTGTGAAATTGCCTACTCACTAAAATTTATTTGTAACCCCAAAACCAATACTCTCTTATTTTCATGGTAATTGGTGGATACATACAGAATGCCAAAAACCTGAGACAGCCAACACTGACATTCTCAGCTGAGGTCAAACAAGGCAATTCTCTTCTTTTTCCAGATGTCTTACTGTACACAAATATTATTTTCATGATCTATTCAGCACTTTTTTTTTTGCCTTGTATTGGTGATTTTATTGTTTAAAATGGTCCCCACAATAGTGTAGAAGTGTTATTTAGAGTTTCTAAGTGTAAGAAGACTTAGAAATATGCCATACAAAGAAAGTAATAGATGAATAGATAAGCTTCATTCATACATGAAGTTGTAGTGCTGTTGCCTGTGAGTTCAATATTAATATATTAAACAAAAGAAAAACTAACTTGTTACTGTTGCATAGATTTTGACTCATAGTGGTCCATCGGACAAAGTAGAACAACCTAATAGGAATCCCAAGGCTGTAATGGTTACAGAAGCAGACTACCACATCATTTTCCAGTGGAGTAGCTGGCGGGTTCAAAACATCAGTATTTCAGTTAGCAGCCAAACACTTAATCATTATGCCATTAAAAAAAAAAAAAAGCTTGCTGCCATTGAGTTGATTCCAAATCATAGTGACCCCCAGTGGGTTTCAGATGCTGTAAATCTTTATGGAAGTTGGTTGCCCCATCTTCTTTCTGCAGAGTGGCTGGTGGCTTTTAACAGCTAACCTTCTCATTACCAGCCAAATGTCTTATCCACTATGCTACCAGAGTTCCTTATTGTGCCCCCAGGGCTCCTTACTGAATGAACAATATATATCAAATAAATTGTTGTTGTTGTTGTTGTTATGTGCCATCAAGTCAGACCCAACTTATAGCGACCCCTCCTGGGTTTCCAAGGCAGTATCACTACGGAAGTAGATTGCCCCATCTTCCTTCCGAGGAGTGGCTGGTGGGTCTGACACATCAGCCTTCTGGTTCTACCAGACTAATTTATTTGATGGCTGGCGGTTCAAACCCACCAGCCACTCCTTGGAAGAAAGGTTGGGCAATCTACTTCCATAGTGATACCGCCTCATAAAACTAAGGAGGGGTTGCTATGAGTCGGGTCGACTTCACGGCACATAACAACAACAATCAAATAGATTTTCTTTAAATAGAAACACAGATAAAATAAGGTTATTCACTTATAAGTTGACAAAAATACTGTGACCAGAGGCTCATAGAAAACTAACCTTGCATTTTCCCTGAGATCAGTGGTTCAGTATTCATTAATTGTTGGTGATGACTTTATTGAAAAATAATTTCTGAGGAAAATAAAAATTGACTACATTTTTTATCCATGCAAACTTTTGTAATATCATGCATTGGTCATTTGGAAAATATCAATTTGTCAAATTATATATACTGTCCACTTATTGACATGGTTCATTAGAAAACATTTCAAAACATTTCTTTTATCAACAACACCATCAATCTAATCAGAGAAGTTTTTAGAGATTGTAAAGTAGTGGATAATGTTCCAAAATTCTAATTATATAAAAGAGCTCTGGTGGTGCAACAGTTAAGCACTCAGCTGCTAACCAAAAAGTTGGTGATTCAAACCCACCCAGTGGCTTTGCAGAAGAAAGACCTGGCAATCTACTTTGTTGCATTGGGTCACTATAATTGGAGTTAACTGAACAGCACCCAGAAACAACATTGGGCAATTGAATTTCACCATTAACAACAAACATAGTCAATTGCTTTCTTAAAGTGACAAACGCACTTTATTCATTTTCAAGAAAATTTGTCAAATACTCAAGTCTGAATAGTCACAATTTGTCTGTCACCCATTCTTTCAAGTACAATCAGTGTTTCCTAAAAAAGACAGCTAGGTCAGCACATAACTGAAACAAAGACAGATGTAATTTTCCCTTAGACAAGTATCATAATCAGGTTTTTGTTTCTTGTATCTCTTTCTGCCTTCCTGTAGCCTCACTCTACTCCCAGATAGCAATATCCCACGTGTCCAAAGTACCAAGGAAATGGCTTGAAGCCTTGACATTTATAAACACATCATATTTCATATCTACTTGGTCTATGAATACTCATAGTGATCTCTCCATCTCCCACACTAATCACAATTCTAAGACCTACATATTTTAAAAAGAACACTTACTGCATTTTACTTCATTTAAATATTTGCATATCTTATCTCTCTTGTTTAGTGGGCAGGCATCCTTGCAATAGTGAAATCATTGATTTTGTAACTTTTAAACACCTCAAAACACAATGTGGTTTATTTTAGAAGATAAAAAAAGGGCAGGGGAGATAATAATGAAGTACTCCCATAAATAAATTGGCTGTCATAAAAAATTATGAGAAATCATCTTGCAAAGGGCTAGAAATTTGCTCTTATTCAGAAAGCAATAATGTTGTTGTTGTTGTTAGATGCCATCAAGTTTGTTCCAACTCATAGTGATCCTATGGACAACAGAACAAAACATTGCCTGGTCCTTCTCCATCCATTGCTGTTTGAGCCCATGTTGTAGTCTCTGTGTCAAACCATCTCATCTCTTTTTCACTCACCCTGTGCTTTACCCTGCATGAAGTCTTTCTCCAGGGACTGGTCTCTCCTGGTAACATGTCCAAAGTAAGTGAGATGAAATCTCACCATCTTTGCCTCTAAGGAGCAACAACCAAAAAACAAACTCATTGCCTTTGAGTCAATTCTAGCCTCGGAAGGAAGGTTGGGCAATCCTACTTCCGTAGTGATACTGCCTCGGAAACCCAAGGATAGGTCGCTATGAGTCGGGCCGACTCAACGGCACATAACAACAACAACAACAACAACAACCCTATGGACAGAATAGAACTGTCCCAAGGGGTTTCCAAGGCTGTAAATCTTTACAGAAGCAGATTGTCTCTTCTGCCAAGCAGCTGGTGGATTTGAGTCAATGACCTTTGGTTAGCAGCTGAATGCTTCAACCTCTGCATAATCAGGGCTCATTTTAAATAACAATAAATAGATTTAAATGAAATCTGGCTAGATTAACATATATAAAGCAGTCAGAGTAAACTAAATTACCATATCTAAAGAAGAAATGTGTTGATCTGAAATGGGTGAGAAGGTGGAGAGAGGCTTTAGTTGAAAGATTAAACCTGTCTGGGAACTGATAATGGATATGCTGGAACTGGCAAGAGATACGCACCAAAATGTTAACAGTATTTTCCTTGGATAGTGGAATATTTATAATATTTTAGTCATATTTTTTCTTCTTTTTCCACAAATGTTCTACAATGAAAAGGTTATGAATTTATAATTAGAAGAAAATGTTATTTTGAAAAATAACTAAGGAAGACAACACAGAGTTATCCAATTAATAGCATTTTTTTTTAAAAAAATTATTTTTGAAGTCCTGGATTAAAAAGAGTGATATCTTATGTTTTATTTTAATCACTAGAACATAGATTAAAGTAATAGAAGAAGCTGAGTCACTATCATTTTCTGCAGGAGATATTGTGCAGTTCAGTAAAGACATAAAAAGGATCAAGGGGGCGATTACCTGTCTAATCGCAGAACTGGGAACAACAGCTATTTTATGAAAAAACGAAGACAGGAAAAGCATTAAATGAGTCGGGTCCAACTCAATGGCACATAACAACAACAACTTGCTACCCTTAAAGACAAACACACACACACACACACACACACACACACACATACTCGAGGGCTTCTATTCCTCAGGATATTCAACCAAGGCTCTGAAAATTACAACCACAACCACCCCTAGTCACTAAAACCAACCACACCTGGTCTCCATCACGTCTACTACAGAGAGTTTCTTTATTCAACATGATCTGTGGAGAGCAGGAAGAAAAAATTAAAACTTACATTTGTCCCTTCATTTTCTCATTAATAAAATAGGGTTACACATAACAACAACAACAACATACCCTATAGGCTTACAGCTAGGAATAAATGATTTCATTCATAAAAAGTACTTAGAATAGTCTGGAAAAAAATGCTTTAATTAACAAATGGTAGCAATTTTTATTATTATCATTATTACTATAAAATTAGAATATACACATATCTTGGATATTCATATTAAAAAATGTTTACTGTTATGTTCTACAATCAAAATTTTGGAAACCATTGAGATACAGAAAAAAGACCAAACTTAATCACACTTTAGCCCACTTTGTACCTAAACTTAGCCTAGCTAACATGCTCCTTCTGTATCTTTGTGAAATAAGTTTCTACTGCCCAAAATTCTTTCTCCCTTTCTGTCAGCATAGTGAATCTTTCATTTCTCAATGAAACAGTCTGGAACCTCTGGGATTCCTTTTCTTCCTACTGCTTCTACATTCTCACACGTACACAGATATACATGCATCTGTTTTATAGCACCTATCCTACTGTAGCATAGTGGCTAAGACACTTGCCTGCTCACCAGACGGCTGGCGGTTCAAACCCACCAGCCACTCCTCGGAAGGAAGGTTGGGCAATCCTACTTCCGTAGTGATACTGCCTCGGAAACCCAAGGAGGGGTCGCTATGAGTTGGGGCCGACTCGACGGCACATAACAACAACAACAACAACAACATCCCACTGTATTGTAAATGATTATTTTTTTTATCCTACTTGATTATAAACTCCTTGAAGACAGAAACTTAGTGATTTAGTTAACTTCATCTCTCTGTGTCTAACACAAAACTGGTAGTCAACAATTATTTACTGAATGAATATTGAATGATTTTTGTCTATCTTGATCTATTTTGATCTAGGAATAGGTACCTTTATTTCTTTCCCTGTAGGGTGGTATAGGAAAACAAACTATATATTGTTGTTGTTGTTGTTATTTGTATGTTCGACTCTATGGCATATAACAACAACAGATTTTAAGGCTGTGACCTTTCAGAAACATGTCACCAGGCCTGCCTTCTGAGTTGTCTCTAAGTGGGTTCAAACTGCCAACATTTTGGCTAGTAGTCAAGTGCTTACCTGTTTGCACCACCCTGGGACCCTACACATATATATTATTGTAGTTGGGTGCAATTCCGACTCACAGTGAATTCATTTGATAGAGTAGAATTTTTTTAGGCTATAATGTTAACAGAAGCAGATCCACCTGGTCTTTCTTCTGTGGAGCTAATGAGACAGTAAATATCTCAACCCAGGGAAAGTTCCCTGGGAGGCCACAAGGTGTGGGAGAAAGGACATTCTGTAGAGTCATATGAAACCTCAGTTTGCATGTTGGCTCTTGTTCTGGTTACCTGGTGCTGCTCTGATGAGAATATACCACAAATGGGATGGCCTTAACAAATAGGAGTTTATTATCTTACAGTTCAGGAGGCTAGAAGTCCAGGTTCAAAGTGCCAGGCTCTAGGGGCTGGTGAAAGCCCCTCAACCTTGGGGTCCAGCTCTGCCTCCTGCTGTTGGCCCACTGAAGCTAGAGGCATCTCTTCACTCAGACAACTGCTGGCTGCTGAGGCTGACAAGCCCAAGCTTGACAAGTAAAAAGGCATAGTCCCAATGTTACCAAACCACTTGACAGGCCATTACATTAAGTCCACTGTAAGTCCCAAGCTCGACAGAGCATGGCAGGCTGCTGAACAATGACACAGCTACATGCAGGGTCCAGGCATACCATAAGTGAGAGACTATCTCCAAGACTTCTTTATATACAGGAAGCAGACCACATCCCAAAGGCAGCTACTCAGCTGCTTGTGGTGATCCCACCATGGAGTTGATTGCCAGTCTCATCATGGGGAATAACTACCACCAGCTGCCCAGCCACTCAACCAGGCCTAGCCAAGATGACACACAAATTTAACTATTACAGCTCTGCTACTTTGGAACAGGATACCTTTCCATCTTTCTGTTACTTTATCAGTTAATTAAATATAAAGTTTAACTCAAAATTTGCTTTCATTTATTTGAGAATGTAACATTCTAGACACACTATCTCATATAAACTAATTTCCTTATAAATAGTAGATATCACTGTTAACACCTATCAAATGCAATCATTCCCTCCTGAAGTGAGGTTTGTGTCTATTTTTTTTTAATTTTTTAATATGTGATATTTACCTAATTACTTTAATATAGTTAGTACCATCTCTTCCTCTGCTGTGTTATCTCTTTTATTCGTCAACTTTGAGTAGAGTGCTTGCTGAATCATTATTTGTTCTTGAATTGATTTAAACTAGGCAGCAAGATTTCCCTCTAATTTTAGTTATTTTCATTGTATACTAGTGTAAGTTAGCATCTAGACCATACTGTCCTCCAAATACATAGTACATGTGCCCTTGCTCAGCCTGCCAGGTATGTGATTGCCAGCCAATTTTCAGCTGCAGGCCCATATTTTCTTTTTTATTCTGGGAAGTTATAAAAATAACAATTCTGCTATCACTTTCTAATTCACAAAGTGGCATTAGTGTCTTTATTTCTAATTCCTTTCATTTCCCCTTTATAGGCCTGCCAAAAGCTTTGACCTTTGCTGGCCTTATGAATTTAATCAGAGTAACCAATGCTGATGATTTTTACAGGGAATTAAGTTGGATTTGTTTTGAAACATTTATTTATTCCATATGGCATTTGAAGGGATGGAATTATTTTTGGTGTTGGAATGAAGCTGTATAAACTAGATTTGGATTTTCAAAAGATAAAAACCATAAACCAAAAGCCCAGGAGTAGATTTATAGAAAACATTCACAGTAAAAGGAAAATCAACACATAACTAAGAAATCAGATCAGAAGGTTTGGCAAAATCACAAAGATCATTTTGCTAAAACTGTGTCTCTAACATAAATCGCCTCCATTTCAGACCAATACTTGCTTCCACACTGTCATGGACATTGTTGCTTTCCTCTCTGTAATCCATACTCTTTTCCTGTGCTATTCTGCAGTACCTTGGGTTTGGCTGGTATTAGCAGTACCACCCTCCCTTAGTTCAGGAGGTAAAGGTAAGGAGAGAACCAATCAGCCTAATCCAGTCAGTAAAATGACTCTGGCAGAAGTTCAGAGTAGTGAAGAGCCCAGGCCCAATACCAGGTATTATTCACAGTAATTCGTGATTGGTTCACAGGTAGGATTGTCGCCTAATATGGTCCAATTAGTGAAGTCTAGTACTTTTATTCAATGACTAAACCTGCTGACTTCCAGTTGTTCCTATAGGACAGTAGAACTGCCATAGAGTTTCTAAGGCTGTGGTCTTTATAGAAACAGACTGCTATATCTTTCTCTTGTGAAGCAGCTTATGGGTTTGAACTGCTGACCTTTCAGTGAGCAGCCAAGTACTTAACCATTGAACAACCAGGGCTCTAATTTAATGGGTTGTTGTTGTTGTTGTTATTTGCCATTGAGTTGGACTCAACTCATAGCGATCCCTCCTTGGGTTTCTGAGGCAACATCACTGTGGAATTTCTTCCAAGGAATGGCAGGTGGGTTTGAGCCACCAGCCTTCTGGTTAGCCATAGGCACTATACTACCAGAGAGGTAAAATCAAAATCTCTATTATTCAGGAATTTGTAGGCAGAGATATGTATTCTGGCATTACTGCAGCCATTTTGCAACCAGACCAAACAAATAAAAAAAATAGAGAAAACAGAGCCTAGCCTAACTGAACATTGCAAAAAGTCCACTCAAAGTATGTATGAAACTAAATATTCCCTTACATACTAAATACTGCCTTCATTGTTGATTTTTTTTTGTTTCAATTAAATATATATATATACATAAGCAGAAATGCAAAAACGTTTATGAATGCATAATTAGTAAATCCCCTTGTGCTGGTGTTCCTCTGCTGGGGCCAGTAGAACATGGTATGTGCTCTTTCCCACAGTCCCTTATGATTAAGACCAAAGTTCTGTGCAACCCAAAAGCCCGGGAAGGCCACTGTTGTTTTCATGTTACAAAGTCAATGTTAATAAGCATTTTAAACCAGTTAAGTGCATCACTGCTATTTTCCTTCTCTTGTGGTTAGAGGTGTGAGTCATGCTTCCTGTTAAGCCCAGAGACAGTGCCCCTGCTTGAGGTTTTATCATTTGGGAACAAAATGGAAAACACAGTGGTGCTGTGTCAGTAATCTGGAAGCAATCATCATTTACTAGGCTTACACACATGAAAATGCAAATAGACTTCAGTATCCAAGGATTTGAGTTGGTGGCTTGACTCAAACACTTTTTTACCCCCAGGAAAAAGGAAGTTAAACCACAAGCTTAATCTTTGACCAAATCTTGAGACATTTTGAACCACAAATGAGAAAATTAAAACCAAAAACTATTTTGCCAGTCCAAAACCAAAGAACTAAGCTCTTACTTCAGGCTGGAAAGCCCCATTACCTTGGCCCATTTCACTTGACTCTCACAGGCTGGTTTACTTTTACTGCCATCCTACTGCTAAACTTTTTAAGCCGCTCCATGTAACCAAAGAATGAAGTACAGTTAGATTTGAGAAAGCTGAGCCTCTGGTGTTTAAAACCCAGCGAGATGCACCTGGTGCATAGGTAACAGCCCAGTTTATAGACTGAGACAGACTAGGAAGAAGGAAGAGGCCGTCCACTTCTGAAAGAATTGGCCAGGGAAAACCTTATGAATAG
>NW_006921595.1:25949508-25954629 GCF_000298275.1 Orycteropus afer afer | reverse complement strand
CATGTGAGAGCTGGACAATGAATAAGGAAGACCGAAGAAGAGTTGATGCTTTTGAGTTGTGGTGCTGGTGAAGAATGCTGAAAGTACTGTGGACTGCTAGAAGAACTAACAGATCTGTCCTGGAGGAAATGCAGCCAGAATGCTCTTTGGAAGCAAGAATGGCCAGACTTCATCTCACCTATTTTGGTCATGTTGTAAGAAGGGACCTTCTTCCCTGGAGAAGGATGTTGTGCTTGGTAGGGTGGAGGGTCGACGAAAGAGGGGGAGGCCTTCAAGGATATGGATTGATATGGTGGCTGCGATGATGGGCTCAAGTATAGCAGGGATTGTGGTTCTGGTGCGGGATCGGGAAGTGTTTCGTTTTGCTGTACATGGGGTCGCTATGAGTCGGGAACGACTCGACGACACTTAACAACAACAACAACAACATAAGGAATGCCTTGGTGATAGTGAACTGGCAAATCTCTTGGGATAATTGCAGGTATCTTTGGGCTCTCTGAGGGAAAATAAAACCAAAATATTATTATTTTGAACCATCACTTGTCTGTCAGTTTGTCATACTGTGGTAGCTTTTGTGTTGCTGTGAGGCTTGAGGCTATATCACCATTATTTCAAATACCGGCAAAATCACCCATGGTGAACAAGTTTCAGCAGAGCTTCTTGACAGACTTAGAAGATAGACTCAGAAGAAGGAAGAGACCATCTACTTCTCAAAGAATTGTCCAGTAAAAACATTATATGTAGCAATGAAATACTGTATGATATATTACTGAAAAACTTTATGAATAGCCCTGAAACATAGTGTCAGAAGATGAGCTCCTCAGGTAAGAAGGTACTCAAAATAAGATTGAGGAAGAGCTGTGTCCTCCAAGTAGAGTCAACCTTAATGATGAGAATGGAGTATAACTTACAGGACCTCCATTTGCTTATGTGGCATGACTCAAAATGGGAAGAAACAGCTGCAAATGCCCATTAATAACCAGAATGTGAATGTATGAAATATGAACCTAGGAAAATTGGAAGTTGTCAAAAATGAAATGGAACATATAAAGATCAATATCCTAGGCATTACTGAGCTGAAATGGACTGGTTTGGGCCATTTTGAGTCAGACAACCATATGATCTACTATGCCGAGAATGACAAATTGAACAGGAATGGTGTGTCATTCATCATCACAAAGACTGTTTCAAGATCTATCCTGAAATGCAATGCTGTTAGTGATAGGATAATATCCATATGTATACAAAGAAGACTGGTTAACATTACTATTATTCAAATTTATGTACCAAACATTAAAGCCAAAGATGAGGAAATTAAAAATTCTTACTAATTTCTGCAGTCTAAAATTGACCATACATGCAATCAAGAGGCATTGATTTTATGGTTGATTGGAATGAAAAAGTTGGAAACAAAGAAGAATCACAGGTAGTTGGAAAAAATGGCCTTGGTGACAGAAGTGATGTCAGAGATCCCGTGATAAAATTTTACAAGACCAACAACTTATTCATTGAAGATACCTTTTCTCAACATGAACGGTAACTATATAAGTGGACTTTACCAGATGAAATACATAGGAATCAGATTGACTACATCTGTGGAGAGAGGCAATGGAAAATTCAATGCTGTTGTTGTTAGGTGCCATTGAGTTGGCTCTGACTCATAGCGATCCTATGTACAACACAGCGAAATACTGTCCAGTCCTGTGTCAACCTCACAATTTTTGCTACACCTGATCCCATCAGATGTCAACCCATCTCACTGAGGGCCTTCCCTTTTCTCGTGGACTCTCCACTTTGCCAAGCATGATAGCTTTCTCTAGGGATTGGTCCCTTCTGAAACATGACCAAAGTACGTGAAATGAAATCTGGCCATTCTCACTTCTGAAGAGCATTCAGCTGCACTTCTGCCAGAACAGATTAGTTCTTCTGGTAGTCCAAGATACTTTCAGTATTCTTTGCCAACACCAAAACTCAAAAGCATCAACTCTTGTCAGGTCTTCCTTATTCATTGTTCAGCTTTCATGTGCATATGAGGAAATTGAAAACACCATGCCTTGGGGTAGGTTCACCTTAGTCTTCAAAGAGATATATTTGTTCTTCTACACTTTAAAGAGGTTTTTTGCAGGAGATTTGCCCAGTGCAATATGCCATTTGATTTCTTGACTGCTGCTTCCATTGGTGTTGATTGTGGAACCAATATGAAATCTTTGAAAACTTCAATCTTTTCTCCATTTATCACAATGTTGCTTATTGGTCCAATTGTGAGTATTCTCATTTTGTTTATGTTAAAATAAATTCCATACTGCGGACTGTCTTTAATCTTCACCAGAAAGTGTTTCAAGTCATCCTTACTTTCATCAAGTAACATTGTGTTGTCTGCATATCCCAGGTTGTTAGTTGTTAGTCTCCCTCCCATCCTGATGCCATGCTCTTCTTCATATAGTCTAGCTTCTCAGATTATTTGCTCAGTATCTTTGCCAAAACAAGGCCAGGAGCTAACTGTGGAGCGGACCATCAATACTCATACATAGGTTCAAGTTGAAGCTAAAGACAATTAAAACAAGTTTGTGAGAGCCAAAATATGACCTTAGTTATATCCCACCTGAATTTAGACACTATCAGATGAATACAGTTGATGAACTGAATACCAATAACCAAAAACCAGACAAATTGTAGGATGACATCAAGAACATCATCCATAAAGAAAGCAAAACATCACTAAAAAGACAGGAAAGGAAGAAAAGACCCAAATGGATGTCAGAAAACACTCTGAAAGTTATTATTGAATAGAAAGTAACTAAAGCAAATGAAAGAAATGACAAGATAAAAGAGCTGAACCCTACTCAAAGAGCAGCTCAAGAAGACGTCAATTATTACAATAAAATGTGCAAAGACCTGGAGTTAGGAAACTAATGGGAAGAACATGATCAACATTTCTCAAGCTGAAAGAACTGAAGAAAAAATGCAAGCTTCGAGTTGCAATTTTGAAAGATACTATGGACAAAATATTGAATGATGCAAGAAACCTAAAAGAAGATGGAAGGAATATACAGAGTCACTGAACAAAAAAGAATAGGTCTATGTTCATCTATTTCAGGATCTGGCATGTGATCAAGAACCAACAGTACTGAAGAAAGAAGCCAAGGGTGCACTGAAGAAATTGGTGAAAAACAAGGCTCCGGGAAATGACGGAATACCCATTGAGATGGTTCAACAAACAGACGTAGCATTGGAGGCACTTACTCGTCTCTGCCAAGGAATTTGGAAGACAGATACTTGGCCAACTGACTGGAAGAGAACCACATTTGTACCCATTCCAAAGAAAGATGATGCAACAGAATATGGAAATTATTGAACAATATCATTAATATTACATGCAAATAAAATTTTGCTGAAGATAACTCAAAAATGGTTGCAGCCATATACTGACAGAGAACCTCCAGAAATGCAAGCTGGACTCAGAAGAGGATATGGAATGAGGGATATCACTGCTGATGTGAGATGGATCTTGGCTGAAAGCGAAGAATACCAAAAAGATGTCTACTTGTGTTTTATTGACTATGCAAAAGCATTAGTCTGTGTGGATCATAACAAATTACTGATAGTATTGAGAGGAAAGGGCATTCCAGAACACTTAGTTGTGCTCATGAGAAACCTGTACATAGACCAGGAGGAGGCTGTCATTCAAACAGAACAAGGGGATACTGCATGGTTTAACACCAGGAAGGGTATGTGTCAGGGTTGTATCTTTTCACCATACTTATTCAATCTGTATGCTGAGTAAATAATCCGAGAAATTGGACTATATGAAGAAGAGCATGGCATCAAGATTGGAAGAAGACTCATTAGAAACCTGCAATATGAAAATAACATACACCTCAACATAAAGAAAATGAAAATCCTCACAACTGGATCAATAAGCATCATCATGATAAATGGAGAAAAGATTGAAGTTGTCAAAGATTTCACATTATTTTAATCCACAATCAACACCAATGGAAGTAACAGTCAAGAAATCAGATGTTGTACCACACTGGGCAAATCTACTGCAAAAGACTTCTTTTACTGAAGAGCAAAGTTATCTCTTTGTAGTTTAAGGTGCATCTAACTCAAGCCACGGTATTTTCAATAGCCTCATATGCATGTGAGAGCTGGACAATTAATAAGGAAGACCAAAAAAGAGCTGATGCTTTAGAGTTGTGGTGTTGGTAAAGAATATTGAAAGTGCTATGTTCTGCCAGAAGAACAAACAAATAGTCCTGGAAGAAGTGCAGCTGGAATGCTCCTTAGAAGCAAGAATGTCCAGACTTTATCCCACCTACTTTGGTCATATTGTCAGAAGGAACCATTCTTTACAGAATGATATGCTTGGTAAAGTGAAGGGTCAGTAAAAAGGGGAAGACCCTCAATGAAATGGATTGACACAGTGACTGCAATCCTGGACTCAAGTATGGCAAGGATTGCGAGGATGGCACACAACCAGGCAGTGTTTTGTTCTGCTGTAGGAAACACTGGTCGCCAGGAGTCAGAGCTGACTCATTGGCACCAAACAAAAACATGAACCTGAACACTCACAACTTCATTTTATATAAAAAGCACTAATTGAAAAGATGAAGATAGTTGTACTACAAGAGATAATGCTGAAAGAGTAGAGATGTACCACCTACGTCATTCAAGATAAAAGATCTCAGCAAATATTTGTTGACAATAAATGGTGCATTTACTTTAAGAAGGCAAGAGAATTCTTTGAATTCATCTCATAAATACCCAAATTTATTCCACAGAAATTTTATCAGGAAAGCTAGAAACTTTCTAAAAAACCAAAATAATATTTGAGCATGCTTAATTTGAAATCCTATGTGAGAAAAATAATACAGAGAACAAAGGTTGCTTATGATTCATTTCAGAAAAGAATAACTTGGAAATAATATAGAGTAGAAGCAAGTAACTAACTTTGAGAAACTACAACCTATGAGTTATATCACTACTCATTACACCTACTTCATACTCACAACTAAAAACAAAAGTCTATAAAATTAAAATTTCAGAGATGAAGCATATTAATCTATATTTCCACAAAGATTTGAAGAATTTGAAATGTATATGTATTTCAAATTTATA
>NW_006921595.1:25943790-25948723 GCF_000298275.1 Orycteropus afer afer | reverse complement strand
TTTTTTTTTTTTTTCATACCTAGAGGATTGTGTTACAGGAGAGGAACACTGAGTTTGAGGAATCTACCACTTTCATAGTCAGCAGTAAGAAAGCCTGTTGTTTGTCATGGAAGGAGATGTTATTTAATCCCTTGAGGTTGCTTCTCTATCCAACCTTGATAAATAGCTCAGGTAAAAAGCAGTCAGGGTCTTGTGTTCCTGGTATAATCACAAAGACATGTGAAGTGTAACGGAGCCAGAAAAAAATCTTTTACAACATCTGGCAAGATCCAGGTTTGGTATTGAAAACATTGTGTTAACTGAAAGTCCAATCTATTTCCCTTGAGTGTTCCAACAATCTTCAATAAACCTAGGAATTCCCATATTCTTAGTTTTCTTGGGCAAGGGAGGAATCCAGTCTGGCTTTGCTACATCTCAGAGTTCTGGTTGTAGAATGGGGTGCTGATTATTGAGTTAAAATCATAAGGTGCACAATGTATCTATATCACAAAGCACAGTAGCTAAGTACTCCCAAAGTTAACCCATGTTCATCTTCATGGTGAGAGATGAAGGCCAAGGTGTCAAAAGTTCTCAGAGTTAAGTCTATTTTGATTGTTTCAACCAGCAGCAAATGCAGGCAACAATCTGTTTAGTGGATGTGGCAGGGCGGTCAGAGTTGAAAGGAAAGAGTTAGTTGCTTGGAGCCAGGAATAAGACAAACTCTACAATCACCAAAACCAGTCAATTCCAACATAACTTCCTAATTTTAAATTATTAGAGGTTGGCACATCCACTAGGGTTCACTTAATAAAAACAAAACTATTCTATGAATTCCAAATAAGAAGGGTTGATTTAAAAATGTGTATATATCTTAATCCATCACCATACCTATATATGGTTGTGGGTGTAGTTTTATTCACTTACCCATACCTGTTCAGCTTGCATGTCTGCCTATATATTCACTAGTAGATTATTATTTATTATTACTGATATTGCAGGGTGGTGTATGAAATAGCATTTCCCTTTGTTGTCTGTAATTCTTGTGAACCTCTCTGTGTCTTCCTTTGCCTTAATGATATTGTGCTGATCATCTCTATATTGTATATTGCCTGCCTTTCAACCAAATTAAGGAGCTCGTGTGGTGCAGGACTTAAGACATTGGACTGCTAATCAGAAGGTTGACAGTTCAAACCCACCATCCGCTCCCTGTAAGGAAAACAGGGCAATCTACTTCTGTGAAGATTTACCACCTTGGAAACCCAGTGGTGGTGGCTATGAGTCAGAGTTGACTCACTCGCAGAGGGTTTGGATTTTTGGTTTTCACCCAAATTAGTATGTGTCTTATTACCTAGTTAGTGATTTTCCCTCCCTCCCCCTCCTATCCCTGGTAACCATCAAAGAATCTTTCTGTGTGTATATAAACCTTTCCTTTATTTTTAATAATAGCAGATTAACACCGTATTTGTCCGTTTGAAGTTGACTTATTTCACTCAGCGTAGTGTCTTCCAAGTTTATCCATGTAATGAGATATTTGGTGGATTCTTCATTACTCTTCAATGTTGCATAGTATTCCATCGTGTGTATGTACCATAGTTTGGTTATTCATTCATCCAGTGATGTGCAATTAAGTTATTCTCATCTCTTTGCTATTGTGAATACTGGTGGAATAAATATAGGTGTGCATAGGTGTGCATTCATGACCCAGCTCTTATTTCTCTAGGATACATACCTAGTATCAGGATAGCTAGATCAAATGATATTTCTGTTTCCAACTTTGTAAGGAAGCACCATACCATTTTCCAGAGTGGTTGCATGAGAAGAGTTTAAATAGAGGAAATTAGAGTTGTGTGGAATCATTAAAGAGCTAGGAAGCAAAGGCCAGGGAAACTGCTATAGTCAGTCTCAACCTAAAGGCCTAAAGTTGGTTCTCAAAAACTCTTCAGGGAGGGGATGCAATTCTCAAAAGTCACTGGAAAACTCTCATTCAATATCCAAGCATGCAACTGCAGTGTGAATCACATTTGTCCATAGGTCTGCCTGCTTCTTCCAGGAAAGAATAACAAGCTATCCTTCTTCACATTTCAAATCCTATGCAAAATGCCTTGCATTGGTAAATGTTAACCGAGGGTCATGCAAGAAAGACAATTTGTGGGAATGTCATTTCAACCTCCCTTCTCTGTAATAAAGGAAGTGTTTATGATGCTGACTTGATAGACTTGATAACAAACAATGCAGTAACATTTATTAAACTAACACTGTGCATTTTTTAAAGCATTAACATTTCTATTAATCTTTTTAAAAATATTTTTATTGTGATACAGATGTAAATTTACAAAGCAGATTCTTAACAATTTATGCACATTGGTTTCACGGCCCAATTACAATCCCCAGGCATAAAAAGCTCTCCTCCCATCTCTTATGACTATCCTTTCCTGTGTGTCCTTCTTATCCTTTTTATCTATGCATTCCATCTCTCCAGCTTTTCCTGTATGCAAATGCTGCCCTTCTGATGTCCCGTGGTTGATTGATCAAAGGGTTGCCCTAGGGTAGGGTGGCACATCTCCATAGGGTAGGTGTTCTGCTTTTAGGTCTTTCTTCTGCTAATCCACAGAAGTGAGTCCAGTTCCAGGCCTGAAGGATAACTCAGGGCCATAGTCTCAGTGGTTCCATCAGTCTCTATCTAACCAGTATTTCTGGTCATTTTTGTGTTTTTGAATTTTGCTTCACATTTTTCCTTCTACTCTATCCAAACCAAAACCCAAACCCACTGCCATTGAGTCAATTCTGACGCATAGCAACCCCCATTAGATTTCTAAGGTGGTAAATCTTTACAGGAGAAGATTGCCCAGTTTTGCTTCCGTGGAGTGACTGCTGGGGTTTGAACCACCAACATTCTGGTTAGCAGTCAGATGCTTTAGGCACTGTGCTACCAGAGCTCTTTTCCACTCTATGCAGGATCTCCAATTTTGATCCCTTTCTAAGTGGTTGGTGTTGGTAGCCAGGCATCACCTAGTTCTTCTGGTCTCAGGGTCCTGAAAGCTAAGCTCCCCATCATCCATCATACCCTTGGACTTAGTGTTTCTAAACGATTTTTTATTTTCTCCACTCTTTGCTTCTATGATTCTTTGAAAGCATCTATATACTATAATGTTTCTATTATTTGGAACCACATGGAAACCAATAATAATTAGTAGGAGTCTAATTATTGAAGGGCAATGATACATTAAAACTTTTTCCCAATATTAGAAAAAGATTCCATTGAGATGAAATAGACAACAACAGATTATTTCAGTAGAGAATAGTTTTAGCTATTCTTCATGAGGCAATTTGTAGTTATCTAAAATATGGATCTAGTTTTCTTTTCATACTTATGAATATCATTTCTATGCCACATTCCACATTTGGAGCTGCTTTACATTAACTCTAATCTGCATTTATTTTGTTTTGGTCTTCAGTTATCTGTAACCACCTCCTCCCAGCTAACAACCTCTAAACCCGCAAATGCTAACCCTGATAATAATGAGTTAGTTATCTCTATTCCTTTGCCCTTTTTCCATTCTTCATATATGTCCCCTTAAAATTAGATGTCATCAAAATTCTCAACTTACAACCATACTACTCTTATTTATTTATTTGGTGGGGGGAGGCATCTTCCTCTTCTTTTCTGTCAAGTTAGGAATTTGTTTTATTTCTTGGAGTCTCTTGTTCCTCTTGGCCCACAATGCACTTTAGAATCTTAAATCTTTTTTCCTTAGAGTTTCTCTATCTTTATTGCATAGTGAGAAATAATGCAACATGACAATCAAGAACTTGAGTTTTAGAATGAGGAAGTCCTGATTTCAAGGTCTTGCCCCAATTTGTTTAATCTCCCCAATAAAGCTCAATTTTTTCATGTATGAGTAGATACAGTGGTAACATCTCATAATATTTTTTGAGGATTACATGAGATACTGCATTAAAGTGATTAAGGCAGTACATGGTATGTTGAAACCATCTGGTAAATGTTAGCTGTTGACATTATCTTAAGGTACATTGAGTATTTCTAAATATATTAAGGAATCCCTATGTTGAATAGTACGCAAGTTAAAACAGTGGGCAGGGATCAAAGAGTCACAAGTGTTACCCTAAATTGTGTTATGTCTTGGAGTTCAGGGGAGCTCTGGTGGCATAGTGCCTAAGGCATTTGACTGCTAACCAGAAGGCTCACAGTTCAAACCCACAAACCACTCCTCGGGTGGAAGATTGGGCAATCTACTTCTGTAGAGATACTGCCTCAGAAACCCAAGGAGAGGTCGTTATAAGTTAAATTGACTCAGTGGCAGTGAGGTTGTTCTTTTTTTTTTTTTGGTTGGAGTTCAGATATTTCTGGTAATGTCTACAAGCATGATGAGGAGACGTTAGAAGGACTATTTGCATGGCCAACTGAGAAGCATCCAGGGAGATAATTTAACTCAGGGGAAAAGAGAAATATTAATTACCAACTTGGCCTGTTAATTTTCAGAAAAAAAAAAAAAAAAAAAAAACCTGAGTCTGTCTCATGTCACACTGTTTCTGTCCAGCTACCACAGATTTCTGAGTCCTATGGAGAGAGAGTGAACTTGAAGTTAAAAGTAAAAGAGCAATTTCACTGAAACTTTTCAAATACAGAGGCACAACTTGTGTTATTTTCTTATACCACTAACAAATTTTAAAACAAAATATTGATATCAGGAATTCTTTCCAAACTACTACAAATATTGATGAAAATTTAGAATTTTGAGGAGCACTATTGTGCCTGTGGGAGCTCTGGTAGCATAGTGGCTAAAGCACTTGACTGCTAACCAGAAGGCTGGCGGTTCAAACCCACCAGCCACTCCTCTGAAGGAAGGTTGGACAATCCTACTTCCATAGTGATACTGCCTCGGAAACCCAAGGAGGGGTCGCTATGAGTCGGGGCCGACTCGACGGCACATAA
>NW_006921595.1:25930754-25943690 GCF_000298275.1 Orycteropus afer afer | reverse complement strand
GCCACTCCTCGGAAGGAAGGTTGGGCAACCCTACTTCCATAGTGATACTGCCTCGGAAACCCAAGGAGGGGTCGCTATGAGTCGGGGCCGACTCGACGGCACATAACAACAACAACAACAACATTGTGCCTGTAGGTCACCAAAGTATCTAGTGAAGTTGCAGTGTGATTGACAGAAAATGCAGTAGTCCTTAGAAGATACCAACAGTGAAGATGTGTAGATAGATATAAAAAATAAAAAGGTATTTATAACAAATAAGAATAATCATTTTTTGGTATGCTTACCATATATGGCAAGCATCAATTGATCCTAGCAACAACCTTTTAGAAAAGACCATCATTATATTTTATGAATGAAGAAAACAAAATATGGAAGAGTGGGAAATATCTAGTCCAAGACCTAAGAGTAGTAGGTAGTGGAAAAAAGTATTTTACACAGGCAAGCTGATTCCAGAAGCTGAGAATTCCCTAGAATGCATGTTAGACACCCTCTAGAGTGAAAGTTAGCAATCTTTTTCTGCAAAAGGCCAGATAGCAAATTTTTTAACGTGTGTGCCATACTGTCTCTGTAGCAACTACTCAACTGTGCCATTGTAGTACAAAAGCAGTCCTATACAAGGCCATATCCCAATAAAACATTATTTTCAAAAACAGGAATCAGCTGGATTTGGCTCACAGACCATAGTTTACTAACACCTGCTTTAGAGCAATACTGCTCAATAGAAATATAATACAAGTCAAATAATAGTTTTATATTTTTAGTTGTTGTTGTTGTTAAGTGCTGTCATATCCCCATATGTATGTGGTGATAGAAAATACTATTGCTTGGGTTAGGTGCAACTTAATCTTCAAAGTGACATTTTTGCTCTTTAACACTTTAAAGAGGTCTTTTGCAGCAGATATGCCCCATGCAATACTTCATCTGATTTCTTGACTATTGTTTCCATGGATGTTGATTGTGGATCCAAGTATAATGAAATCCTTCACAACTTCAATATTTTCTCCATTTATCTTGATGTTGCTTATTGGTTCAGTTCTGAAAATTAATCCATACTGAAGACTGTAGTCTTTGGTCTTCGTCAGTAACTACTTGAACTCATCTTCACTTTCAGCCAGCAAGGTAATGTAATTTGCATATTGCAGGTTGTTAAAATGAGTCTTCCTCCAATCCTGATGCCACATTCTTCTTCATATAGTCCAGCTTCTTGGATATTTGCTCAGCATACAGATTGAATAAGTACAGAGAAAGGATACAATCCTGACATACACCCTTCCTGATTTTAAACCATGCAGTGTATACTTATTCTGTTTGAGTGCCTCCCAGTCTATGTACAGGTTCCTCATGAGCACAATTAAGGGTCTGGAATTCCCATTCTTCACAAATTATATTACCCATAATCTGTTATGATTCACACAGTGGAATATGTTTGCATAGTGAATGTTCTTGTTGTTATGTGCCATTGAGTTGGCTCCGACTCATAGCCACCCCTCCTTGGGTTGTCAAGGCAATATCACTACAGAAGTAGGTTGCCCAACCTTCCTTCCGAGGAGTGGCTGGTGGGTTTGAACTGCCAGCCTTCTGGTTAGCGGTCAAGTGCCTTAGGTACTTGCTACCAGAGCTCCTTTGCATAGTGAATAAGATACAAATAAACAAATTTCTGGTATCCTTTGCTTGCAGCCAAGATCTATCAGACATCAGCAATGATATTTCATTCCACATCCTCTTCTGAATACAGCTAGAATTTATGGAAGTTCTCTGTCAGTATACTGCTACAACTATTTTTGAAATATCTTCAGCAAAATTTTAATTGCATGAGACATTAATGTCATTGTTCAATAATTTCCACATTCTGTTGGATCAACTTTCTTTGGAATGGACACATATATTGATCTCTTCCAGTCAGTTGGCCAGGTAGTTATCTTCCAAATTTCTTGGCACCACTAGCACTGCATCTGTTTGTTGAAACACATCAGTGGATATTCCATCAATTTCTGGAGCCTCGTTTTTCACCAATTCCTTCAGGGCAGGTTAGACTTTTTAAATGCTACTGGTTCTTGATCATATTCTACCTCCTACAATGGTCGAATGTCCACCAGTTCTTTCTAGTACAACGATTGTGTGTATTCCTTCCATCTTCTTTTGATACTCCCTGCATCATTCAATATTTTCCCCAAAGAATCTCTCAATATTGCAACTTGAGGCTTGAAATTTTCTTCAATTCTTTCAGTTTGGGAAATGCTGAGTCTTTTCTTCTTTTTTGGTCTTCTAACTCCAGGTCTTTGCACATGTCATCATAATACTTTATTGTGTCTTCTGGAGCTGCCCTTTGGGATTTTCTGCTCAGCTCTTTTATCTTGTCATTTCTTCCATTTGCTTTAGCTTTTCTCTGTTCAAGAGCAAGTTTCAGAGTCTCTTCTGACATCCATTTTGGTTTTTCCTTCCTTTCCTGTCTTTTTAATGACTTTTTGCTTCCTTTATGGGTGATGTCCTTAATGTTATCTCACAATTCATCTGGTCTTCAGTCACTGGGGTTCAGTGCATCAAATCTATTCTGCAGATGATCTCTAAATTCATATGAGATACAATCAAGGCTGTATTTTGGCTCTCATGGACTTGTTTTAATTTTGTTCAGCTTCAGCTTGAACTTGAACATGAGTAACTGATAACCTTTTCCAAGGTTAGCTCCTGGCCTTTTTTAGACTGAGGATATTGGGTGTCCCCTTCACCTCTTCCCATAGATGTAGTCAGTCTAACTCCTGTGCATTCTATCTGGTGAGGTCCATGTACAGCCACCATTTATGTTGTTGAAAAAAGGTATTTGCAATGAATAAGTCATTGGTCTTGCAAAATTCTGTCATATAATCTCCAATGTCATTTCTGTCATCAATGACATATTTTCCAACTACCCATGAATCTTCTTTGCTTCTCAGTTTAGAATTCCAATCATCAATATTTGTCAATTCATTTTTATTGTATGTTTGGTAAATTTCAAACTTCAGAAGTTGGTAAAAATCTTCAATTTCCTCATCGTTGACATAATTGGTTTGTGTATTAATTTGAATGATAATATTATTATCTGGTCTTCCTTGTAGGAATATGGAAATTATTCTATCACTGACAGCATACTTCAGGATCGACCTTGAAATGTTCTTTTTGAGGATGAACACAACACCATTCCTCTTCAATTTTTATTTCCAGAAATAAGAGCATAGGCTTCTTTGATTCAAAAGGGCCAATACCAGTCTATTTCAGCTCACTGATGCCTAGGATATCCATCTTCATGCATTCCATTTCATTTTTGACCACTCCCATTTTCCTAGATTCATACTATGTATATTCCAAGTCCTTATCACCTTATCACTAATGATTGTTTGCAGCTGTTTCTTCCTATTTTGCATGGTGTCCCATCAGCAAATGAAGGACTTGAAAACTTTACTCCACCACATCATTAAAGTTGACTCTACTTTGAAGAGGCCAAGCATGATATCCTCCAGGGAATTGTCCCTTTAACAACATGACCAAAGTAGGTCAGATGAAGTCTGGCCATTCTTGCATCCAAGGAGCATTCCAGCTGAACTTCTTCCAAGATAGATTTGTTAGTTCTTCTGGCAGTCCATGGTACCTTAAGTATTATTCACCAACACCACAACTCAAAATCATCAACTTTTCTTGGGTCTTCCTTATTCACTGTCCAGCTTTCACATACATATGAGGCAACTGAAAATACCATGACTTGGGTTGGCACACCTTAATCTTCAAAGAGACACCTTTGCTCTTAAGCACTTTAAGAGGTCTTCTGCAGCAGATTTGCCCAGTGCAATACATTGTCAGATGTCTTGACTGCTGCTTTCATTGGTGTTGATTGTGGAACCAATATGAAATCTTTCACAACTTCAATCTTTTCTCCATTTATCATGATGCTGCTTATTGGTCCAGTTGTGAGGATTTTCACTTTCTTTATGTTGAGATGAAGCACTTACTGCAAACTCTGGTCTTTAATATTCATCAGTAAGAGCTTCAAGTCATCTTCACTTTCAGCAAGCAAAGTTGTGTCATCTGCATAGCACAGGTTGTTAATGAGTCTTCCTCCAATCCTGATGCCACACTCCTCTTCATATAGTCCAGCTTCTCGGATTATTTGTTTAGCATACAGATTGAATAAGTATGGTGAAAGGATACAAACTTGATGTACTCCCTTCTTGATTTTAAACCATGCAGTATCCCCTTATTCTGTTCAAATGACAGCCTCCTGGTTCATGACAAGTGCCTCCTGAACACAATTAAGTGTTCTGGAATTCCCATTCTTCTCAATGCTGTCCATAATTTGTTATGATCCATACAATCAAATGCCTTTGCACAGTCAATAAAACACAAGTAAACATCCTTGAGACATTCTTTGCTTTCAGCCAAGATCCATCCATCTGGCATTAGCAATGATATCCCTCATTCAACTTCCTTTTCTGAATCCAGCTTGCACCTCTGGAAGTTCTCTGTCCGTATGCTGCTCCACCTGTTTTTGTATTATTTTCAGCAAAATTTTACTTGCATGTGATATTAATGACATTGTTTGATAATTTCCACATTCTGTGGGACCACCTTTCTTTGGAATGGTACAAATGTGGCTCTCTTCCAGTCAGTTGGCCAGGTAGATGTCTTCCAAATTTCTTGGCATAGATGAGTGAGTGCCTCCAGTATATTGCTTCCATTTTCTTTTGGTGTTTTCTGCATCATTCAATATTTTTCCCATAGAATCCTTTGATATTGCAACTCCAGGGTTAAATTTTTTTTTTTTTCAGTTCTTACAGCTTGAGAAATGCTGAGCATGTTCTTCCCTTCTGGTTTTCTGACTCCAGGTCATTGCACATTTCATTATAATAATTTACTTTGTCTTCTCAAGCTGCTCTTTGAAGTCTTCTGTTCAGATCTTTTATCTTGTCATTTCTTTCATTTGCTTTAGCTACTCCCCTCTCAAGGGCAAGTTTCAGAGTCTCTTCTGACATCTGTTTTGGTCTTTTCTTTCTTTCCTGACTTTTTAATGATCTTTTGCTTTCTTCATGGATGGTGTTCTTGATATTATCCCACAATTCTTCTGGTTTTCAGTCATTGGTGTTCAATGCATTAAATCTATTCTTTAGATTCAGAATTCAGGTCTTTAAATTCAGAAAGGATATAATCAAGGTTATAATTTGGACTACTTTTCATTGTCTTCAGCTTTAACTTGAACTTGCATATGAGCAATTGATGGTCTGTTCCACAGTCATGTCCAGGCTTTGTTTTGGCTGAAGATATTGAGCTTCTCCATTGCCTCTTTCCACAGATAAAATCTATCTGATTCCTGTGTCCTCCATCTGGTGAAGTCCACGTAAATAGTCACCATTTATGTTGTTGAAAATGGTATTTGCAATGAGTGAGTCATTGTTCTTGCAAAATTCTGTCATGTGATTTCTAGCATCATTTCTATCACCAAGACCATAATTTCCAGCAAGTGGTGAGTCTTTTTTGTTCCTAACTTTTACATCCCAATCACCAGTAATAAGCAACACATATTGATTGCACATTTGGTCAATTTTGGACTTCAGAAGTTGGCTGAAAATCTTCAATTTCCTCATCTTTGGCTTTAGTGGTTTGTGCATAAATTTGAATAATAGTACTATTAACAGGTCTTCCCATATGCATATAGATATTATCCTATTACTGACAGCATTGGACTTCAGGATAGATCCTGAAACATTCTTTGTGATGATGAATGCCACGTCATTCCTTTTCAATTTGTCATTTCCTGCAGAGTAGATCATATGGTTGTCTGATTCAAAATGGCCACAACCAGTTCATTTCAGCTCACCAATGCCTAGTATATTGATCTTTATACATTCCATTTCATTTTTGACAACTTCCAATTTTCCTAAATTCATATCTTGTACATTCCATGTTCCAATTATTAATGAATGTTTGTAGCTGTTCTCATTTTTAGTTGTACTAACATCAGCAAATGGAGGTCCCCAAAGCTTTATTCCATCTACATCATTAAGGTTGACTCTACTCTGAGGAGGCAGCTCTTCCCCAATCATATTCTGAATGCTTTCTGACCTGAGGAGCTCATCTTCTGGCACTATATGGGCCAATGTTTTAGGGCTATTCATAAAAGTTTTTCAGTAATATATCAAACAGTGCCTCACTGCTATTCATAAGGTTTTCACTGGCTAATTCTTTGAGAAGTGAATGTCCCCTTCCTTCTGTCTGTCTTAGTCAGGAAGCTCCACTGAAACCTATCCACCATGGGTGACCCTGCTAGTATTTGAAATAGTGGTAGCATAGCCTTCAGCCTCACAGCAACACACGAGCTACCACAGCATGTCAAACAAACAGACCAACAACACGTTTTAGGGGGACATAATTATATCCGTAACAGGTAAACTATTTTCTTCTCCTGAGAACAACTATTACCCACATTTTGGATGAAAAAAAATCATTCCCCTTTTTCTGAGAAATGCTCCTGCCCTCACTATAATCATAAGGTTCCAACATGAGATACCATTTCCTTACATGACCCCTTCCTTTCAGCACAACTGTTTGGTGCAGGGTAGAATCTGATCCAAACCAGGACATATCCGAATCCTCCCCTGAGATATTTCTAGCTGAATCTTGAAAATAGAATCAGTCTATTCCTGGTGTTAAGAGACACAAGATTCATAATCTGAGGGCTTCTGTGTTCATTTTCCCTATTTATTAATTAATAAAGCTATTTTACAAGGAAAATGAAGACAGGGTACTGCAGAGAGAAAGTCCTAGTTTTATTTGAGTCTGATTCTAGTTATTTCTAAAGGCCAATCACATGGTTGCATGTGGTTATTCATCACTCTTTTAGTTCCTCTTCCAGTAGCTCTTGCTGTTTTGAATTGATTTCTGTCATTTACAGCATAGTAGATCATAGTAGATCATATGTATTTGTCTATTTACAACCATTGGTCTTCAACATCCAAATCTCCACAATACCTATGAAAAAAATAATCCTGTTTTATTGCTCTTTAGGGAGTTCTGGTGGCATAGTGCCTAAGGCATTTGACTGCTAACCAGAAGACTGGTGGTTCAAACCCACCAGCCACTCCTCAGAAGGAAGACTGGGCAATCTACTTCCACAGAGATACCACCTCGGAAATCCAATGAGGGGTCACTATGAGTTGGAATCAACTTGATGGCAGTGAGGTTTTTTTGTTTTGCTTTTTTAAATTTATTACAATTCAAATAAATGTACTCTTTAAGTATATTTCTCTGACTTGTCAGATACCATATACTTGGATGGAGACATCTAAACATACTTAATGTTTTCAATCTTTTTCCCTATTGCTTTTCCTCAGAACCACTAGGTATTTTTCTCCACTATGGTAATACTTATAATACACCTTTTTTCTGCTACTAGTCTCTGATTTATTGTCTTATTTAGGCATTTTTCTCTTTATCAAATTCTAGATTCAATTATTGTTAGTCAGTTTGTTAAATATACTTTTTCCTGTTCTGCATGAAGTGTACTCCATTCCATGCCAGGAAGTCATTACTCTTGTCTTTTAAACATTATTTAAAAACATTGGTTTTCTAAAGTTTTAATTTTGTTTTCTTTCTAGAATTATACCCAAAAAATATGTGGCAAATATTGTCAGCCTTACAGACACATTTCAGGTAGTTGCCCCAAGAAGAGAAGATGCTATTTGATTAACCAGATCATGACTCTATTTGAATACCTGTGTCATTTTTGGGAAAGGTCCACTAACCACCGGCACATGGCTACTTTCCCAGGAGCATGAATAGGATTCTCTGAAACAGCTAACATCTGTGCAACTTCTTTGTTGCTCTGTACTGCATGAAATATCCTTATTTGCAGAAGGTCCAGATTGACCCTTCATAGAAAAAACCTCACGCTTGCAACATGACTCCCCTATGGTTAGGTCTTGTGTCTTCTCCATTCAGATTGTTTAATTTACCCAGATTAAATTGAAATGCATTGAATTTTCTTTTGTCTCATTGCATTTTTTTGTTTTATGATTCCTCTTTTTTTAACTAAATCTTCTCCCATTTTCTGGGAATATCACCATCTCCTCTTTATCCAAATCTTGGAGAATTGTTTTGAAATCCTTTCTTCACCACTAGCAGGAAAAGTGTTTTTTTGCTGTAGTACACATCACACATCAATGGCTATTTGAGACATGAAGACAAGCAACATATATGCAACAAGCACCTGGGATGGATAAAGAAGGAACCAGAACTCCTCAGTTTCAATCTAACTGAGATGCTCAGTGGTTGTACCTGAAAAGCCTGCATTTAACCTCCATAACAAATGCTTTGTTTGCTTTGGGGCTTATAAAAACTGTGTTTAAGCCTGTATCACCTCTTTCTGACATTACTGTTAACCCTTGTTAAACTTGTAGATGTTAGTAATCAGCACTTATTTATTTCATTTAGTGAGACTAACTTTTTTAGAATCAGTCCCTTGATGTGAATTTTCCATAACAGTATATTAATTTTTGTATCAGATCTCATCATGGGGGATGACTACATTACAGCGACTAAACCACTGAGAATTATGGCCCAGCCAAGTTGACACACAATCTTAATCATCACAATCTTCCTTCATATGATGTAAGATTACTCTTGGTAAAGACAATTCTGCAAATGTCACTTGGCTGCTCACTCAAAAGCTCTCAGGGGTTCCTCAATACTTCCTCAAACTTCATGCATTTTCTAATCCTAAATTTTTTGCATTTACTTTTCCTTTCCCTAAAACAAAACAAACAAAAACTTTATCTTACTTGCCCCCTAGTTTTGTCAAAATTCTGTGTTTCTAGGCCTTATACAAAAACCACTTCCTGAGAGTTCCGGTAAGATGCCAGAATAGGCAGAAAGACTGCACAGACCCTCTTCAACAAAGAAAAGGGGATCCAATTAACACAGATACAGAAGATAATCCTGGACCCCTGAGCCTTGAAGGGAAGGATATAGAAGTGGACTAAACTCCAACTAGCAGAAGAATTTGCATGAAAACACCAAAAAAAGGAGACATACAGAGTTGTGGTCTGGCAGCAACACTGACGGCACAGACAATTTGGATATTGCTGAGTGGTGGTAGGACCTAAGAATTAACCTAAAAATCAGCCTTACTAGCCAGGGACTGCATGAAGGACAGCTCTGATGGCTGGGGAATAAAAGGCAAAGCAGCAAAGAGAAAAGCAGGCTGACTTGTGGACTTTTGCTTGTCCAGAGGGCACAGCCATTTTGAATGTTTACAAGAAGATTGACCATTTTAGATATTTAAAGTGATAGTGTTCTCCCAGATTCCAGGGACTTAAGAACAGGCTCCGCTTGCTGGGAACGGCAAAGACATCCCAGACACACAGATTACTGGAAAGTTGCGACATTCCCCTTGTTACTCTTATGTCTCACACCATTTTGGTGAACAGAGGTGTGGCCATCCCTCACTCCCACCCACCTTCTAGAGGGTGGGAAATCCAGCCCAGTCTGTGTGTTTGGATGGAGCCTGGGTGCCCTGCCCAGTCCTGTCCAGATTTTTTTTTTTTTAAGTTTGTTTGCTTTTGTCTGTTTTAAAACTACAATTATTATTACTTTTTTTCCTTTTATTATCATTCTTTATTCTTCCCTTCCCAGGTTCTAGTTTTCAGCATTTTTCCTCTTCCCTGTTGCTTGTTCTAATTTCTTTTCTTTTCTTTCTTGTGGGTAACTCCAGTCCATGTTTTTCTTTTTGCATTTTTCCCATTTTTTTCTTCATTATTCTCCTTCTCTACTTTTTTCTCTTATTGCCCTCTCCCCAGATATTGTGGTGATTTTGTTTTATTTTGTTTCTGTTTTTTCCCTTTTCCCTTTTTCAGTTACTGTTCCTGTGTGATTACATGGTGGTTTTTTTTTTTGTCCATTTGCTTTTACTTTTTTAGTGGTTATTCAATTGTTATTTTTGTCTAACTTAGTGGGAGACAGCAACAGTCCCCATACGACACGACTATACCCACACCTCCTGCAGTTTCACTTACCAAGTGAGAGTCACCACCTCCTTCTCCACCAGCGGACCTACAATAAACAACCACCAAGAAAAGACTGACTCACCCTTAGCTGCTCTTCACAAACAGTTAACAGAGATCTAAATACAACCATGTCACAATGTCTCAGAGACAACAGACCATCACAGTCCACACAAAGAAGCAAGATATAGTGGTAGAAACAAGAGAGCAGGATACAGACCCAAAACACATCCGTGAGGAAGAAGCAGCATTGAAACTCCCTGATAAGGAATTCAAAAGAATTATAATTAGGTATCTTCAAAAGATTGAGAGACAGATCAAGGAAAATACAGACAAATCCCTAAAGGAATTTTGGAAGAAAATACAAGAACAAAATGACAAAATAAATGAAAAATTAGAAATGATTTAAAATTTACAAATAGAAATCCAGAAGATAAATACTAAATTGTCAAAAATAGATAACACATTGGAAGGGCAAAGGAATAGAATTGATACAATGGAAGACAGAATTAATAAGATTGAAGACAAATACCTGAATACTTCTTTGGAAAGGGATCATTCAGGAAAAAGATCAAAACAAAATGAAGAAAGCCTAAGGTTCATGTGGTATACCATCAAAAGGATTAACCTAAGTGTCATTTGAATTCCAGAACAGGAAGAGAAAAATAAAACCACTAAGAAAAATTATCCAAGATTGTTGGAAGATAACTTCCCTGATATGATGAAAGATGAGAATATATCCATTCAAGAAGTCCAATGAACCCCAAACAGGATAGACCCCAGAAGAAATTCACCAAGGCATATCATCATCAAACTCATCAAAACCAAAGAAAAAGACAGAATCCTGAAAGCAGCATGGGAAAAACAAAAAGTTACTTACAAAAGAAAACCAGTAAGAATTAGCTCTGATTTCTCAGCAGAAACCATGCAAGCAAAAAAGCAATGGGATGGTATATATAAAACCCTGAAAGAGAAAAAGTTTCAAGCAAGAATTATATACCCACTAAAATTGTCCCTCAAATATGATGGTGAAATTAGGAGATTTCTAGATAAGCAGAAAGTAGGGGAATTTGTTAAAACCTGACCAACCTTACAAGAGATACTAAAGGGAGTCCTTTGAACAGAGAACCAAAAGTATCAAATAACAACTGATCATTGATACACAAGAGGACATAACCTAGAAGCCACAGCTATGGACATATCCAAAGTAAAACAAGCTTACTAGATCATAAAAAGGGAACCAGAGACTTCAATTTGTAAATGAGAACAACTACAAACCAAAGAGAGGGAAAATACTGTGTAATTACAGAACTTCTAAATGCTAAGGAAGTTCTAAATGATGAGAGAGTTGCAGGATAGAATGAACTATTCCAAACTTGGGGAGAAAATTATAAATCATGGGGTAACCTCAAAGAAAAATGATAAAGCTTCACATCACAATAAAGAAGAGGACAAGCACAAATAGTCAGCAAATATTAAAACAAAAGCAACAAAGGAAAGAATAACACAATTCATAAACATAATGAGCTCAGCACAGAAAATAATATGGAACAAAGAAATCAGGGACATCATGAAAAAACACCATGAAACTCAACAAAATGACAGCAACCAATGCATACTTGTCAATAATTACACTGAATGTTAATGGATTAAATGCACCACTCAAGAGATGGAGAGTTGCTGATTGGTTAAGAAAACAAAACCCATCAATATGCTGTCTACAAGAGACACACCTTAGAGACAAAGACAAAAATCAAAGGTTGGAAAAAGATATAGCAAGCAAACGACAACCAAAAAAGAGCAGGAGTAGAAATATTAATTATAAATATTATATTAACCACCATATGAGATAAGGAAGGACATTATATAATGATTAAAAGATCAACTGAACAAGAAGATATAACCATAATAAATATCTATGAACCTAATGAAAGGGCCTCAAAATATATAAATCAGACTTTAAGAGAGTTGAAAAGATAAATAGATGACTCCACAGTCATAGTGGGAAACTTTCAATGAAAGATAGAACAACTGGAAAGAAACTCAACAAAGATGCAGAAGAGCTAAACAATACAATCCACTAATTTAACCTCATAGACATCTACAGAGCACTTCACCCAATAACAGCACAATATACATTAATTTTCAGTACACATGGAACATTTTCCATGATAGACCATATGTTAGGCCATAAAGCAAGCCTTCCTAAATTTAAAAACATTGAAATACTGCAAAGCATCTTGTCAGATCACAATGCTATCAAATTAGAAATCAAAAATAGGAAGATCAACAGAAAAAAAGTAAACACTTGGAAACTGTACAACACCCTCCTTAAGAAAGACTGGGTAAGAGAAGAAATAAAAAGTGAAATTGAAAAAAATCTTTGAATCAAATGAGAATGAAAATACAACATACCAAAATCTTTGGGACCCAGCAAAAGCAGTGATCAGAGGCCAATTTATAGCAATAAATGCACACATCAAAAAAGAAGAAAGAGGCAAAATCAATACTTCCAACAATTAGTAAAAGAACAGCAAGAAAATCCTGCAGTCACCAGAAGAAAGGAAATAATCAAGATTTGAGCAAAAATAAATGAAACAGAAGATAGAAAGATAATAGAAAAAATCAACAAGACCAGAAGTGGGTTTTTTGAAAAGATTAATAAAATTGACAAACCATTGGCAAATTTGACAAAGGAAAAGAGGGAGAGAATACAAACAACACAAATAACAAATGAAATGGGTGACATCACAACAGAACCAACTGAAATAAAAAGGATAATATTAGTATACTATGAAGAACTGTACTCCAACAAATTTGAAAATCTGGAAGAAATGGACAGATTACTAGAAACACAAAACTTACCTAAACTAACACAGACTGATGAGGAAAAGTTGAACAGATCCATAACAAA
>NW_006921595.1:25929801-25930414 GCF_000298275.1 Orycteropus afer afer | reverse complement strand
CAGAAAAGACTAGCCCATTGTTTTGATGTCAGAATACTGTTTTTTTTTTTTTTTCTAGGCAGTAGTGACTGTAAGATAAATTGGAGGGCTGGCAAGTTTCTGTTGTGTGATCTGAATATTGGCATAAGGAGTTATCTCTTTCTAGAGAGCCTTCTTTCATTGGAAGTATGCTCAAAAATGGATTCATGTTTGTTCTGGTGTGCTGCCCACTTCTTGTTATAAACAATAAAGCTACTTTATACCCAGTAACAGATTTAAAGACTCCGATCAGAAGGACATGGAATTCATGAAGCATCAGATTTAGTGATTGATGTGCTTTAATCAGGCACAACCTGTGAGGAACTCTCAGATTTGGTGGATTGCCTTGCAGTTAGTTACTCAAATCTGCTCAGTTTATAAAAACAAACAAACAAACGAAAACTCACTGCCATCCAACTGTTTCTGACTCATAGTGACCCCCATTGGGTTTCCAAGGCTGTAAATCTTTATGGAAGTAAATTGCCCATCTTCCTTCCATGAAGCAGCTGGTAGGTTTGAACTGCTGACCTTCCAGTTAGCAGTCAAGTACCTTACCCACTACACCACCAGAGTGCCTTCAGTTTGTAAACTATAT
>NW_006921595.1:25918961-25928330 GCF_000298275.1 Orycteropus afer afer | reverse complement strand
ACATTGTGAAATGTCAATTCTACCCAAAGCAATCTATACATTCAATGCAATCCCAATCCAGATCCCATCAACATTTTTTAAGGATATGGAAAAACCAATCACTAACTTTATATGGAAAGGAAATAGACCCGGATAAGGAAAGCACTATTGAAGAAGAAAAAGGTAGGAGGTCTCACACTGCTGGATCTCAAAACCTACTATAGAGCCACAGTCGTCAAAACTGTCTGGTATTCGTACAATGACAGACACTTAGACCAATGGAATAGAATTGAAAACCCAGAAATAAATCCATAGACCTATGGTCAGCTGATTTTTGACAAAGGGCCTAAATCCATTAAATGGGGAAGAGAATGTGTGTTTAATAAATGGTGATGACAAAACTGGATATCCATTTGCAGAAAAATGAAACAAGATCTGTACCTCACACAATACACAACAACTAAGCCCAGATGGATCAAAGACTTAAATGTGAAACCTAAAACTATAGAGCTCTTCAAGGAAAAACTAAGGACAAATTTAGGGGCCAAAATATATGGCATAAATAGACTATTAAGCATAACCCAAAATACACAAACAGCAGAAGAGAAACTAGATGAATGGGACCTTCTAAAAATTAAATTTTTATGTGCTTCCAAGGACTTCTCTGAAAGAGTCAAAAGAAAACCTACAGATTGGGAAAGAATTTTTGGTGATGACATATCGAACAAGGGACTTATCTCTAGAATTTATAGAAAACTCTAATACCTCAATAACAAAAAGACAAACAATCCAATTAAAAAGTGGGCAGAAGACATGAATAGACACTTCACCAAGAAGGATATTCAGGTGGCTAACAAACATATGAAGAAATGTTCACAATCACTAGCCATTAGAGATATGCTAATCAAAACAACAAGATAACATCTTGCCCCAGCACTAGCAGTGAAGTTCAACAAGACAGAAAATAACAAATGCTGGTGAAGATGCTGAAAGATTTGGACTCTCATACACTGCTGGTGGGACTGTAAAATGTACAACCACTATGGAAAGCAGTATGGCAATTTCTCAAAAATTTGGAAATAAAAGTACCATTTTACTCAGCCATTCCATTACTAGGTATATATGCTAAAGAAGTGAGGGCCATGACAAGAACAGACATATGCACACCCATGTTCATTGCAACAATATTTATAATAGCAAAAAGTTGGAAACAACCTAGGTGTCCATCAACTGAGGAATGGATAACCAAACTACGGTATATACACACAATGGAATACTATGCAACCCTAAAGAATAGTGTAGATTCTGCAAAACATCGCATAACGTGGATGAACTTGGAGGATATTATGCTGAATGAAATAAGCCAATCACAGGACAAATATTGTACTAGTCCATTATTGTAAAAGTCAAAGAATAGTTTATATATGGAAGGAAATTTTATATCACAGGGCAGAGACAGTATAATATTATGGTTAGGAGGATAGACTTGAATTTAAGTCCTGATTTACTTAACTATGTATATATTTGTGTAACCTGAGGACATGACTAAACCTTTTCCAGATTTCTCTCAAATTGTTTTGAAGCATGACCTGTAATTCCTTCCTTGAAGAATTTGACTGAAAGTTGACTCCTAGTCAACAGTAGCTAATCATATTGTAATACAGAACCAATCCCCAAACCAAACTCACTGCCAGTTGTTGATCCTGACTCATGTGTGACCAAGTAGGACTACACTATAGGGGTTTCAAGGCTGTAAATCTTTTCAGATGCAAACTGCCTCCTCATCTTTCACCCACAGAACAGCTAGTGCATTTGAACTGATGGCCTTTTGATTAGCACCAAATGCTTTCACCACTATCACTAACTGGTTGTTGTTGTTGTTGTTATGTGCCGTCGAATTGGACCTGACTCAGTGACCCCTTCTTGGGTTTCTGAGGCAGTATCACTATGAAAGTAGACTGCCCCATCTTCTTTCTGAGGAGTGGCTGGTGGGTTTGAACCAACAGCCTTCTGGTTAGCAGTCAAGTGCCTTAGGCACTACGCTACCAGAGCTCCCAACAACAACAATAGCAACCAGTTAACTGATACTAGAGCTTATGATGTAGGATAGTTATAAGCTTATGGTTTTAGCTGCCTTCAAGTGGCTTCCAACCCATGATAACCCCTTATGTGCAGAGTAGAACTACTTTCAAGGCTGTGACCTTCTGGAAGCAGATAACCAGGCCTGTCTTCTGAGGTGTCTCTAGATGGATTTGAACTGCCAGCCTCCCAGCTAATAGCCAAGCACTTAACCAATTGTGCCACAGCACTAACTACATTTCAAAAAACTTGAAAGAAGTTTTTAAAGAATTGACCATGACCACAGATCACAGAGATGCCTCCATACACACAGGGGAAATCTTTTCAAGTCAGTTTCATGAAGAGGAAAAGAAATAAGGGACACTTTGTATAAGATGAAGGAAACAGTGGTCACCACTGGTCAAGGAGAACAGACAACAATTGTGCCGAATTAAGCTAAAAATCCTACCTTTGACTTTTCAGTCATGCCACACAATTAACCAGAAGAGCTGTGTTCAAATATCAAGGGCAATACAAACAGACTTTTTATCATCACTCACTCTTCAAGGCAGTGACCTTTACTTTGGGCTAGTTTCTTTGGCAAAGAAGTTTGGCATGAAGCTATTAAAATAATCTTAAACTGCAAAATTTTGTTCTTATGACTACACTATCTTAATGGTAATTTAACAAAATGCCTACTTTCAGGCTCAGAGGTACAAAATGCTTAAGACAATCCACTTGAGACTCCCAGCCAGCATATTTATCAAAACGAGTTAAAGTCACCTTCTGAGTAATGGCTGTGGAGGTGTTTTAGCACAGCAGACAGGCACATTTTTCTGTGGGTTGAGCGATTGATCACTAAGTTCTAGTAACAGGTGTATCTTGCTTCTGGGGCCATGAAACATGACAGCCTATAGAAAGACTATTAAAATCTCTTTGCTAACAGAGAAAAATCAATTGTTCTCCACAAGGAGGTGTCCTCAGGCACAATCGATATACAATAATACAATGCTGGGCTGTAAGGACTGTGAACAGATCTAAGCTTTTGATTAGCTAAAACACAGAGAGATGTTTTTATCTCTGATGGACAAAAAGAGATAAAGATGTATTTTGCTGCAAGTTGTGTTTTGTTTTTCTCTAGCATATCAACCTGTTAAAGTAAATTCCTTTTCTTTTGAGTGTAATCTTTATAAGGCATCATTTCACCTGTTTTCAGTTCAAAGTATGTGGTCAAGGGTAAGAGTTAGTAAGAGGCATACTTACAAGACCAGCCCAGGAATCAAAATGGAGAGACACATGGGAACAATTACACTGTTTCAGGAATCTTTTCTATTTTTGAAAGCAGAAAAGTATATATTAGTGATTTTTCCACTAAATGTAAGACATATCTGAGTTAAGATGTCAGTCAGGTCTTTGTAGTTCTTGTACATTTTTCTACCAAAATCAATAACAATCTGTCCTCTGTAGACATGTTTCAAGAGTAGAAAAACGGCATTTTCATGGCATTTACAACCTCCCTGAATTTTCATAAAGCTCTACCTAAGTTCCAACAATCTTTGAAGCATCCACAAAACTCCAAATAAAACTCAATGCAGGTTCAGAGGGGGGAAAACACATTCCACTTTAACAAAAACCTTTATGCTTAAAACATGGAGTGCTTTTACACTCAAATATAATAGCTACAATGAGGGGAGCATTAAACAATTGTCAGTAATTTTTCATACTTACTTGAAACTTGTATATATTAACATATTTGAAATTAAATGTCAAAAAATGTTAAATGCTTTTTATGTAATAAAATTAGCAACATATTTTGCATATTCAGGGAAAATTAATCATATGCATTTACTAACCATGAAGCAAAAGGGAAGAGATTTTGTAATTTATATAGTGTTGGGAAGTATACAATATTTAGGTGGTAATTTTTAATCAATATGATCAATTTGTAAGTCTCACACATTAAAATTTCCAACCTCTTGAGTTTGAGTTTAACCAGATTAATCTCTGGTTAATCTTCTCTCTTATGAAGCTAGCTTCCCATAGCAAAGTTAATTGCCAGAAAAAAAGCAATGTGGTTTTCAGTTCATGTGTCCAAAATAAATATCTGGAATTATGACAAGCAGTGTTTGGGACTGATGCCAAAATTCTAAGGCAGCAGAGTGTTGTAGAGTCAAAAGCCAGGATTGCTCTATGAGAATGTTGGCTCTAACACCTGCCTATATACTATTGCCCACTTTTCAACTGAAACAGCTTAGGACTAGCTGTAAATTATGCCTGATCTAGTTCTCCAAAACAGGATTGTATACATCTCTGATCAGACATCCTCATTGTCCTTATGTTTTACTAAAGAAATGCTAAAGGGAATTCTTCAGGTAGAATAAAAATAACAGATGGAGGCATAGGAATTTAGGGAAAAAAAGAAGAACAGAAACAGTAAGCTTTAGGTAAACCTAAATGGACTTGACAATATAAAACAAATATAATAATGTTTTAGGTTTAAAATATATATAATATTCTAAGATCATTGCACTGTCTGGAATGTGGTAAAAGTACTGATTTAAATTAGATTTTAATCAATCGAGGAGTGTTGCAATCTCTAGGGTAGAAGTTAATGTGTCACAGAATGTTGTAAAATAAACAGTAAATGAATGTATACCTAACAAGCTAATGAATGCAGAATTTAATAATAGAAAATAACTGTTCTTCTCCCAAAAAAAAGGACTAGTCAGAGAAATAAGGGTATATAGAATAGATGGGAGAAACAGAAAACAAATTTCAAGATGGAAGATTTAAACAAAGGTATATAAGTAATTACATTAAATGTAAATGGATTAAAATTGCAATTTATTTATTTTAACTTTTTATTGTGATTTGGGTGAAATTTTATAGTGGTGGTGCTGGTCACTGCCATTGATTTGGATTTGACTCATAGCAACCCCTCCATGGGTTTACGAGGCAGTATCACTACAGAAGTCGCCCATTCTTCCTTCAGAGGAGTGGCTGTTGAGTTTGCACCACCAACCTTCTTCTTAGCAGTCAAAAGCCTTAGGCACTATGCTACTAGGGCTCCTGAATTTTATAGAGCAGATTCATTTTACATTCAACAGTTCATTAACATTTTGTTCTGTGACACTGATTACAATCCTTACAATGGAACATCTCTCTTCCTCCCTGTGGTTACCCTTTCTCTGTGTCCTTCTTATCTATGTATTACTACCTCCCTGTGCAAATGCTAGGAGCTCTGGTGGTGTAGTGCCTAAGGCATTTGACTGCTAACCAGAAGGCTGGCAGTTCAAACCCACCAGCCACTCCTTGAAAGAAAGATTGGGCAATCTAATTCCATGGTGGTACCTCCTCAGAAACCCAAGGAGGGGTTGCTGTGAGTTAGATCCAACTTGACTGCAAAGAAGTTGATTTGATTTTGGTGCAAATACTGCCCTTCTGATTTCCAGTGGTTGATTGTACTAAGGAATGCATCTCCCTGGTGTAGTTGTTCTGTTTGTAGGTCTGTCTATTCTTTGGCCGAAAGTTAAGCCACAGGAGTGAATCCAATTCCAGATCCAAAGAGTGACTGAGGAGCCTGTTTTGCTTACCTAGTGGCACTCTGAAAAGAATATAACACAAATGGGATATGGCTTGAAAAAACAGAAGCTTATTCTCTTACAGCTTAGAGGCTTTAAATCTGAGTTCAAAGTGCCAGGCTCTAAGGGCTGGGTGAAAGCCCCTCAACCCTGGGCTTCAGCTCTGCCTCCTGCTCCCAAGCCACTGAAGTTGGAGGCTTTTCTTCACTCAACTGCTGGCTGCGAAGGCTAATAGGCCCAAGGTTGACAGATGATGTTATCAAACCACACGGAAGTCTATTAATTCAAGTCCATTGACAGTCCCAATGGTTGGCAGAGTATGGCAGGCTGCTGAATAACGACATGGTTATGTGTGGGGTTCAAATATACCATAAGCTAGAGACCATTCCCCAATGCTTCTCCTTATATACAAGAACCACATCCCGAAGGCAACTACTCTGCTGCTCCCAGTAGATTCTACCATGGAATTAATTACCAATCTCACCATAGGGAATAACTTCATCCAGCTGCCCAGCTATTCAAACAGGCCCAGCCAAGTTGACACAGAAACTTAACTACCATAGGGCCATAGTCTCAGAGTTTCGCCAATCTCTACCTGACCAATAATCCTGGTCTTTCTCATGTTTTTGAATTTTATTCCACATTTTTTCTCCAATTCCATCCAGGATCTTCAATTAGGATCCCTCTCTGAGTGGTTGGCATTGGTAGCCAGGCACCATCTTGTTCTTGGGGTCTTAGGGTCATATAGTCTATGGTTCTATGGTCCATTAGCCCTTTGGAGTAATTATTTCCATGCAACTTTGGTTTTCTTCACTCTTTTTTGTTCTGTACAAGGAAAATCCAAAATAGTTCCGTTTTAGAAAACTATTCACAAGCTTTTAAGACCCCAATGGCTACTCACCAAAGTACAATGTAGAACAATGTTTCTGTGCACTATGCTATGCGAATTGAGCTTCATGTCCCCTGCAACCATGGTCCCGAGCCCTGCAGGCCCAGTGACTCACTCCCCCAAGGTGCTTAGTTGTGGCTAAGAAATTATCCTATCTTTGTCTCTTGTTGACGTTATAATGCATGTGGACCTTTTTATGGCACCTAAGAATATGTATGTAAGAATATCATCTGCCAAACCTATGTACAGTCATGGATATGTTCCCATTCACATAGCCATATCTGACCTTCTTCTCTGTCTAACTATGTGTCTCCCCATAGATTAGTGAGGCTATTACTGATAATACACTATTTTGTATTTATCTTTATTGTCTGTACCTCTTTGGCACCTTTCCATGTCTTCCTTTTCTTTAGTGATATTGTGCTGGTCACATACTTTTGTTATATTGCCTTTATCTTCACTCAGATCAACACATCTCTTAACTAGCCAGCACATTTCTCTCTCCTCCCCTCCCATATCTGATAATCTACAAAGATACTTTCCTTCCTTGTATAAACCTTTTCTTGACTTTTTATAGTGGACTTATACAATATGTATCTTTCTGGGATTGACATAACGTCCTCCAACTTCACACACATTATGAGGTAATTCACAGGTTGTTCATTATTCTTTAATGTTGCATAGTACTCCATTGTGTGTGTGTACCATGGTTTGGTTATCCATTCATCTGTTAATGGGCATTTAGGTTGTTTCCATCTCTTTGGTATTGTGAATAGTACTGCCACGAACATGGGTGTCTATGTATCTATTTGTGTCCCAGTTCTAAGATCTTTAGGATATAGTCCTAGTAGTGGGATTGCTGGATCAAATGCTATTGATATTTTCAACTTTTTAAGGAAGTGCCATACTTTTTTTCATCATTTTACCATTATAAAATTGTACTATTTTACCATTATATAGTACCACCAGCAGTATATGAGAGTTCTAGTCTCTCCACACCCTGCCCAGCATTTGTTGTTTTCTATCTTGTTGAACTTTGCTATTATTGCTCGGATGAAATAATATTTCATTGTTTTGATTTGCATCTCTCTAATGAGTTTGGTGGTATAGTGCCTAAGGCATTTGACTGCTAATCAGAAGGCAGGCAGTTCAAACCCACCAGCCAATCCTCTGAAGGAAGCTGGGCAATCTACTTCCATAGTGATACCACCTCAGAAACCCAAGGAGGTGTTGCTCTGAGTCAGATCCAACACAACGGCAGTGAGGTTGGGTTTTTGGTGATGACTCGTGATCATGAGCATTGCTTCATATGTTTGTTAGCTGCCTGAGTGAAGTGTCTGTTCATGTTCTTTGCCCATTTTTTAACTGAATTGTTTCTCTTTTTGAAATTGAAGTGTTGAAGTTTTCTACATATTTTAGAGATAAGTCCCTTGTTGGATATGTTGTTGCCAAATATTTTTCCCAATCTGTAGTTTCCCTTTTTACTCTTTTGGAGAAGTTACTGAAGCACATTACAATTTAATTTTTAGAAGGTCCCAGTCATCTAGTTTATCTTCTGATGTCTGTGCATTTTGGGTTATGCTAGATTAAATTTGCAGTTTAAAGGTGAAGAATAAAATATTCTGAAGAAACTAAACCTAACTAAACATGACTTATAGGAAAAATGCTTTCAATACTAAAATTTAGAAAGATAATAAGTGAAAGGATGGTAAAATAATTATTTAGCAATACTAAGAGCTTTAGAAGCTGCACTAATATTAGGCAATTTAGACTCTAAATCAAGACATATTATTAGAGATCAAAGAAATATTCCATAATGATAGCAGGTCAAGGAAGCAATCAGCCATAGGACATGATGGCTCTCGAGACCAGAAGAACTAGATGGTGCCCAGCTACCAATGCAAACCACTCAGGAAAGGATCAAGTCTGGAGATCCTGGATAAAGTGGGGAGGGAAATGTGGAACAAAATCCAAAAACTCATTAATGACCAGAATTACTGGTCAGATGAGATCTGGTGAGGCCCCCAATACTGTAGCCCTGGAGTACATTCTGTACCTGGAATACAATGCACCTCCAGGGGCTAGATCTCAGCCCAATAAACTAAACAATACGTACATGAAGATCATTCAACCCAGGGTGACGTACCCACATACTCTATGGTAATACATCCTTTAGAGCAATAGACCATGTAACACCAGAGGACCAATGTTCAAATTGAGGAAATGCAGGACAAACAGGAGTGCATAAAAATGAAGGGCATGGGGGAGGGTTACAGGGTAGGGAAGGGAGGAGACTGGGTTAGGGTTGCACATTGTAAATGGGGAATGAAAGTAAATGTACACATAAAATTGAATGTAAAATAAGCTCTTATAATAAAAATACATAAATAAATAAAAATAAAATAAAGAACAACAGGCATAGCATGTGTCCCGAGCACTGCCTAAAGGGGGCACCACTGAGCAGTTACTATGAACAATAGCAGTTTCCATCACCAGCTTTGAGGAATCATTCAGCAAGTTAAAACTAACATTTTTCATATTTGAGAAACTTCGTGGGTCAAGGCATACTGTGTGAACTTGCTCTGCTGAGTGAAGAAAGAGAAGAAACCAAACAAAACGTTGGGGACAATTTTCATCTGTGAAAGCAAGGAAGGTGCAGTTGTAATTTTCTCATACTGCCACCATGTGTTAAGTAAAAGAAGAATGAGCTTGGCTCATGCTTTCAAGTTGATATTACGGTAAAGTGATCTACAACATGGGTGACAGTTGGTACAACCATTGTGGAAAGCAGTATGGCGATTCCTTCAAAAGTTGGAAATACAAATACCATTTGACCCAGCCATCCCATTACTAGGTATATAC
>NW_006921595.1:25914718-25917606 GCF_000298275.1 Orycteropus afer afer | reverse complement strand
AAATTTTGGTCAATGACATGAGACAAAGTATATGTGAACTGCTGTATGAAAAGTGAATTTACTCTGTAAATCTTCACCCAAATCCTAATAAAAAAACAAAAAAAAAAAACAACAACATGGGTGACAGATGTTTGGACAGGGGTTGCCATAGGTACAATTTTCCATACATAATGCCTCTGCCTAGATCACATGTTTTATTTTTTAATAAATAAATATAAACAACAACCTAAAAAAAGTTATAAGAAGGTCAAATCACTAGGAAAATATGATTCTAATTTGTATATACCTGATAACACAGCATCAAAAGCTATAAAGCAAAGTTTTACAGAGGACAAGGAGAAATAGTCAATTTCACTCTTGTTTCAGGAGATTTTATCAGCTCAATAATTAGTAAGACAAGCAAGCATATTAGTAAGCATATAGAAGAATTGTAAAATATGATTAAGCATCTTGATATAATTGACAAATATAGAACAATCAACTCAAAAACTGAAAAAAATATAAGCTAGATTAAGGTAATCATAAAGAGATTTTATTGCCTTGATTTGTTACAACTGTGAAGTCCAGGCATGAATGTTCTGTCTTCAAATGTTGCTGGATCCAGGGATTTAAAAATATCTCATGGATGTTTTTGTTGTCTGTTTGTTTTTCAATCTCAATTCTGCTTAATTTTACTTAATACTGTATGTTTGATCTAATTATCTTCTACTACAATCTTTTTTGAGATCTAGGAATAGTAAATGAAGCAACTCTAAGTTTAAGTAATTCTGGCATTGGGAGCTCTGGTAGCATAGTGGCTAAGGCACTTGACTGCTAACCAGAAGACTGGCGGTTCAAACCCACCAGCCACTCCTCGGAAGGAAGATGGGGCAATTTACTTCCATAGTGATACTGCCTCGGAAACCCAAGGAGGGGTCGCTATGAGTCGGGTCCGACTCCACGGCACATAACAACAACAACAACAAACATTGTAAAACTAAAACCAAGGGTCATCCATATTAACTCTTGCTCAAATGAACTGAGGAATATTCCAATCAATTTGACTTTGATCTCATGCTAACTCATGCATTAACCTTTGAGGTCTGGAGGATGAGTCAAGTGCCTACTTCTATAGTGGATTCATTAAAACCCCATGAAGCAGAAAATGAGTTGGTCAAAGAAAAATGTTTCATATGACTGAATTAGAAGTTCTAAACTTATATCTTCCAATTCTGTGAACCAAGAAGCAACCTTGGATACTAGATCTATCTAATAGAAAAGTCAAAAGAAGAGTAGTGATTGGTCCACACTGGGCCACAAGTCCATCTCTGAATCACTTTGTTCTTGTTGTTGTTGTTATGCGCTGTTGAGTCGGACCTGACTCATAGCAACCCATCCTTGGGTTTCTGAGGTGCTATCACTACAGAAGTAGATTGCCCAACCTTCCTTCCTAGGAGTGGTTAGTGGGTTTGAACTGCCAGCCTTATGGTTAGCAGTCAAGTGCCTTAGGTACTATGCTACCAGAGCTCCCTGAATCACTTTAGCCAAGGGAATAAAGTATCATTACTTTTATTTTTTAAAAAAAATTCAAATTTTTATAAAGATTGCAGTAACATTATCATGAACTACTTTATTTCTTTCATGCAGATGCACTAACTGATAACATTTGGCCACATATGATTTAGCATAATTTGTGTTTATGTGTGTGTGTGTGTGTGTTTCTAAATCAGTTTAAAAATACTGTAAACATCATTATCTTTTACCCTTTTTAGCATGTATTTCATAATTACAAGGGGATTATTTTACATAATCATACCTAGCACAGTTGTCAAACCATGAAATTTAACACTGATGAAATACTATTATATAATGTATTATATTATTACATAATGTATTAAATGTAATCAAATTTTATCAGTAGTCCCAATAATACTCTTTTTGGATTATTTATTTCTGCTTGTATGACCTTTGACCTTTCATTGCAATCAGTTATTTTAACTCTTTAGGTAGCTTTAATCTGGAACAATTTCTCAATCTCGCTTTGCTTTTCAAGACATTGATATTTTTTTAAAAGACAAGCTAGTTGTTTAGTAAGTCTTTCTTAATTTGGGTTAGCTGATGTTGTTGTTGTTGTTATTTGCCATCAAGTCAGATATGACTCATAGCGACCCCTCCTTGGGTTTCTGAGGCAGTATCACTACGGAAGTAGGATTGCCCAACCTTCCTTCCGAGGAGTGGCTGGTGGGTTTGAACCGCCAGTCTTCTGGTTAGCAGTCAAGTGCCTTAGGCGCTATGCTACCAGAGCTCCCGGGTTAGCTGATATATCTCCATTATTCGATAAAAGGCATAGTATATTTTTGATAGTGTATCTCATGATGTCAAGGAGCTCTGGTAGCATAGTGCCTAAGGCACTTGACGGCTAACCAGAAGGCTGGCAGATCAAACCCAACAGCCAATCCTCGGAAGGAAGGTTGGGCAATCTGCTTCTGTAGTGATACTGCCTCAGAAAACCAAGGAGGGGTCTCTATGAGTCAGGTATGACTCAGCAACACGTAACAACAACAACAATCTCATGATGTCAGTTTGCCCCATCAAAGATAATGTTAGCTTTGCTGATTTGTTAAGATAACATCTATGAGTTTTCTTCCTATAAAGTTAATATTTTCTTCTTTGTATTGATAATTTCTTAGGTGATACTTTGAGAACTGATAAATATCATATTCACCATCAAAATTTCTCCTCCTGACTTTAGCATCTAATGATAAATATTGCCTGAATCATATATTCCTAGGAAAGATTAAAAAATTGTGACCTCAAAAGGACAAATATTGTATTAGCCCGTTATTGTAAAAGTTAAGGAAATGTTTATATATTGGAGGACATTTTCTTTGTTGGTTACCAGGGGTGGG
>NW_006921595.1:25888884-25893188 GCF_000298275.1 Orycteropus afer afer | reverse complement strand
AAAAAAAAAAAAAAAAAATCAGTTTGATACAGTGTCTTATGCACTAAGAAACATAAATAATAGCTCATAAATAACAATTACTCCCTCATGGTTTTGACTATCAGGTTCAGGGCTTCCCCATATTCCACTTCCTTGCTTGTTACAATAAGATTCATCCCAGAACTTTACCAAGTTCATTTGGCGAGCCAGATTCTCTCAGCCATGTATAGTTCACATTTGCTTCTCTAACACTTCATTATTGATCAGCCACTCCTCAGAAGGAAGGTAGTGATATTGCCTCAGAAATCCAAGGATGGGTTGCTATGAGTCGGGTCCGACTCGACAGCATATAGCAACAACAACTTTTAAGCACTCTTACTACCTCGTCTAAATATAGTGGTGAAACAAAGAACTGTAATATAAATTTTCCTTTCCCTTCCTCCAGTCCATAGCCAAAATTGGGATCTATCTCATGTCAGGATCAGAATGCTTGAGTTCTTCTGATTTTATAAACATAATCTTTGCATCTGGTACAAAGGAAATTCAACTTATATTGAACATCTTCTTATATCTTAGAACTGAAAAAAGAAAGAAAATAAATAACATAAGCATTTATGATTTTGTTAGTCTGAGCAGGTCAATTTTCATATTCACGGACCTTACACTTCATCACTCACACCCCATTATTGAGCTCCAAACATCTCCATGGACAACTGAATTTGAATTAATTTGATTTAGTACTTTGTGAAAGAAAATCCATTTTTATCTTCTTAATTTCACTATTGATGGCATTTATAACTCATTACAGATTAACATAATTCCTAATAAAACTAATATTAGTAGGGGGCTCATTATTATTTCAAATAAGTCTATCTCAAAAATTCTTTCAGTCATTAAAAATGTGCACTTCCCTGAAACTATCGCGAGAGACACCATCACTAACTGAAATTTTAACATTTCTTTACCATCTCTCATTTACTATATCATTTGTTAGAATGCATTGGTCATACTTTCTTCCTTCTAAAATTTTATATCTAAGTATTCCAAGTTTGAATGGACAATCTCAATTATTTTCCAGATCCCAAGACTTAGCCAAATGTGTCTAGTTTTTATATATCCATGTTTTTGATCATGTTCTTTTTTCTGTCTGGTGAGCTCTTCATGATTCAATAACCAGCTTGTGTTTATTACTCCTCATTAAGTGTCAAAGCAGAGTTAGTCCATTTATAGTACTATACATTTTATTCATACAATGAGTTAAGTATCTCCCCTAGTATAAACTCTGAGAACAAGTACCCTAACCCATCTTCTCAGCTTTTTCCCCGTAAATGTTTGTTAAATGCATGTATAGGTATTTCATCTTGGAGTCATTCCAGAAGCAGCTAATCTCTGATATGGAAACATACCAGGTTTAGGGACTTCTTAGTGTTACCAATTCATTGAGAGGCAGTGTAAAGGATTAGGATTGAATTTTTCAGGATTCATCCTAAATTTGATGGATATCTTCAGTTCAGCTAATTCAGTCAGTTAGACTCTTTTCTTAGTTCCATATTTTTGAGTTTCCCTTTCCTTGTTGGATTCAATGACAGAGTTTGGTGGAAGGGAGTGGATCAATTAAATACAGAACCTCTAATTCTGACCAAGGTCTGACACAGAGTATGTTCGGAATAAATATTTGACAATTTAATTCTATTCTCACAGGATTAACAACATGTGCAACAGCCTTTGACATATGACAAGCAAAATAACAGATATTTGGATGCTCCCTGAGCCATACTTTTTTATCAAACTTCTATATTCCAAAACCAAACTCACTGCCATCGAGTTGTTTCCAACTCATAGCGACCTCTCCTTGGGTTTCTCACTTGGTATCTCTGTGGAAGCAGATTGCCCAATCTTCCTTCTGAGGTGTGGCTGCTAGGTATGACCCATCAGCCTTCTGGTTAGCAGTCAAATGCCTTAGACACTACACCACCAGAACTATTATGACTACATAATCCATTTTTTTAAGTATCAGTTTTACATCCAAGAAAGAACAACAACAACAAAATGGAATCTTTTTGCTAAGACTAAAAAATATAGACAGCAGTTTTTATTTTTAGTCCCAAATTGAACTCAGACCCTACTAGTCACTAGTTTAATACTACTAGTAAAGTAATAAATTCACTGGTTAAACTTATAAACTGAAGTTAAAGCTACATAATGAATGTGTTACCTTCTACTGGTGTTGTAAAGAACCCTGGTAGAATAGTGCCCTTGACTAATGTCCAGAGGGTTGGTGGTTCAAACCCACCAGCTGCTCCATGGAAGGAAAATGAGGCAACTACTTCTGCAAGTACTTACTGCCTCAGAAACCCAAAGGGGTTGCAATGAGTCAGTCAGAATGGACTGAATAGCAGTGAGGTTTTTTGTTTTTTTTTTTAACTGAGTTTTAATAGAGGCCAATTGGCTCTGCTTCCATTCAGAATTTAAATATCATAAGTATTTATCAAGTACTGCCATGACTCAAAATCAATGTTTGTACCCAGAACAAATATCAGTCATGACTCTTTACAGATAAAAACCTAACGAGATTGGAGAATCCTGAATAGATGTCATAAAGAAAACAATGATATATATTTTAAAAGAAAGAAAAAGTAATCATTCGTATCACACTTAGAACTCACAGAATAAAATCTTTAATATAAGAAAGATGTAATTTCTACCAGGAATTGATCTACTTTTGCATGCCATATTGATGTAGAAAAAAAAAAATTGACTAAATTTTTTTTAGGTATAAAAATTGCAGTTTTTATTGACTTACAAAATTTTAAGGTTATTTTAATAAATTTATTCCAAGTGCTTTTATTATTTAGTTCCCTATTAAACAAAACAGTTCCTTCTTTCACCAGGTCCAGTAAACAGCCCTCTGGGGTTCAGTGGTTGAGCTCATTTAAATGCTCACTTAAAAGGTTTTTACTTATTTATTTTTTTAAAATATATTCTTCCTTCTTTTTTCTTTCCTTTGCTGTTATGGACTCTGAGATAGGAGACATCAGAACTTTTATTCATAAATTTTTGTGTGTATCTTCTGTGCAGAATACAGAAGAGGCCTGATGCACTAATCAGGAGGTGTATTGTCTCCCTGGACCAAGTAAACAAGACATGGCAATGAGCCTGCTAGGACCAGACAAGCCCAGCATGACAAGATGCTTTTCTTGATTTATGTGGGGGAACAGAATTCAATCAGAGCTGCTTAGGATATCTTTCTACTGAATGTGAAGTCCTACATGGAAAACTAAAACTTTTGTCCACGAACATGATGTTGTTGCTATTCTTTCATGTTATGAATCTCACTGCCATCTAGTCAATTCTGACTCTAGTGACCCTTTAGGACAGAGTAGAGCTGTCCAAGACTGTAAATCTTTATGGAAGCAGACTGCCTCATCTTTCTTTCATGGAGTTGCTGCTGGGTTCAAACTGTCAACCTTTTTGCTTAGCAACCAAATGTTTTAAGCACTATACTACCAGAGCTCCTTATATTATTGATGTTGCTGTTGTTGTTAGGTGCCGTCGAGTCGTTTCTGACTCATAGCGACCCCATGCACAGCAGAACGAAACACTGGCTGATCCCACACCAGCTCCATGATCCCTGCTATACTTGAGCCCATCATTGCAGCCACTGTGTCAATCCATCTCGTTGAAGGCCTACCCCTCTTTCGTGGATCCTCCACCCTACAAAGCATGACATACTTCTCTAGGGAATGGTCCCTTCTGACAATGTGACCAAAATAGGTGAGATGAAGTCTGGCCATTCTCGCTTCCAAGGAGCATTTCGGGGGCACTGTCTCCAGGACAGATCGGTTAGTTCTTTTAGCAGTCCATGGTACTTTCAGCATTCTTCATCAGCACCACAACTCAAAAGCATCAGCTCTTTTTCTGTCTTCCTTATTCATTGTTCAGCTCTCACATGCATAGGAGGAGATTGGAAGTATCATGGCTTCTGTTAGGTGCACCTTAGTCCTCAAGGAGACATCCTTGCTCCTCAGCACTTGAAACTTCCTTTGCGGTTGACTTTCCCAATGCTACACGTCATCTAACGTCCTGACTGCTGCTTCCATTGGCATCGACTGTAGAACCAAGCAATGTGAATTCTTTGACAACCTCAATCTTCTCTCCATTTATTTTGATGCTGTTCATTGGTCCAGTTTTGAGGATTTTTGTTTTCTTTATATTGAGACATAAGCCATACTGCAGACTGTATTCTTCAACCTTCATCAGTAAGTGCCTCAAGTCATCCTCACTTTCAGCAAGCAAAGTTGTATCGTCTGCATATCTCAGGTTGT
>NW_006921595.1:25886478-25887284 GCF_000298275.1 Orycteropus afer afer | reverse complement strand
CCATAGGAGTAAGGCTGGGTTTACTCAGATGATGCAGCTCTTTCCCAGTTGTATTTTCAGAGCCTTCTAACCTAACCGGACTATTCATAAAGTTGAGTGGTAAAATATCAAACAGTGTTTCTTTGTTATTCATTAAGTTTTTCCTGGCCAATTATTTGAGAAGTGGATGGCTTCCTCCTTCTTCCTAGTCTGTCTCAGTCTGTAAGCTGGGCTGATACCTGTGCATCATGTGCATCCCGCTGGGTTAGAAACACCTGTGGCTCAGCCTCAAAACTCACATCAACACGTCACCATGGTAGTACAAACCGACAGACAGGTTTGTCTCCCTGTGAGAAACCTCTCGTACCTTCCTTGCCTGGGTCCCTGTGGTTGACTCCTCCTGTAGCCAGATTCCTAGGCCTTTTAATCCCTTTTCTCCCGCTCTCCCGCCCTGCTGCTTTGGACATGCCTGAGTTCCTTTCCTCACCTGGATCCCTGTGGCTGATTGCTCCTCTGTCCGAGTTCTTGGCTTTTTTATCTCCTTTCTTCCACTCTCCTGACCTGCTGCTTTGGGTGGGCCTGATTTCCCTCTCTCCTCACCTGGATCCCTGTGGCTGACTCCTTCTCCATCAGGGTTCCTGGCTTTTAATCCCCTTTTTCCTGCTCTCCCTCACTGCTGCTTTGGGCGTGGATGAGTTTCTCTCCTCACCTGGATCCCTGCGGCTGAGTGCTCCTCTGTCCAGGTTCTTAGCTTTTTTATTCCCTTTCTCCCGCTCTCTTGCCCTACTGCTTTGGGCATACCTGATTTCCCTCTCCTCACCTTATTA
>NW_006921595.1:25880946-25886378 GCF_000298275.1 Orycteropus afer afer | reverse complement strand
GTCAAAGAGAAGCTATGTTTGATAGCTTTTTCTAAGCAATGAACCATGAAACTGAAATAATGAATGTTAAGGTAGATAACAAACAAAAGTGGAAAAGAACCATAGGGTATCCAGTAGTTCTTCAAAAGAGTTAGAGAAACCTGCTTTGTTCATGACTAAGAAGACTGCTTATTGTGAAATTGTCAATATTACTCAAAGCTGTCTACACATTCAACACAATCCTGATCCAGATACCATCAACATTTTTTAAGGATATGGAAAAACCAATTATTAATTTCATATGTAAGGTAAGAGGCTTAGGATAACTAAAGCACTGCTGAAGAAGAAAAACAAAAGTCTCACACTCCTGGACCTCCAAACCCACTATACCTAGTGGGTTAAAACACCCTAGTTAAACCAGTGTGCTATTGGTATAATGATAGGCAGATGGACCAATGGAACAGAATAAAAAACTCAGAAATAGACTCATCTATCAACAGACAGCTGATCTTTGATAAAGGACTAAAACCCAATGAATGGGGGTGAGAGAGCCTCTTTAACAAATGGTGCTGGTGAAATTGGATATCCACTTGCAGAAAAATGAAATAAGATCCATACCTCATCCCATACACAAAAACAAACGCAAATTGGGTCAAAGACTTAAATGTAAAACCCAAAACTATAAAACTCATCAAAGATAAAATAGGGACAAATCTAAGACCACTAATTTATGCCTTAAATAGACTATCAAGCATAACCCAAAATGTACAAGCAGTGGAAGAGAAGCTGGATGATTAGGGCCTTTTAAAAATTAAATTCCTATGTGCATCAAAAGATTTCTCTAACAGGCAAAAACAGAACCTACATACTGGGAAAAACTATTTGGCTATGACATATTTGGCAAAGAACTTATTGCCAAAATGTATACAAAACTTCAACACCTCAACACCAAAAAAACAAACAATCCATTTCAAAGATAGGCAAGGGGCATGGAAGACACTTCACTAAAGATGATATACTGGTGGCCAACAAACATGTGAGGAAATGCCACAGTCATTAGACATTAAAGAGATGAAAATCAAAACAACAATGAGATATCATCTCACTCCAACAACAATAGCAAAGTTCAAGACAGAAAACAACAAATGTTGGCAAAGTTGCAGAGAGATTGAAACTCTCACACACTGCTGATGGGGCTGCAAAATGGAACAAGCACTGTGGAAAATGATTTGACTTCCTTAAAAAACTGAAATAGAAATACCATTTGATCCAGAAATTCCATTACTAGGAATATATCCTAAAGAGGCGAGAGACAAGACACAAAGAGACATATGGACACCAATGTTCATCACAGCACAATTCACTATAGCAAAGAGATGGAAACAACCTAAATGTCCATCAACAAATGAATGGATAACCAAATTATAGTGCATTCACACAATAGAATACTATGCTACGTTAAAGTATAATGAAGAATACGTGAATCATCTCACAATGTGGTTGAATTGGAGAACATTATGTTGAGTGAAATAAGTCAATTGCAGAAGCACAAATATTGGATGAGCCCATTATTGTAAAAAGTCAATGAAGGGAAAATGAATTTACTCTGTAAACTTTCACCCAAATCACAATTTAAAACAAAAAAATCAAGGAAGGGTTTACTTAAGGAAGGGAACTCACTTTGTAGGTTACCAGGGATGGAAGGAAATAGGAGGGAAAATTTCAGACTAGTTGGAGGTCACATGTTGATTTCAGTAAGGGGAGGAATAGTATGCAAAGAGTCTGTGACCAGCATGATGACATTGGGGAAAGGAAGGACACTAAAACATACACATAAGATATGGACACCAGAGGCAAAAAGAAGATGAAGAACATAAAAGCCTCTCACTAGAGGTTTAATGTAATACATGGTCCTATATTTACATTGAAAACTGAAAGAACAATGGACTATCCATAGTGGGAGTATACATACTTTCAAATGACTCTAACCTGTTTCAATAGACAGGGTTATATATCCATAATTCTAATTTCTTTATGAAGTAGTAAGGTATTGTGGTACTGCATCCATCACACCTCCATCTTTCTCCAAGGCTTAACAACCAATTAATTTAGTTAGAACTAACTATCTCCACTTCCAAAATCAGCTATACATGAAATAAATAAATCAGAAAAATTCCATTACATTTCTTCAGTGATTTGCTCAGGGGAGAAATGTGACCTAAGTTTGTCCCATTAAGGTGAAGTCAAGGAATTTTATTTAAACTTTGCTCTACACATAGAAGCAGCAGTCAAGAAATCAGATGTATTATGCTGGGCAAATCTACTGCAAAAGACTTTTAAAGTGCTGAAGAGCAAAGATGTCTCTCTGGTGGCATGGTGCCTAAGGAATTTGGCTGCTAACCAGAAGGCTGGCATTTCAAACCCACTCAGCCACTCCTCAGAAGGAAGTTGGGCAATCTACCTCTATAGAGATACCACCTCGGAAACCCAAGGAGTGATTGCTATGAGTTGGAAAATTACTCAATGGCAGTGAGTAACCCAAGCTATGGAATTTTCAATAGCCTCATATGGATATGAAAGCTGGACAGTGAATAAGGAAGACCTAAGAAGAGTTGATGCTTTTGAGTTGTGGTATTGGCAAATACTGTAAGTACGATGGACTGCCAGAAGAACAAATAAATCTGTCCTGGACGAGGTGCAGTCAAATGCTCCTTGGAAGCAATAATGGCCAAACTCTGTGTCACTTACTTTGGTCATGTTGTCAGAAGGGACCATTCCCTGGAGAAAGATACCATGCTTGGTAAAGCGGAGGGTCAGTGAAAAAGGGGAAAACCCTCAACAAGATGAATTGACACAGTGGCTGCAATGATGGGCTCAGGTATTACAAGGATTGTGAGGATGGCACACAACTGGGTAGTGTTTTGTTCTGTATGTAGTGTTGTACATAGGGTCACTATGAGTCAGAGCTGACTCATTGAGAACCAACAACAACAACAGTAATGCTTAGTAAGTATTCATTCATTCATTCATTCATTATTTATACAAGAAAAAATTAGAATCTCTTCTGCATCAAGAACAGTGCTAGATGATATGATGAATAACACAAAATATTTGTCCTCAATAATTATAAGTGAGTGCTCTGCACTTTGATAAGACTAACCACAGCATACCTCATTTTTTTATGTGAAGAAAGTCTTGAAAGAAGAGTAGGAATTAGGTGATGAATAAGGAAGAATTGTAGATAGAAGTAAGAACAAGAATAAAACACAGAAGCATGAGAGAGAATAATATGTATTCAGAAGGCTGCTCCTTGTTCTGTGTGACTAAAGTGAGAAGCTGTGTGTGTATGTATAATGAAGTGTGTGCCTCTGAAAAGATAGCATAGGTCAGATAATGAAGGACTATGGATAATACTCTAAGGAATTTGATCTAGGCATTAAAGATGATAGCCATTGAAAGTTTTTAAATAGTAGAGTAACATGATTATATTTGCATTTTAGAAAAATCTCTGAACACACTGCTAGGGAATGGACAGAAAGGTTACAAACTACAGGCAAGAAGAGCAGCTGAGAAACTTGTCAGAGAGTGAGATATAATGAAGGTCTGGAATAGGCAATGGTAGTGGAAATGTCAGTAAAAGCATGAACTGTGGAGACATCTAGAAATTAGGTCTCAATAACCATCAAGATGATGGAACAAAAGATGCTCTGAGAGGCTTCCTAGATTTCTGGTTGCATGACTGGAAAAGATATGTTGCCTACCAGAAAAGGAGTGTTTGTAGCACGAGGTAGAGAACTGGTACAATGGAATAAATGATGTGTTGGTGGACAGTTGTTGAGTTCTGTTTTGGGCATATTACACTTGAGGGATTGTGGAACATCCAATTTGAAATGTTCAGTAGTAAATTTGAAATTAGTATTTGGATTTGGAGTTAAAATTTATATTTATAATACATCAATATCCATTGAAATGTTTCAACAAATGGCTACAACATTGGAAGTACTCACATGTCAAGAAATTTATAAGGTAGCTGTTCTGGTTACCTAGTGCTGCTCTGACATAATGTACCACAAACGGGATGGCCTTAACAAACAGTTTATTCGTATAATTTGGAGGCTTTAAGTCCAAGTTCAGTGCCAGGCTCTAGGGGCTGGGTGAAAGCCCCTCAACCTTGGGATACAGCTCAACCTCCTTCTCCTGGGGGACTAGTGGCTTTTCTTCACTCAGACAGCTGCTGACTGCTTAGACTGACAAATCCAAGGGCGCAAGTAAAAAGGCACAATCCCAATGATACCAAACCACATGGCAGACAATTAATTTAAGTCCATTGTAAGTCCCATGGTCGGCAGAGCATGGCAGGCTTGCTGAACAAATGACATGGCTACATACAGAGTCCAAGTGTGCCATAAGCTAGAGACCATTCCCAAAGCTGTTTCTTATGTAAAGGAAGCAGACCACACACCCAAAGGCAGCTACTCAGCTGCTACCAGTAGATTCCGCCATGGAGTTGATTACCAGTCTCATCATAGGGAATACTACATCCAGCTGCCCAACCACTCAACCAGGCCCAGCCAAGTTGACACACAAAAGTAACCACCCCACTATCTGTCTGGTCAACCAAATGGAAGGCTCTATATTTTTGTGCACACCAAAGAAAAGTGATCCAATGGAATGCAGAAATGATAGAATAATATGATTAATATCATATGCAAGAAAAGTTTGCTGAAAATATTTCAAAAATGGTTGTAGCAGTATATAGACAGAGAACTGTCAGAAATTCAAGCAAGATTCAGAAGAGAATGTGGAATGAGGGATATCATTGCTGATATCAGACAGTTCTTCACTGAAAGCAGAAAATGCCAAAAAGATGTTTACCTATGTCTTATTGACTACGCAAAGACATTTGATTGTGTGGATCATAACAAATTATGGCTTACTTTGTGAAGAATGGGAATTCTAGAGCACTTAATTATGCTTGTGAGGAACCTGTACATAGACTAAGAAGCTATGTTGGAACAGAACAAGGGGATGCTGCATGATTTCAAATCAGGAAAGGTGTGTGTGAGGGTTGTATCCTTTCACCATATTTATTCAATCTATATCTGACAAAATAATGGAGACTATATGGAAAAGAACACAGAATCATGACTGAAGGAAGACTCATTAACAATCTGTCCTATGCAGATGACACAACCTTGTTTGCTGAAAGTGAAGAAGATTTGAAGTGCTTACTGAAGAAGACCAAAGACTGCAACCTTCAGTATGGATTATTCCTCAATTTAAAGAAAACAAAAATCCTCACAAAAGGACCTATAAGCAGCGTCATATATGTTGTTGTTGTTGTTATTTGCCATAGAGTCGGTTCCGACTCTTAGCGACCCCTCCTTGGGTTTCCGAGGCAGTTATCACTACGGAAGTAGGATTGCCCAACCTTCCTTCCAAGGAGTGGCTGG
>NW_006921595.1:25832253-25880341 GCF_000298275.1 Orycteropus afer afer | reverse complement strand
CCTTCCTTCTGAGGAGTGGCTGGTGGGTTTGAACCGCCAGCCTTCTGGTTAGCAGTCAAGTGCTTTAGCCACTATGCTACCAGAGCTCCTATAGCCTTAGAAAAAGTATAGTCTTGGAAAAAGTATACTCCTTAGAAGCAAGAATGGCCAGATTTCATCTCACCTGCTTTGGACATGTTTCAAGGGAGACTGGTCCCTGGAGATGGACCGGTTGCTTGACAAAGCAGAGGGAGAAAATGGAAAGACTTTAAACAAGATGGACTGACACAATGGCAACAACAATGGCCTCAATCACAGCAAGGATTGTGAGGATGGCGCAGGACTGGGCAATTTTTAGTTCTGTTGTTCATAGGGTCACTATTAGTCAAAGCTGACTCAACGACACCTAACAAGAACAGCATAAGGGGTGGTTGCAGCCATGGGCTTTAATGAGATAATTCAGAAGGAATGCATGAAGTGAGCTAGGATAAGCCAAGAATGGCCAGTGAAAGAACCTACTCATGGAACTGAAGGGAGTGTCAAAAAAAAAAAAAAAAAAGCAAGAAAGAGTAATACTTGAAAGCCTCTTAAAGACAGAGAAAGTAGACAAGTATTGTGGAAAAGACTTTATTTGTAGCAAGGTCCCATTCAGGTCATCCTGGAATTCAAATTTCTGTAAATATTAGAAGTAGTATAACCTACCCTCTCCCTGTAGAAGAGAAATTGTCCCTACTGGTCTGAAGTAAGAGGTGCTCTGGTGACATAGTGGTTAAAGTGCTCAGCTGCTAACAAAAAAGACAGAGATTTTTTTTTTTTTTTTTGCCTTTTTTTTATTGTGATTTGAGTGAAGATTTACAGAGCAAATTCACTTTCCATACAGCAGTTCACATATACTTTGTCTCATGTCATTGACCACAGTTTACCACAATGCAACAGCTCCCCTCCCACTTCCTCCCCATAGTTACTTCTTCCCAGTGTCCATCCCTCCATACACTCCTGCCCCCTGAGCTATCTCCCTGTGCATAAGCAGTGCTTCTTTCTCCTATGATTGTTCTCTCCAAAGAGTGTATCTACTTGAGGTAAATGAATAGTGATTTGAACCGACCTGTTAGTACATGGGAGAAAGATGTGGCAATTTGCTTCTGTAAAGATTTGCAGCCTCAGAAACTCTGTGGAGCAGTTCTAGTCTGTCTTATAGGGTTCTTATGAGTCATATTGAATTAAATGGTAGTGTATTGGTCTAGAGTATCTGGTGCATGGCCAGAAAGTTGCTTCCAGTTTTCCTTAGTGAGCTATCCTACCTGTGTTGACTCTGGCTATACTTAAACCTTAGATCCTATTGTAAGATTCTTCCTATTCCAGTAGTTCCTGCTCACCTTGCTGATGAGCCTTGGCTAACTGGTACTTTTCCTGTCTGTTCCACTCCCTGTTAGAGCCCCCAACCACTTCTGTTCCTGCTGGACCGCCACTAGACCAGAGTCCACCACTTAACTGATTTCCACCATCATCCACAGTTTAGAGATACCCTCTGTGTTTCAATACCAGCTATTCTAATGTACTCCAAGTGATGGTTGTTGTTGTTGTTGTTATGTGCCGTCGAGTCAGACCCTACTCATAGTGACCCCTCCTTGGGTTTCTGAGGCAGTATCACTATGGAAGTAGATTGCCCCATCTTCCTTCCGAGGAGTGGCTGATAGATTTGAACTGCCAGGCTTCTGATTAACAGTCAAGTGCCTTACGCACTATGCTACCAGAGCTCCCTAGTGATGGAGGCTGAGCTACTATAATATTGATTTTGCTCCTTTAACCCTCTATTTTTAATCTTTTGCTCTTTTAGACCTGTAGTTTGGGGTATTTGGTAATCGATGTCTGATTGATGCATTAGTCTAACTATACATTCTCAAAGTTATTCAATAGTATTCTACCCCAAAAGATATGAATAAAGGTCACTCTTCTTCAAACTGGAAGCCCCAAAACCTCAACTTTGGGGAATTTCTATTAGAGATATTTGATGGTTAACATGGACACAATATTTGAACTAAGGCACTCCCTTCTCCCTCCATGTTTCAAGCCCAAGCTGTATTTAACCAGGAATCACAAAAATGAATAGCTATGTGATACAGATCTGACCATTCAGTGCCTTCTGCCATTTACAACTGAGCCAGGACACTATTACTGAGCTCATCATTTTGGAAAGATTTAAAAGAGGCACTCTATGCAGCTTGTTTTAGATCTGGATAAACTGACATCTGCAGCAATGGAGTCTATTTAAAAGCAGTCTTTCTCCAACACGGCACCACTGTTTCTATTCCAGATCCAGTCTGCCTTCAGAAACTTCCTACACACACTTTCTATCATGGCTTATTTCTTTTTGTCATTTGAGGATGTCAGATTTTAAGATCCTTTGAGAACAGATAGATGTCAAGACGAAAACTTTGTATTCTCCATAGCCAATTTCCTTGTGCTTTTAAGAAATAGAAAGCAATGGATAATACTGAGTGAGGATAAGGAGGGACATAAAACCTAGGCCCTTCTTAATAGGCTCCTCCCAAAGAAACTCACAGTTCCTAGAAAATGAGACTCTAGGGTCTAATTAAGGTCCTCATTCATCTCTTGCTTCTACTAATTGCATCCTAATTGATCAGTTTGTCTCCACTCTTGATAGTCTCCAATCTATCCTACACATATCTACAAAGCATATTTTCAAAACAACAAAAAAAAGTCACTCTTCACACTTTTGCTTATTAGTCTTTGATAACTCACCAAAACCGGTGTATCCAAAACTTGCCTTATATTAAGAATCACCTGAGCCTTTTAATCTTATTTTATGTTGCTAATTAGCACACAGTAAAATTGGCTTTTTTCTTTTGAGGTACAGTTCTGTGGATTTTAGCACATGTTGTAGGCTGAATAAAATAGGGACCTGCAAATGGTTCTAGGGATATGTTATATTACATTGTAAAAAGGACTTTGCAAGTTAAGAATGTTGAGATAATCCTGGATTATCCAGTGGGTATTGTAAGTGAAAGACAAAGGCCAGCAAGCCAAGTGAGAGAAAAATTGTAGATCTATACTGCTGGCCTTGAAGGTGGAGGAAGGAGGCCATGAGCCAAAGAATGGGGGCTGTCTCTAGAAATTGGAAAAGACAAGTAAACAGATTCTCCCTTAGGGCCTCCAGAGGGGAATGCAACTATTCCAATAATTGTTTTAACCTAGTGAGACCCATTTCATACTTCTGATGTCCAGAACTGGAAGATAATAAAATTAATTTGTACTGTCACTGTTTGTGGTAATTAGTTACAGCAGCAATAGGAAAATAATACACATAGATAGATTCATGTAATCGAGATACAGAAAAGTTCCATCACCTTCAAAATCTATCTCAAGCTATCTCTGTGTAATCATATTCTCCTCACAGATTTAACCTCTGGTAATAACTATTATGTTCTTCAGTACTACAGTTTTTGTTTTTTTTGAGATTTTCATAAATACCTTTAAGATTCATATAAGTTGTTGAATACATTAGTAGTTTTTTCTTTTTATTGCTAAGCAATATTCTATCATATGGATTTATCCTAGTTTGTTTATCCATTTACCAATCGAAGGATGATTGTATGTTTCCAGTTTTGGGCAATTATGATAGAACTTCTATAAATATATAATGATCCATATACAAGTTTTTGTGTGAACATATGCTTCCATTTCTGTAGAGTAAATACCCAAAAGTAGGATTGCTTGGTCATATGGTAAACCTATATGTAGCTTTGTAACAATTGCCAAACTGTTTCCAGAGTGGCTGTAACCTTTTGCATTCCTACCATTGTTGTTGTTGTTGTTGTGTGCTGTGGAGTCAGACCCGACTGATAGCAACCCCTCCTTGGGTTTCTGAGGCAGTATCACTACAGAGGTAGATTGCCCTTCAGTTGCTGTGTACCCTCATAGCCACTTGGTGTTGTCAGTAGCTCCTTTTCTTGCCATTTTAATAGGTTTGTAATAGTATCTCATCATTGTTTTAATTTAGATTGCCTTAAGGACTAGGAATGTATAGTTAGACTGATGCATCTACATATGCTTTGTAGATATATGTAGGGCTTTTAAAAAGTCCCTGGGCAATGCAAATAATTAACACACTTAGCTGCTAACAAAAAGGTTGGAGGTACCTCAACAGAAAGGTCTGATTATATACCTCCAGAAATATCAGCTATTGAAAACCCTGCGGAGCACAGTTGCCAGACACACGTGAGGTCTCCGTGACTCAGACTCAGCAGCAACTGGTTTTCACTTTTTAGTTTAAGGGCTGATAACTTTTAACATCTTTCATGTGTTCATTTGCCATCTTTATATCCTCTTTGGTAAAGTGTCAGTTTAAGAACTTTGCACAATTTTTAATTGGGTCATTTGATTTCTCATTGCTTAATTTTAAGAGTTCATTAAATATTCTGGGTACAAGTCATGGGTTTGATATATTATTTGCAAATATTTCCTCCAAATCTGTAGTTTATCTTTTCAGTCTCTTTAGAGTTACTTTCACAGACACAGAAGATTTTAATTTTGATGAAGTCTAATTTATTTATTTTTTAAAAATTTTATGGGTGTCTTATTACCTAATTCCAGTTTATGAAGATTTTTTTTCCTTGGTTTTATTCTAAAAATTTTATAGTTAGCACACACACCTGCAGATATAGGTTTGGTTATAGATATTTCTATATACATAATAGTAGGTGTTGCATGTATATTAATATATTATTATTAATAATAATAGAGCACACAAGAGGCACAGTCACAAAAACTTCTTAGACATAAGAACCCCTGTGGGACAAAGGTCTAGGATCAAGGATGAAGGACCATAGACTCAGGGAGCATTACCTCAATTGGCACAACATAGTTTGTGAAGACAATGTGCTGCATCCTACTTTGATGAGTAGCATCTGGGGTCTTAAAAGCTTATGATTGAAGATCTGCAATACAACTATTGATCTTTTCCCATCTGGAGAAATAGAGAGTGAAGAAAACCAGAGCAAGGAAACAATTAGTCCAAACAACTAATTAACCACAGTCTGTACAACCCAAGACCAGAAGAACCAGGTGGTGCCTAGCTACCACTACTGATTGCTCTTCCTGGGATCACAACAAAGCAGTAGACAATTGTAGAACAAAAATTCAAGCTGACAGAAAAGCCTGGACTTACAGGTCTAACTGAGACTGGAGCAACTGCCAAGACTGTGACTCTTAAGACATCCTTCTGACCTGGAATGGAAGCTATTCCTGGAGACTACCTATCAGCCAAACAGTAGACAGGCCCATGAAAAATAATAATAATAACAACACATGAGGAGTCCATTCCTTGTTGTTGTTGTTGTTATGTGCCATCAAGTCGGACCTGACTCATAGCGACCCCTCCTTGGGTTTCCGAGGCAGTATCACTACGGAAGTAGATTGCCCCATCTTCCTTCTGAGGAGTGGCTGGTGGGTTTGAACTGTCAGCCTTCTGGTTAGCAGTCAAGTGCCTTAGGCACTATGCTACCAGAGCTCCGTGCATTCCTTAGACAAATCAATTCTATGAGATCTAAAGGACATTTTCCCAAAAGAAAGATGGGAAGGCAGGATGGGGTAGAAAATGCAGAGGAAAGGGAACAGAGAAACCAGGGTGGAAGTGGAGAGAGTGCTGACACATTGTAGGGGATGCAACCAGTGTCATGGAATACTTTTTAATTCCATGAAAAAGACTATTGAATGGGAAACTAATTTTTCCTCTAAACTTTCACCTGAAGCACAATGATAGATAGATAGATAGATAGATAGATAAGAAATACCAACAGGAAAGTTAGAAAACAAATTCATGAGAACGCTCCTGGGAAGGAGACAGGAAAATGAGATGGTATTATCCTCAACATCTAGAACATAGCTTAGAACAAAGTAGAAGCTAAAGATAAATTTTATAATGAATGAAAATTTTATGTTAATAAACTATTCTTGATTTGGCACCACTGCTTAATAGTAGAATATTGTTCTAGATTAACTGTTGAGTAACATTGCCCTTGAACCTAGGAAGATTATAAAATACATAGTTTTATATTCAGATATATAATTCATTTAAGTTAAATTTTCTAACTTAAGTTAAACGTGAGGTTTAGGTCCAGGTAGTGTACTTTTTGTATATGAATAAGCCATTGTTTCAACACTATTTATTGAAAAGACTACTGTAGTTCAGGGAATTACTTAATATGGCTCTTCTAGGCATGGTCATTGTAACTTCCACAGACATGACACTATGCAAATGTAAGGTGCTTATGGACAGCTTGGTAACAATGTAAATAAGGTACATGACACCCCTGTTGGGTTGGGACTGTGCAAATAATGTGTATGGAATCCTATTATGGGGATTGGTCAGATTTGTCATTATGCTAGAATTAAAATGAGCCATCCAAGAAGCAGAAATGGGGAGTCTCACTTCCATCAAGAAAGAAAGTTCCGGAGCAGCATCCTTGGACCCAAGATCTTGTCACAGAAATGACAGCAGAGAGATACTGGCTGCAGAGGTAATAGAACCAAGAGACAAGCATGAGACAGAGCATCAGGCTTACTGGACCAAAGAACAAAAAAACGATGCCTTTGGTCAGGAGGCTTACTTACAGTGGGGTGCACCTATCCACATAGCTAAAAGAGCTTTGCAACACTTGCCCAAGCAGGCCAGAGGCCAGGCAGAGAAGCCAAAGGCCAAAGAGAGGCATGCCTGAGGACGTGGCTGAGGTGAAGTTGTTGTGATCAAAGAATTGTGTCATGAGTGTTCCTGAACATGAATTGTAACCTGTTACTTCTCTAATAAACTCCACAGCCATTAGTATTGTCTGTTTGTTCTGTGTGCCCACTGAAATGAATTATCAACCCAGCAGAGAAGTAGAGAGTGTCAGAATTGGCAACAAATTTGGAAGGTAGCACCATTTCTGACCTGCCTCATAGGAACTAACCTTGAGCTGCTGATGGTGATTTTCTCTCCCAGTTGTGAAGTGCGAGGAGGTCAGAAAGCACCACCTCCATGCCCTTTTTGCAACTCTCCAGTGAATTTTTCTCTGTGCACCTCCTTTCAGAGGCCGAATTATTTATTTCACCCCAGATCTCTATTTTAACAATTACAAGTGATTTTTTTTTTTTTTTATCATCAAGTAATTTTAGGAAATTTTGTCCCAGACAATGATTGCCAAACTTTAGTGCCTGTTAGAACCATCTAGGGTGCTTGTTAATGTATCCCACCCCAAGGAATATTAATTGAGATGATTGGGTTGGTTATGGAGACTAGGAATCTGCACTATTAATAACCACCTATCCTCCACACGATGCTGATCTATGTGCGTAGTCCTTGAGAAACACTGGCCTATAGACCAAATCCATGCTGCTTACCCAGAAAAGTAAAAAGTTCCCCAGAAAATTCTGATAATTCAGATTTTCTCCTTTTCACTTTTTCTCTCCTGCCACTCCCTATTTCTACCTGAAATTCTCTACTAAATTTATATACTTAGGTCATCCATTAATTCATCTGTAAAAATGTCTTCATATTCACATTCAAGCATGATTAATTGCTCTCAGAACTGTTTTTAAATACATATTAGATATTTATAACACAAAATTTTATACATTGAATTATAGTCAGTGCCCTCTGTATCTTTCTTGCTCTCTGAACTCTGAGCTCCTTAAAAGAAACTGTGTTACTTTATCTTTATTATCACCATAGCATGTTCTATAAATATATATTGAAAAAAATGAAGAATTATGTGTTTTCTAAGCACAATAAAACAAATTATTCAGTAATAATAATAGGGAAATCAACCAGTGAATCAAGATCTAGGGTTGCAATTTTGACCCTCTTGTCACCAGCAAGCTCTGTGTGGCCTGATGAAAAGAAATTCTGTTCCATATTCTCCTGAATTTCTTAGAATGTTCTCTTATAGTGTAATGACCATCACCTCTTTTAAAGATGTCTTATCTCCATTACGGAGAACTTTATGATAAATTTCAATATTATTTTCCTTGAAATTCATAAAGTATTAAGAACCTATAGTAGATTGTTTCTCTCATGGAATTATATATCCCCACCCTCTGGAACTCAAACCTGGCCATATAACCATTGTTTGGTCACTGAAATATAAATAATACAAGTGCTGAATGTCTCTTCAGAGCAGCAGCTTGAAGAGTCAACTGGTGATTTTCAGTTACTGTGCCAAGAATGGCCAGATTTCACCTCTTGTACTTTGGTCATGTTATCAGAAGGGACCAATCCCTGGAAAAGGATTATAAAGTTGGTAAAGTAGAAGGTCAGTTTAAAAGGGGAAAGCCCTCAACAAGATGGATTGACACAGTGGCTGCAATGATGGGCAATAGCATAGCAATAATTGTGAAGATGGAACAGGACCAGACAGTTAGTTTCATTCTGTTGCACATGGGGTCATTACGAGTCAGCACTGACTCGATGGCATCTAACAACGATATGTCAAGACAACATCAATGTTCTGATTTGAGACTGCTCCTTCAGTCTCTGTTCTGGTAGGAATTCTGAAACAAGGCTATAACTGACCCATGATGGATACAGAGAGAGAAAAAAACAAAACAAAACCTTGTGATTACAAGCCACTTAACACAATCTGGTCTTATCCTGACTGAGATGAGGCTTTTGTGACGTTGAACCTTTGAACAAAGATAAACTTCTTAGAATTCCCCAAGAAGGTATGATGATACATGACCATTGAAATGTTAAGTATTAGGCTCACTATGGCATGTCTATTTAAAAATTCTTGAGCTTTTCTAGGGGAAAAGGGTAGCCTTAGGAGCACTTTGAAATGTGTGTGTATGTGTGTGTGTGTGTGTGTGTGTGTGTGTGTTTAAGGATTTCATTGTTACAACGACTGCGGAACCCAGTGGCATATAGTTAGTTCCTGGGGGCTACGAATACTACACATCCTATAACACAAAAGATAGTTCTGCTCAAGAAGAAAGGTCTGGTCCAAATGTCAATTGTTCAGGTGAAGAAGCCACTACATTCAATAGTTATTATCATGATGGATTTATGAAAAGTGTGTACTGGGATTTGAACCTTTATTCAAAAGGTTATTGAACCTATTAGCTTGTCAAGAATATTCTTACGCTCTTGCCAAACCCTTGTTCAGGAAGTTACTGAAATACTAATTTGTTGGCACATTTTCAAGTTCATTTTTTAATCAAAGGGAAATATTTAAAGACTCTTTCCAGATATGATTTTTTCCCCCAGGATTTTAATTGTTATCAGTGTAGGTGTAAATTTGCCCATTCTCAGTTTTTTTAGTTGTGTTCTTCTTGCCTTTTAGAAAATATTGATTCTCTTTTGAAACTTACTTTAACAGATGTTATACATTTGCACTGACTTTACAGCTCTTTTTCCCTTTGTCTAACATGTAGTGTACATAGTCTGATCTTTCATCATGAGCCAATCCTGCCATTTCATAATCATTCTGTCTATGCTGTAATTTTTCTCTGCACCTTTTTGTTATTCTAGAAAGGTATTTTTCTACAGGGAATAAATGTAATCTTCCAGAAAGGAGTTTACTATTATATTCAGAAATTGATAAATCTTTTCCAACCTCATCTAATAGATCAAACACCATGTTATATCTCTTGGGTGCCAACTGACATTGTAAACTCATATGCAAGCTGTTGTTTTCTGTCAACTCGATGCATCCTCTGGCATTACTCCTTTGCATTTCTTCTCTCTTCCAAGTTACCCTTGTATTTCGTATTTGATGTATATACTTCTCTCTTGTGCCAGGGAGCTATACTTTTGCTGGTCTCATTGCTTTTAGCAGCACCTCCCAATTTAATATCAACTGTGAACTACATTGGAATACTTCTACACTCTCCTATTTATTTAATTAGATATAATATTTAACTTGCACCTTCAGGGCAATATCTAACATGAGGTGTCCATACACTCATAGAATTCAAGTAACCAGAGCACTTAGAATCAGGTATCCAGAAGTTGTGTTATTTTCACAGTTGATCTTTAGCATCAGGCCAGGCAGATGGAATAACTTAAAAAATTGGCTTGTCCTGAGACAAGGAAAAAAATAAAATGAAAAAATCCATGACAGAATTTTCAAGTATTGAGGAAAATTAAGTGATCCAGTGATATAAGTAACTATTTCAAAAGTAATAAACTTCTTTAAGGCCAATTTATTTTCTCTTTCCCTTCAATCTGTATCTATTGTATACATTATCTTGAAATTATGGGATGTGTTCTGATTCTTTTACTCCATTTCATTTTATCAAGCCCCTAAAAAGCTGTGTGAATGTTAATATGTACCGAATAACTCTTGTGATCAGTATATATATATATATATATATATATATATATAAAAAAAGAAAAAAACAAATCCACTACTGTTGAGTTGATTCTACTAATAGTGACCCTCATTGTGTTTCCAAGGTGGTAAATCTTTACAGAAGTAGATTGCCCTGTCTTGATTCCATGAAGTGGCTGGTGGATTTGAACCACCAACCTTCTGGTTAGCAGTCAGATACCTTGGGACTGTGCTATCACTATAGCACCTGATAATTATGTATTTCCAAACTGCCATACCACTGTTATTACTTCTTTTTCTTTTCAATTCTTCATTTAATTTCCATTCCTTATCCAGGGTTAATATTCCGATTTGAATTCATTTTAGAGTTCATGAGATGCCACATCAAATGTTCTGCTAAAATTGAACTGTATTACATATCCCTCATTGTATTCATCTACTAATCTCATAATTCAATTTTAAAAAAAGCAATCAGAGTTGTTTGGCATGATTTGTTCTGTGTAAACCCATGCTACTTATTGCTCAATGGTGCTTAAATGATAAGTAGTGCTCAACACAAATTTCCTCATCTAACTTCATTTTAGCTCCAAAATCTCTATAGTGTTTTTTGTTCATAGATTTCTTCCTGGCACATAGCTGGGCTCTAGGTTCTGAAAACCAGAAAACAGGAAGAACATACTAGTGTTATTACAGTACTATTTCTTTTATTTTTATATTGTTTCCTTCCCATTTTTCATGACAAGATTTTAATATTGTAATTTTATATTAGATTTATAATGTTAACAATCTCTTTATTCCTATTTTCCTATAACACCTGTATAAGTAAGGTGTTGATTAGTAGAAGGACAAAAAGACTATGAGAGTACAATTTATTTCAAGCATTTCCATTGAGAATAAAGTATAACTATTTGATTATATTTCTGAAATTTCTTTATTTATATTTGTATTGTTATATAAGGAAGAGATTTTTGTAATGTATCTCTTAATCCTGAATCTCACATACATATACCTCATTGCTGTTGTTGTTGTTGTCATGTGCTGTCAAGTTGGACCCGACTCATAGCGACCCTTCCTTGGGTTTCCGAGGCAGTATCATTACGGAAGTAGATTGCCCCATCTTCCTTCCGAGGAGTGGTTGGTGGGTTTGAACCGCCAGCCTTCTGGTTAGCAGTCAAGTGCCTAAGGAACGATGCTACCAGAGCTCCCTATATCCCATCAGTAGGTTTAATATTTTATAGGAATCAAAACACTCTTAAATGAAAAAAATATAAAGGATCTTCTATATTCAGCAATTTGCCCAGTTCAGTGATGTATAATGATAATTTGTTTAGTGTTTCTCAGAATGACTGGACATCCAGCAGGAGCTCTGGTGGTGCAATGGGTAAGGCATTTGGCAGCTAACCAGAAGGTTGGGGGTTCAAATCCACCAACTGCTCCACAGGAGGAAGATGAGGCTATCTACTTCCGTAAGGATATACAGCTTTGGAAACCCAGTGGGGATCATCATGCCTCTGAATTGACTCAATGGCAGTAGATTTGATTTGATTTGGTGTTTGGATATCCAGCAAACAATCCAAAAACCAAAACCTACTTTCATTGAGTGGCTTATGACTCGTAGTGATCCTATAGGACAGGTTAGATTTGCTCCACAGAGTTTCCAAGGCTATAAATCTTTACGGAAGCAGACTGTCTCACCTCAGGGCCGTTGACCTTTTTGGTTAGCAGCTGAATGCCTTAACCACTGTGCAAGCACCACCAGACAGCTCTACCTAATTTTAAATTGCTAATTCTTTGGGAGAATTTCTTGTCATTCATTTATTCAAAGATGTGATGAGATTGTAAATCAAGACTCCTTGCCTTTTTTCTAGGTGAGGAGTAGGGATACAAATCAAGTAAAAACTCTTGGATTCTCTCTCCTGTACTTTGTATCTTGAGTGAAGCCACACAAGAATGGAAAATAAAGATAGTTAATGTTCATCAATTTCAGAAGTGGTAATCTGAATAGATTGGATAGATTGGCAATACTTTCCTACTACAATGTCCAAGAACTTTTTCTATCTTGTGGTTTAGCCAAGTTCTTCATCATTTCCATCTACTAGCTATCTTTTCAATATGCACTGATTCTCCTTAAATCAAGTAGAGATATCTTGGACTCATTTTCTTGAGGACTATCTAACATTTCTAGTCCTTAAAAATCTATGCATTCAGACTCACAAAAAGCAGATACCTATGCCCCTAGTATCTATGAACTGCCATCTTTGACTAATAAAACAGAAAATATAGAAATATAAGAAATGAAATCCATGTGGTTGGCCACCAGAAACATTACAGAGAAAACAAAAGTTAATTTTGTGGGATCGAGAAAAGTTTCCCTGAAAAAGACATTATTCCCTAGAGGGCTGGTGTGAAAATTCAATCAAAAAAGTCTTCCTGCAACAAAATTCAAACAGAACATTTTGTCAGGTTAACTGATTTGGAGGAGCCCTGGTAGCACAGTGATTGAGTGCTTGGCTGCAAACCAAAAGCTTGGAAGTTCTAACCCCTCATCCGCTCTGCAAGAGAAAGATGTGGTAGTCTGCTTCTGTGAGGATTTAGTCTTGGAAACAGTATAGGTCAGTTCTACTCTGCCTTATAGGGTCATTATGAGTCACAGTTGACTCGATGGCAAGGGGTTTGGTTTTGGTTTTACTGATTTGGGGTGTCAAAGTTAGACAGCAAGAGAGTGAATTTATCTTTCAAACAAAGACAATTTTGAGAATAAAAGTGCTGTGAGGTGCTGTCAAGTTGATTTCAATCGTAGCAATCTTATGTAGAACAGAATGTAAGGCTGCCTGCTGCAGGGCCATCTGCACAACTGCTGCTATGTTTGAACACATTGTTGCAGTCATTGTGTCATTCCATCTCACATAAAAGAGGAAACTCTTTTCCCTGACCCTCTACTTTACCAACCATAATGTTCTTCTCCAGGAACTGGTTCCTCCTGATAACATGTTCAAACCATACGAGACAAAGTCTTACCATCCTCACTTACAAGGAATATTCTGGCTGTACTTGCAAGACAGATTTGTTCATTCTTCTAACAATTCAGATATATTGAATATTCATTCCCAACACTATAATTGAAATGCATCAATTTTTCTTCAGTCTTCCTTATTTATTGTTCAGCTTTAATGTGCATATGAGGCTACTGAAAAATAATACCATGGCTTGGGTCAGGCACACCTTAGTCCTCAAAGTGACATCTTTGCTCTTCAACATTTTAAAGAGGTCTTTTGCAGCAGATTTGTCCAATGCACCATGACATTTGATTTCTTAACTGCTGCTTCCATGGATATTGATTGTGGATCCAAATAAAACAAAATCATTGATAACTTCAATATTTCCTTCATTTATCATGCTATTGTTTATTGGTTCAGCTGTGTGGATTTTTGTTTTCTTCATGTTGAAGTGTAATCCATACTGAAGACTGTAGTCTTTGATCTTCGTCAGTAAGTGTTTCAAGTCCTCTTCAATTTCATCAAGCAATGTGAAATTCAGCAAGGTTGTGTCATCTGCATGTTGACTGTTGTTACTTATTCTTCTTCCAATCCTGTTGCCAATTCTTCATAATATAGTCCAGTTTCTTGGATTATCTGTCCCATAAACAGATTGAGAGTATGGTGGAAGGATACAACTCCAAACACACACCATTCTTGATTTTAAACTATGCAGTATTCCCTTCTGTTTGAACAACTTCCTTGGTCTATGTTGAGTTTCCTCAGAATCACAATGAACTGTTCTAGAATTCCCGTGCTTCACAATGTTATCCATAATTTGTTATGCTTTATAAAGTCAAATGTCTTTCCATAATCAAGAAAACACAGTTAAACATATCTCTGGTATTCTCTACTTTCAGCCAAGATCCACCTGACATCAGCAATGCTATCTCTCATTCGTGGTCCTCTTGTGACTCTGTTTTGAATTTCTGGAAGTTTCCTGTCAATGTATTGATGCAATCATTTCTGGATTATTTTCAGCAAAATTGTACTTGTGTGTGATGTTAATGATATTGTTCAATAATTTCTGGATTCTGTTGGAAAACTTTTCTTTGGAATGGGCACAGATACAGATCTCTTCCATTTGGTTGCTTGAGTAGCTATCTTCCAAATTTCTTGGCATAGACAAATGTTTCCAGTGTTGAATCTATTTGTTGAAATATCTCAATTGCTATTCTATTACTGGAGGTTTGTTTTTAGTTAGTACCTTCAGTGCATCTTGGACTTCTTCCTTCAGTACCATTAGTTCTTGATCATATGCTATCTCTTGGAATGGTTGATTGTCAACAAATTCTTTCTGGCACAGTTACTCTGTGAATTCCTTCCATCTTCCTTTGATGCTTCCTACATTGTTCAATATTTTGCCCACAGGATACTATAATCGCAACTGGAGGCTTGGGTTTTTCTTCAGTTCTTTGTACTTCAGCAATGCTGGGTTTGTCTTCCCTTTTGGTTTTCTAACTCTAGCTCTTTGCACATTTCATTATAATACTTTACTCTCTCTTCTTGAGCCACCCTTTGAAATGTTCGGCTGAGCTCTTTTACGTCATCATTTTTCCCATTCACTCTAGTTACTGTACAATCAAGAGCAAGTTTCAAAGTCTCTTCTGACATCCATTTTGGCCATTTCTTTCTTTCCTCTCTTTTTAATGACCTTCTGATTTCTTCATGTATCATGTCTTTGATGTCATTCCACAACTCACCTATTCTTTGGTCATTAGTGTTCACTGTGTCAAATCTATTATTGAGATGGTGTCTAAATTCAAGTGGGATATACTCAAGGTCATACTTTGGCTCTCATGGACTTGTTTTAATTTCCTCAGTTTCAACTAGAACTTGCATATAAGTAATTGATGGTATATAAGTAATTCCTCAGTTGGCCCCTAACATTATCCTGATTGATGTTATTGAGCTTTTTTATCATATCTTTCCATACATATAGTTGATTTGATTCCTATGTATTCCATCTGGTGAGGTCCACATTTATAGCCACAATTTATATCGTTGAAAAGAGATATTTCCAATGAATAAGTCTTTTGTCTTGCAAAATTTTACCATGCTATTTCTGACACTCTTTCTATCATCAAGGCCATTTTTTCCAGCTACCAATCTTTCTTCTTTGTTTTCAACTTTTCCATCCCAATCAGTAATTATCAAAGCATCTTGATTTCATGTTTGGTCAATTTCAGACTGTAGAAGTTGGTAAAAATGTTTAATTTCTTCATCTTTGGCATTAGTAGTTGTTGCATAAATTTGAAAAATAGTAGTATTAACTGGTCTTCTTTGTAGGTGTATGGACATTGTACTATCACTGGCATTTTACTTCAGGATAGATGTTGAAATGTTCTTTTTGACCATATATGCAGCACCATTCCTCTCATAGAAGACATATGATTGTCTGACTGAAAATGGCCAATATCAATCTATTTCAATCAATTGTCAATGCTTTAGGATGTTGATTTTTATGCATTCCATTTCATTTTTGATGACTTCCAATATTCCTAGATTCATACTTTGTATATTTCATGTTCCGATTATTAAAGGATGCTTGTAGTGTTTATTCTTATTTTGAATCATACCACATCAGGAAATGAAGGTTCTAAAAGCTTTACTCTGTCCACTTCATTATGGTTAACTCTATTTTGCAGAAGCAGCTTTCCCCCAATCTTATTTTGAATACTTTCCAACATCTTCTGACACTGTATCTGACAATGTCCTGCTGCTATTTGTAAGCTTTATACTGGCTTTTTTTTTTTTTTTTTTTTTTTTCTCTCTCTTTTTTTTTTTTAAGAAGTAGAGAGCCAGGTCCTTCTTCTTAGGAGCTCTGGTGGTGTAGTGCCTAAGGCATTTGACTACTAACCAGAAGGCTGGTGGTTCAAACCCACCAGCCACTACTCAGAAAGAAGATTAGGCAATCTACTTCCATAGAGATACAGCCTCTAAAACCCAAGGAGGGGTCACTATGAGTCAAATCAACAGCCATTTTGATTTTCTTTTCTTTTTTTTTTTTTTTTTTGCCAAGAAGTAAATACCCAAGTCCTTCTTAGTCTATCTTAGTCTGCAGGTTGCACTGAAACCTGTCCACTCTGAATGACTCTGCTGGTATTTGAAATTCCAGTGGCATGACTTCCAGCATCACAGAAACACACAAGCCACACAGTATGACAAACTGACAGACAAATGCAGGGAGAGCAAAAGTAGGCACTGTTAATAAAATCCCAGAACAACAGGTATAAACACAAATTGTCCCGGCAAAGGAACTGTCTCTGGCAAACTAGTACAAATTTATGGCAGGTACCAACTTATAGTTTTTTCTGCTATATTACAGTCACTGTAATAGACATGTAGATCAAGAATTGGAATCAGTCATTGTCCAAAGGATATTGTAATTCATCTATTGCCTTTTCTTTTCTTCAGTGTTAGGATCTGGACAGGAGGCCAGTTATTAAAGTATGTACCAAGATAACTACAGTATCCACAAATTGTGGCTTCTTGGCACTGAAAAGTTCCTAACCTTTTGGTTTTTGTTGCTTGGAACTAGCACGTTGTAAATAATATGACCCCTTCACAACAGTGAAGAATCAAGATATGTACACCTACACTGCAAGTGACATTGATAAATGCTTTGAATCAAATATTCAGAATTAAGGTAGTCCAAAACTTAATGAATCAGCAGTCTGTCCTGCCTTGATTTTCAGTTAGATTTTAATTAAATCATACTACTACACTATTTCATATACTTAAATTTAGTGATTAATTAAATGTGTCATTAAGGCATGATTATACTTAAATGCTCATTATATTTGAATAAAACTCTCCCAGCTTCTCACTGTCACAATTCTTTAGGCTTTTTTTTTTTTTTTTAGAACCATATTTCCCTTGCTTAGGGTTCAAACCATATTATTTCAGCACAAAATGGTACACCAGATCACCATATCATATAGTTCCCTAAGTATGTGTTAACTTTGTGTGAGTTCATCTTATGTAATTTGAGAGCTGTTCTTGTTATTTATAAGGAGCTCTTGTAGCACAGTGCCTAAGACATCTGACTGCTAACCAGAATGTTGGTGGTTCAAACCCACCAGCCACTCTGCAGAAGCAAGACTGGGCAATCTACTTCTGTAAAGATTTACTGCCTCAGAAATGCAAAGGGAATGACTATGAGTCTGAATCGACTAGATTTTTTTTTTTTTTTTTGGTTGTTAGTTATTGTTGATTCTTACTTAAGGCATCCCTAAATATTATAGAGTAGAATTGTTCCATTCAGCCTCTTTAGCTGTATTAGTGGACGTAGATTATTAGGCCTTTTTTTGCCATGGTATAACACTGGATATGTTCAAACCGCACAACCAACCTTTAGGTTAATAGTAAAACTCGAACTGTTTGCAAGACTTGGGGACCTTTGAGGGCAGAGGACTTAACTTGGTCTCAGTGTATACACAATCAATTGATTATACAGCTATGTCAATAATAATTTGTATAAGATTCATATCTGAGGATTTTGAGAGTTTAAAACATTAGATTTCCCAATATAGAACAAATTAAAAGGAATAATCAAAAATCTGTTCTAATATGAGTGAAGAAATATTCACTCAATGAATCAGTGTGTAATGTTTCTCCTTTGGGGTCTAAATTATCCAAATATTTATTGTCATATTTCTCTTTGTTTCGGTTATAGAAACACTGCCTCAGGGTTTCTACATAATCACAACTTCTTTTGAAAATAAACAAACAGTAAAATTGTGAGAAGATTTTTCAGTTGATTCTGTTTCATAATTTTCTTGCTTGTGAATTCCAGAGGAAAGCATATGAAACAATGTCAATGGCTATTTTTTTTCCTATTTTTAATACATACTTCTTAGACCTGCAGAATAAGCTCTTCGGTGAAACAAATGAAAACTACCAAACAAATTTGGAACCAATCCCATTTGGATCAGGTATTACATATTTAGGGAAAAAAATTAAAATATCTTTTCAGATACCGCTCTTGGAATTAAAAAAAAAAAAAAAAGTTTAATCCATAATGAATGATTTTAAAACAAAATACTTTATATGCAGTTAATTAATATATTTTAAGAATATGTTTTGAAAGTCATTAAAAGTAATTGGAAAGTCAAAAATTTTCACTTTTAGTTCTTAGTGTTAAGACTAAAAAGGTAATGAAGGAGTAGTGATGGGAGGCCCAATATTCTTGTTAGCCTAGTTTACAACTTTCCAAAGAATTTGATGAAAATATCTGTCTGTTTCAGAATCATTAAGCCCTACCCCTCTCTAATGGAGAGATTCATTTTCATTTAAAAAATATTATGACTTATTATTACTATGGTTTAATTTATTTGTTTTTAAGATTTTTCTGTAAGAAATATTTTTTTACATGGCATAAAGGAAAACATATTAAAGAAGACTGTGCTTTAGAAATATGAGCCATTGTTACATACATTTTAAAGTCCTTAGAAGTTTAAACCAGTTAAAGAAGCTAGGTTCAGGTTACAGGAAAAAATAGGGTTGTTGAATTTGCCTGTGATCACATGACATTTGAGGCAATGACATTTTGGTTTTGTCCTTTGACTCTGCTTCTCATAAGTCAAAGGCAATCAATGATGAAGTAGTAATATAACTTATGCATGCATGGTTTCTAGCCCATAAAAGTCACACAAATAATTTAGGTACTTCCCTTCCCAAATTTCTTCCTGATACAGCTGTTGAGGTGATTTAGTGAAATAATGTGTTTATGGGGTTAGAACATTGACAAGCTGGATTTATCAGGTACCCCGGGATCTTTTCAGATGGCCAATTTTCCATCTAGTCAAAAAGAGAATAGTAACTGAAAGTGACAGAAACAGAGTAGACATTACTCATGAATTAAATTATTACATTAAATAATTATTTAATTTAAATATAAATTAAACAGTTAAAATGATTGAGATGATTAAAGCCACTCAATAGATTTAGGCAACATTAATCAGTTTTAGGTGTGCCTCCTTTTCAGAGTGATCAGTTTAATATTTTCAGTCTCTAGGCTTTTATTTTAGATTTGAATTTTGAGCATATTTAATTTGCGATAATCACATGAACTTCAAATATTGTTTTCTCAAATTTTAAGTATAATTTTAGTACAAAAAAGTGAATTAAAATTTCTTCCTCATAGAAACATAACTTTAGAATGGAAGTAAATAAGAATACTGGATTCTATAGGCAAAAAACTAAAACAAAAACAATCAACCTTACATATATTCTATATAACAACATTCTAAAATTATCTTATTTCCCTAAAGGCAGCCAGTACTCTAATCAAAATCTCTTTTTAAACAATGTTTCCATAAACTTTTTTTCCTAAATAAATTTAACTCAGTCTTATGTTTTAAAAAAAGTAAAAATCAAGCCCTCAGAGTTGAGCACTGAGTAAACTGGGCCAAATTCTATAGTATCATGCCCCAAACTAGGCCTTGATGCAATTCTTATCACAGCTGCTCAAATATTTACATTTGTCTTCTTTAGCTTCCTACCACCATTATTTTTTCCCCATTTCTGGTTTTTTACAAGTCTATTTTTTCCCTTCTTCATACCAAACTGCAACTGGAAAATAGCTCACTCATTTCTCATTCTTATCATTTTTCTTTTAATATTCCAAGTAATAAACATTCCAATGGTCTACTCCTCTGCTATTTTCTCATTATAGCCTCTAAAAATGTTTCATGATATACAAATTGGCTGATTTTAAAAACTTCTATGATCTTATCAAATTCAGTAACACATTAATATTTTTCCATGTCATCATAATAAAAGATAACTCATATTTTAGAATTTCCTTTTGAGTAGCAGATATAGTCTATGTGTTGTTTTTATCTAGTTGTCATAACTTGCAAAAGTTAAGATCATCACATAGTAACAACCGATACTAGCACCCAAAGAAATTTACTAAAAAAAAATTATAATCTGGTTTGAACAACAGAATTAACTGTGCCATTACTCTTATTTATTTATTTTTCTATCATTACATAGCATTTGCCTGGGGGGAATTAAATAATTTAATAACTTGATGTGATTACCAGATGCCTTAGGGGAATGGACAAATTTTAACACAGCATGCTATCAGTAGCATTCATGTGGAGTAAAATAAGACTACCTCAATGGCAAATAAATTTTAAAAAAACCTTTCAGTGACTTCTAATCCCAGATTCCTCAATAAATCTTTTTTGTGCATATGTAAGTCACTTAATATTTTTAGTACACAATGTCTTCATCTGTGTGGTAGGCTGATTATGTCAAAATCTCCCCACTCCCCAACATAAACCAAGATGGCCATGTCCTAATTCCTAGAACCTATGAATGATACTTTACAGGGCAAAAGGGAATTTGCAGAAGTACTTAAGGATCTTGAGGTAGGGAGATTATCCTACTTTGTCCAGGTGGACCCTAAATGTTATCACATGTGTCCTTATAAGTAAAAGGCAGGAGGAAGGGAAGTGTGACAACAGAAGAGAAGGGGATGTGACCGCCACAGCATAGATTAGAAGGATGCAGCCAGAAGCCAAGGAATGCTAGCAATGTCTACAAGTGGAAAAGGCAAGAACTGAATTCTCCCTTGCAGTCTTCAGAAGAAATCAAACCTGTTTACACATCAGTTTTAGCTTCTTAAAACTCTTAAACTTCCCTTGGACTTCTGACCTCCAAAACTATACGAGGATGTGTTTATGTTGTTTTAAGCCACTAGATTGGTGGTAATTTGTTACAGCAGCAACAGGAAACTAATAAAAGTTGTAAAAAGGAGATTAAAAGACTTCTAAGATTTTTCTATTATTTGAGAAAATTGCTCTGCAGTATCAGCACTGTGGATTTTTATCCATTTTTATAGGCATAACTTAAGCAGAATCATTCCTTTTTGGAATAAGTTTGTTGGGTATTAGCCTGTCATCACCAGCAGGCAGCAAATACTGGTACAAACATTTTAGTTTCTTTTATCAAAGTTGAAGGAAGATATTATATTATTGATTTCTACGTTTGACTAGCCAATTCAATTAGAAATTCAAAACACAAAGATTTTGCAGAAATCAGCTGCCAAATTTATTAATCTACTTGAAACTAAAGCATAACCAAAGAAAAAGTAGAAAACAGAATCTGAAACAAAGTAAAACAAAATGAAACAAAAAACTTTAGAAACATTTTCCAAGAATTTCCGGGAGTTTATAAGGTATTGGAAAAATACTTAATATTGGCCAATTGCTACTTAGTTCAGTGAGTCACTACCTTAAACAGCAAAATATATAATATGTTTTTAAATATTATATTATTAATAACAGTTCTTCCTTTGATTCTTTAACATAATTCATGGACCAGTTGCTTCCCACTGGGAGACTGGAATTAAACATTTAAAAAAAAAAAGGAAGATTCCCCAATATAATTTTCATTTTAGACCCTGTTTTAATGACCACTTAAATTTTGTTCCTTCAACTTATCCAAATATCTCTATTTCTAATAAAACATTAGCTGAATATTTTAAAATCTGTTTTTAAGTGCTGTAATGGCCACATGAACTAGTGAAAGCGTAAACAAAAGTCCTGATTCTTAAGGCATAGTTACTATTATTAGCCCACAACGAGCCTGATGACATATGATATACAGTAGAACACTGAATCACATATGTTAAATACATATGTTGAAAATATAACAGGTTTAAGAGGATTAAATGTGAATAGAATGGTTGTGGTATGGGGGTGTTGCCAATAACTGGGATTAGAAAATTAAGTTGTGGTATTGGAAAACAGGTATATGAGGGGTCATCTTTAAACAATCTTTCCCATGCTTTTAGTGAAATGCTCTTACAGATTTATTTTGGTTTTGTGGTTAGAATTTTTTTTTTAACATTTTGTTATAGAATCTGAAATAAAAAAATTATTCCTCTGTAATACCCATAGACTAAACAAAATTCATGTTTCCGTCTTGAATCTTTTAACAGGCTATTTATCAATATAATTTCCTTAATGTTTTTCCAAAGTGAATGGAACCACATGCTCTGCTTTCAATATTTTCTCCAAAAGCAATTCAAAAACAAAACAAAAAACTTTGAAACTTTAAATCTTTAAATCTTCTTTCATACAATCCAATCACATTTACATGAATGTCAAAAACAAGATGATGGGTAGTATCAGTGCCAGCACTATGTCATACAGCAACGTCATCATATTCTTTGACAGTTTGTAAATAATTATCCATTTCACCAAAAGTTACAAAAGTTTCCAGTTTCCCTTAGCAAGCTGAAGCTTACTCTTCATTTGTCAGTGTGCATAAAAGCTGCTTATAGCATAGCATGGCATAAGCTATTTTGTAAGCAATAAATGGTTCGAGTCATCTATTTTGTCCTGAAATGCTATCTGTAGTTAACTGCATTGTTTATAAATGGTCATAGTAAATTCAGCATGAAAGAGAATATTACAGAAAAGACAGCAGCAGAAGCATTAGCATTATCTAATATTTATATATGTTATCAACATAACACAGCAGTAAAAGGTCTAAATGCATTATCAATGGGTACCATGTCTAAAAATTACTATAGTACCTATTTAGTGTATTGGATATTTTTCTTCAGGAGTGCTTGCTGTATCTACAACAGCATAATATGTGATTTAGTACAGTTAATTCTTACTGATTAAATAATGTATTTACGTACTGAAGGAAGTAAAAGGAGACAGGTCTTTTTTTTTTTTTTTTTTGCTTCATTGTAATCCCAGATTTTACATTTAAATGAGACCCCAAAGGACCATGACATGTCATTATTTAACTGAAATAGGCTTCACACTATTTAAAAGACAGTATGATTTGTATTTAAATGGCAAGGTGGCACCAGATACATGTAATGTTACTGGCCTGGGACTCAGTTTGGAGCCAGAGTCCAAAATTGTGCCCCTCATTTGCATTCCCGGTGATTACCAAACTTCAGAGAGAATTACCCATTGTATGGTTTTCCTCTGAGTGTCATCTATAAAGCAAAAGAAAACAAAACAGAAAAACGGCAAATGCAATCTCTAAATACCTTTTTACAAGAGGTGCAAAAACAGTCATTTTTAACAATTGAACTGTCATTTACAGTAGATGTTTCTCTTGTACACCTGCAATAATGGGAGGGGGGATGTCCACGGCATATCACTCGGTAAATAGTCTCCAAGTGGATATTTACACAATGTGAATTAACTATACCATAGATATCCAGAGAAAATGAACATTATCTTATGTTGTTATGAAATCAAACAGACATGATATATCTTCATTATACTTAAAACCTGTAGTATACCCCATCCCAAGCCTAAGTAAAAAGTAATCCCCAAACTCCCACCCATTAACCCATTATCTTCCTGTTACATAGAATAAATGTTTAGATTATTCCCACCCACCCTCAAATAAAGTGCGCAGTCCATGGCAGACCATAGAATAATGCAACAGGAAAAGCCCCCTTTTTTGTATTAATATTTAAAAATAAAATACAAACAACAAAAAAAATAAAACAGAGATTGAAGAGAATTCAGCGATTCTCTGCATCTTGCAAAGAGAGGAAAAGCGCAAGGACGCCCTGCTCGACTGTCACATGTGTTAATACACATAGCCTTCATTGTAGGGATGGGGATTGCAGCAGCCACCTTCTGGCATGTAGGCCATGCTCTCATCAAAGTGGGACAGAGGCACCGTGTCCTCTTCATTGATGTGACGCTCCATGTCTGTCTTGAGCAGAGGGCGCTGGTTATCTGGAAAGGCCATGGAGAAAAGGGCTTCTGGATCACACACAAATTTGTAGACATATCTCTCTCCAGCCACCTGATGATAACATGGAAGAGATAAAAATTCATCCTCACCATCCCAAGATGGTGAAGGACAGGGAAGGAAAAAAACAAAAACATGGTTAATACACCAGAGAGGTTGGGTGACACAAGGAAAAAGAAAAGCAATAAATTTTTAACCAAACCAAACTGACTGCCATCGAGTTGATTCTGACACAGAGTGACCCCCATCAGGTTTCCTAGGCTGGTGGGTTTGAACCCTCAACCTTCTGGTTAGCAGTCAAATGCCTTAGGCACTGGGCCACCAGAGCTCCTTAAATTATTAACAGATATAAATAAAAGCGAAAAAAAAAAAGCCTCGTTATGTAAAATGAACTGCTGCTCAATAGAGGAAAATGCAAAAAGAACAGTACAAAGAAATATTATTTTATATTGACCTTGGACAATAATTTCATTCATTCCAGATACAGCTAAAAAGCTCAGCAGTTGGTTTTAATATAAAAGGAAACTGTATACATTGTTATTTAAGGAAAAAATCAATAATTTAATGCAGGCATCTCACTTTGAAATGTTTTCTTTTCTATTCTTAAACTGAAGTGTACATTTAAGGTTGTAGTGTTTCTTGCTTAGTACTACATTCTGAAATTACAGGAAAAAGTAAGCTTCCAAACTCTAAAAGAAAAGTGTAGTTTATTCCAAATAAGACTAGCCTGGTGATTCACAGGGTGAGCTGGTGGGTGTTTTTGTTGTTTTGTGCTGTGTGTGTTCAGTTAAAAAAAAAAATAAAAAAGATACATAGCCTTATTTAAATGAAAGATGAATCAAGAGGGTAGCATTATCCTGCGTACATCACTTTTAAAAATGAAGGCAAGATGCATTAGACAGAAGTTAAGGATGTATGTAAAGTGTCAAATTGAAGCAAGAGGTGTAAGAAAGTGAAAGGAATTTAAAATATACAATGCATCAGGAGGAAATGAGAAAAAGAAATGTGACAACTGCCTGAAGTAAAGGAGAAGTAGCATAATTTGTAAGGAATGACATAACCCAAACTTAAATTTTGAAGAGTAATGACTCTCTACGAAAGTTTAAACAGAGTGAGACAAACATGTGCAGGGTTAGTAGACAATCTGGGGTTCTCAAACACCCAGAGGTTGGGGTGGACAAATACAGTTCTTTGTATTAACTTGACAGTAACTTTTTTTGTGTGTAGAGATCAGTAATTGCTTGTTATGAGCCGTTGAGTCTGACCCGACTCATAGTGACCCCTCCTTGGGTTTCTGAGGCAGTATCACTACGAAAGTAGATTGCCCCATCTTCCTTCTGAGGAGTGGCTGGTGGGTTTGAACAGCCGGCCTTCTGGTTAGCAGTCAAGTGCTTTAGGCACTATGCTACCAGAGCTCCTATCAGTAATTGCAGAACAGTGAAAATTACTCTACACCTCTCTGTCTCTGTGCATCAAAAAGGCATGCAGTTGATTTGTTTGATGTCAGGGGCAAATCACGTTCACCGCTTATAAACAATCCGTACATGTTTGGAAAAAAGAACAACAACCAAAGAATACTGCTGCTCTGAAGATTCAGATTTACATGGTATTTTTGATCTGGATTTAATTAAGAGGAATCATTGTAGAGACACCAAAAACTCTGAATATTCCTAGGTTAGAAAACAATTAACACTTAGTTTTCATGAACTTAGACTTATTTTTTAAACCACCTCTTAGTTCCTTTCTTTGTAATTTGGAAACACTGTTGTCAGATTCATAGGGAAGTTTGCAGTGCAATGCATGGCAAACAGAGGAGTATGACACAGCTTTATTTAATTTAGTCCTTTATACAAAAGAAATTAAGTTCTTAAAGGTGAAATGACCATGAAAGTAAAATTAGGCAATACTGAAAACAAAGCTGAGACAACATCCAAGTTTCTCTTTCTTCTCCTTTGTTGAAAGCATTTTGAGAAAAAAATAAAATAAATGGCCCTCATACCACTGAGGATTTTATAACCTGCTTTGTTTCATTTGGAGCTGTGGAGAAAGAGGCATGTACTTTAGGCTACTAAAGTTTTTGTCCGACCTATACCTATTGGCTATAAATAGAAATGCTCTGATAAATGAACAACTTTTCATTGTGGTAATTTGAAATGTATAACATGAAATCAAGATTATGAAAGTTTTAAAAGAGCATTGGTGGTGTAGTGGTCAGTGTTGCTGACCACAAGATTAAGGGGCGCAAACCCATCAGCTGCTCAGTGGAGAAAGAAAGATGCGCAGTCTGCTTCTGTAAAGATTTGTTGTGTTGTTATTTGCCATCGAGTCGGCCCGACTCATAGCGACCCCTCCTTTACCTTTGGAAATCCTGTGGGGCAACTCTACTCCTTCCTATAGGGTTTCTATGAGTTGGAATTGACTCGATGCCAACAAGTTTGGGTTTGATTTTGGTTTATATTAGCTAATAATTTGGCACAAATAGTTTCTATGGCAGTTACAGCCTAATAAGGAAAAACTAGAGCAGCAACAACACTTTAATTTGCATTTTAGTACCTATGCCATTTTTGAGACATTAATAAGATAAAATGATTATTTAATAGCATTTTGGGAGCTCTGGTGGTGTAGTGCCTAAGGCATCTAACTGCTAACCAGAAGGCTGGCAGTTCAAACCCACCAGCCACTTCTCTAAAGGAAGATGGGGCAATCTACTTCTGTAGTGATACTGCCTCAGAAACCCAAGGAGAGGTCGCCGTTATGAGTCAAAATTGACTGGACAGCATATTACAGCAACAACAATAGCATTTTACATAATTAATGTCTCAGAAAGACATGGAAGTGACACTGGTAATAAGCATACGCTTCAGTACATTTGGACACTTTTAAAATGAACATGATAACTTGGATATACTCTGTCAAGTCCCACGTCTAAAAGCTGAGGTGTAATTAGAGATCTTATAATAATAAGATTTTTCCCCCTTTTTATGTATGTATATATTTATAACTTTTTATTGTGATTTAAGTGACTATAGAACAATTTTTTTTCCCCACTGAACAATTCACACACATTTTGTTTTGTGATATTGATTGCAATTTCCAAAATGTAACATCATCTACCCTATTCCCTACCTGTGTTTCCAGTTTCCATTCATCCTTCTTTCCTACTCCTTCCTGCTTTGAGCTTTATCCCTGGACAAATGCCGCCCTTTTGATCTCATAAAGTTGACTGTGCTAAGGAGTGCGTATCTCTCTGGTGTTATTGTTCACCTGGCTATTGTTTGGCTGAAAGTTGAGCCATTGGAGTGAGTTTAGTTCCAGGCTTGAAGGGTGTTTAAGGGCCATAGTCTTGAGGGTTCCACCAGACTTAACAGACCAGTAAGCCTGGTCTTTTTATTTTAAAATAATTCTTATCAATTAGTGAATGGAACTTTAACCTGCAGCTCTACTATTCAAACTTCATTCATTGTACTTTCATACATGTTTTGAAAATACCATACATATGAAAGCAGTGGTTTGCATGGAGATTTAATTTTGTTCTCTAGGAAACAGGGTATGAGATGCATTAAGAACCCCCATTTACTGAAGACTTTTGTTGTGCCAGGTACAAAGCAAAGCATATCAAGTACACTATTTCAATTAATAGTCACAACAACTTTATAAGGTAAAAAATATCACCATTTAGCAGTAGAAAAGTATGTTTAGAAGAGTGATCAAGTGAAAAGCTAGCATTCAAGACTAAATCAAGATGGCATTATCATTTAATACTAGGAAACAATGCACAAGATAATTATTGAAAAACTATTATGATAACCCAGGTGATACTCTCCTGAATTAGGAAGTTGCTGGTGAAAATAGAAGGAATGGGATGTATTTGAAAGAATGTGGGTATAGTGAGATGAGAGAAAGGGAGGAATTAAAAATGACCTCAGGGTTGAGATGAAGAAGATAGGAGGAGACGGTAGTAGAGAGTTAAACATTTTGAAGCTGAGATTCGGGGAAGAAGAAGGAAACATCTGGCATAACAAATTCCAAAGCACTGATACCCAAGGTCTAGGAAACTTAAAGGTGTTGTCTCCCTCTGTTCTATTATACTTCATGGAGAAACCAGTATAGTTTCTGGTAGCATAACCAAGGTAACATAAAAATTTTAAAAACTGCTACATTGTAATGCATAACTATACTTATATCTACCAAAATCAACCAAAGATGCATAATAAAACCATAATGTTCACAATTAGTAAATAATAAACTTGGTTCTTACTCAAGGAAATCAGATTTGACTATATAAGCAAGGCTAAGAAATTTAGTAACATATATATATATATATATATATATATATAGATCAGAAAAAAAATTAGTAGATAATTGGCTTTTTGGAATCTATAAACAAAAGTGTTTCAATATAGAATTGTGGAGAATGTAATAGAATGTTTATTATTATTTCTGGAGTGATATAGATGAAACTTTAGTACTGAAACAACCTTTTTACTATATGCAGAAAAGTAGGGATTCAGAAGCCTATTATTTTGCATATATTATTATTATACATTTATCTACCATGGCCATGTATTCATAAATAGAAAAGCTTGTGAAACCAAAACCAAGAGGTAAGCATTTGCTAAAATGAGTGAAAACCTTGCTTCAGCAATGCAATGCTATGTGACTTTTAAAGTATGACATGCAGATTAATGTGCAACATTTCAATGAAATTCAATGCTGTATTAGCTCCTCACCTTTTGCATGATTCCCTTCTCATAATAATAGCGGAGTGAACGGCTAAGTTTATCATAGTTCATAGCTGGCCTATTTTTCTGAATGCCCCATCGCCGGGCCACCTGTCAGCAAAACAGAAGTATATTGTAACATTAGGTGTTAGATTATAAACATAGTTCATCAAATTAATTAATTACTTCTAAACAGTCTGAAACATATCCATTTAAAAACACAAGAAAAGAAGCAAATGCTATCATGATCTGAATTTCTTTTGCCTTGGTTTGCTTTTTAAAATCAGGGATGCAGTGATCACTCTGAAATATCACAATAGAATTCTTTGTCTAGTATTGTTTTGGACACAAAATTAAATGGAAATAAGAGAATGTGTTTACAACAGGAATGAACAGTCTGTGATTCATCAGGATTAGGAAAGTTTTCTGTTCTGATTGAGATACAGTGTCTGTTTTCTTCTTCCCAGTTTTCCATGTGAAACTATAGATCAAGTGCAGCTTAGTGATTCTGTTTGTAAAGATGTTTTAGTGAGGTTATGATAAACCAAAGAGAAAGAGATCGTGTTCAACACTATATAAAATGGTGAACAAGTGACACATTGTGGGTAGCAGAGGAAACAGTATACAAATTAATAAACTGAACTGCAAATAATTTTTATTGCCTGAAGCAGCATCAGAATAAAACTGTAGCCAGTACTAAATTGGGGAATTAGGCATTCATTTAGAGAATGGTAATTAGATAGTAAAAATAAGAAGGAAGTGGAAAAGGTCACCATGTATATGAGTCTACAAACAAAAACTATAAAGTAGAATGCCCACTTTGTTTAGTGAACAAATTCAGAGCTTTTATTATACGGCTTTAGAGCAGCAATTTTTCTGGAAGAAAAAGTTCTTCAACAGAGCATTAAGAAAACTGACCTAATTTCATACATCCATTTCTAAAATAAAAATACCTCAGGTTATCTCTACCTCACCATCACCATGAACTACCTGATCCGTTACACAGAACAATGTAGTCTGCATTTGCTATCCTAGTGAGAGTCACATTCTCATTAATTTCCATTTTGTATTAATCTAAGCAAAAACTACAACTACCATGCAAATCTGGGCAGTCTCCAGAGAGCATTATCTAATAGGGTTAGTGTGTTCATTCATTTCCACAAAATTTCTAGTTGTTATGTTAAAAACACAGAAAGAGAATGCATTTCAGAGAGATCATTCTCTCTCTTCACTGCATTAATCATAATCAGTTTCCAAGTTTTTTTGTACCTTTTAAAAATACTCTTCCTTATTATTTTTCTCTCACTAATTTGTATTCCCTGAATGAAGATACAATGTAATTTATTAATATGCATCAGTGTACTTTTGAGTAGTGAGATGTGATGTTAACAGGAACAAGGTTATATACCCAAGCAGACAGTCAAAGTGGCAGGTACATCCTAATTTTCAAAAGACAAACCACATTTTAATGTAAATGTTCTGAGCAATAGTGAAATAGGAGGGTGACAAAAAGACATGAAAGCAATATTTTTTAAGTAAAATGTCTTTACAAATCTAACAGTGGACACCAGTGAATCTTTAATAGACACAGCATCTGAGCAGCATGTGAACCTGGAGGGGATGTTAAAATAAATTATTAAAACCTCCTTAAATTAAACAATTTCTGAATATTTATTCATTTACAAATGATTCTTTTCTAGAAGCTCACTAGGATGCATCTAGAAAATATAAGACTTGCAAGGAACTTGAAGGCAACATTATGGAAGTCTCTAGGGAGGGAAAGAAGATCTTTTTTATTAATACCATGAATAGTTTGACTCTGATGAACCTCTTAATTCTTGGCACTGTGGATATAAATAGTCATTTTATAATGATGAAACTATTCTTGGGGTTGTTTCAGTGTCTGCATAAAGTTGGGGGCAAAAGGATCTACTATCATAATGCTTACTAGATGTAGACAAGAGTGAACCTTAAAATAAACAAATGAGATCAGTAATTCCCAGGTTAGGCAGATCACAAATTAACTAGGAAAGTCCATTCAGCCCTCTCATATGACCTGGCAATCACCACTATACCCAACAGCACTAAAAGCAAAGAGAATTCTCAACACAGAATAGGAAAGATGGTAACATTTCCAGTGACTTCCTAACAATACTCCTTTCAAATGAAAACAGGCTATTAGTCATAAGATTGAAAGATAATGGCACTGTGTCATTCATCTATATTAGCAAATGAATAGGAACACATACTGGGTCAAGGATCATTCAACTTATTTTTAAAAATTCCTACTGAACATGCAACAGTGAACCTTGAAACCACCATTTAAGATCTCTTGGAGAGCTTCTTGGAAACTCTTCCAGCTTAACAAGCTCCTATCTGCTATACTGACTCCTATCCACTTCTGTAAAGATTATGGCCTTGGAAACCCCATGGGGCAACTCTACTTTATCCTATAGGGTCACTATGAGTCAGAATCGACTTGATGGCAGTAGGTTTTGGTTATAGAACCATTACTATGTTGATAACTGTTCCCTAGAACAATACCCTAATATCTATGATTAATTCCAAAGTAATATGCCCTTATCTCTAATGTCCTCCCCCCAAAAAGGGAGATATTAAAGATTATGTGTCTGCTAGAGGAATCCAAACACCCCAGGCAGTCTCAGAGTCTCATTCAATATTCTAAACTCTAAGAAGTGGTTCAAAGAAAGGGAACCAATGAGTAATTCCAACAGAAGGATGGCATCAGAGGCATCTTTCATGGATTGTGCTGACAAAGAACATCTGAAAAACTGTTCTGTAGTAGAAGAGAGAGAGACTGTGGGCCACATAAAAAACAAACTCACGGCCATTGAGTCAGATCAGACTCATAGCGACCTCACCTTGGGTTTCTGAGACAGTACAGACTAAAGAAATTTCACAAAAACTTTCTAAGAAAGAAATGCAAACAAAATAGCAGTCATTGCCTGATGAAAAAAATTGCAACAGTGAGCAATGCAGTGATGAGAAATGGGATATTTCAGTTTGAATAGAGGCATTAGGAGGCATTTAGTGCTTATTGCATAATTCCCATTGAGTTAGTTACTATTTGGAAATGGCCTACTGACTCTGAATTACCAGGCCCTTTTTTACTTTATGAGTCGGCTATAGAAAAGTTGTCTAAATGCCAATTTGTTGTATGGAACAGATGTAACTGTATTTTTTCCCTGCATTTGCAAATCACAGAAATTCGGAATTGGAAGAGACTTAATGGTCATCTGGTCAAGTCACTTATTCTACTTATTCGCATTTTATTAATATAAAAGTAAACAGGAGCTATATAAAGAACTATAAATAAACACTTGCAGAAAAATCTGCTCTTCTGAGTGGATCACAAATTATTGACATAATTCATAAATTCCTCTAACTGTACATAAATAGGGCAATTTTAAAAAATGTTTTTGCTCCATTTATTTTCATTACAGGTGGAAGAAAATAACTGTTTAACAGATAGAAATTCCTATTGAATTGGTTCTAGCATGAACCAATTCTTGTTGTGATTATTACCTTTCATGAAGTGAAGAGCATACATTCCCATCACATTAAGGGCTTTCAAATTACTTTTATGTTAAGTGTTTGCAGTCTCATTTGTTAATGCTTCACATTTTTGCAGTTCTTTCCCTTACATCATTTAAGTATATCTACATAAAAACTAATTTCCTTTGACAGCCAAATTAAGCTTTAGACACACTACAAAATTCAAGCACAGAAACATTTAGCCCACACTAGGTAACAGATCCCTTCAAATTCTGATATTGAGCCATGTGTATGTGTGTATTTAGTGAGGGGCTAGGGGATGTTGCAAAGCTAAGCCTCTAGTGCTACCAGAGTATTGATAAACCCGGAGGAGATACTAATTGGGCTAATCAGCTCCTCTTATTTCATACTTCCCTTAATACATACTCACTCAAAGAAACTCTCTGCCACTGAGTGGATTCTATATTGGGTTTCCAAGGCTGTAAATCTTTACAGAAGCAGACCAACCCATTGCTCTGCTGTGGAGCTGCTTGTTGGTTCGAACCACCAACCTTTTTGTTAGCAGCCAAATGCCTTAACCACTACAGCACCAGAGCCCTTTAATACATACTAGCATCAAATTATTCCTTAAATCTTACTAAGTAATGAAGCCTTAACTTCCAAACACCAAATCAGGGCATATAACTGATATACGGTTGAACACATTGTTTAATAAAAGAGAAAATCCATGACGTATGACCCAGTAGCCTAGGCTGTATTTGTCCAATCTATATGTGGCTAATCATTCTGAGATCAAAAACAGCTGGATAACTTACTGCATTTTTTTACCTTAAGAGATATTTAGATCTTATAGCCAATATGGTTTAATGACAGGCATGTTAGTTAAATATCTTCCATTGCTTTCTAGGTTAATGTTATAGTGAAGTTAATTTTAACAATAGTGTAGAAGGTATATTTAATAGGACACAAAAGATTATAAGTAACAAAGACTGTCACTTTCTAAGTAAATCTAAGATGCTATACTATAGGTTACTGGATTATGCTACAGTAACAACAGCAGCCTTAAGACTAAAGCTAATCCTGGAAGAGAAATTGAGGTAAGAAATTCTTCATGGAACTACTCTATTTGTGTGTGTGTGTGTTCCATCTGTCCATATTATCTCTATTTATCAGGAGTCCTCTCATTTAGATATTGTCTCATGTACTATGGCAACACTGTAAACTTCATACCTACCTTCCAACAGAGTGTACTCAGCCCAGCTGACTTGAAACAGATGTCACTAACAATCAAAGGGAAACAATATTTCTACCAGTCTTGTGGCCTCTAAGAGACACTTAAGGACTGAGAATTTTCCATTATACTTCTTGCATGTCATTGTTACCCACAGCTGTTCCTCTCCCACCTCCTTTTGCACATGACTTTTGGTGCCTAAATGTTCCTCTCCAGTCCTCTTGATAAAATCCAGATTGTCCAAATGGCTGCTCATTCACAAAAACAATTCTTCCATTCCTGAAACTAGCTGAACTTTAGCAGACTTTCCCCCCATTGCCCAAACCCCATAAAGCATGTAGCCCTCCTTTCCCAACTTGGATGGTTCACTGGAGTCTTCTCAAGGGAAGCCCAACATTCTTGAATAAACACTTTATGTTAATGATGCCCTGGCTGATTTTCCCCCCATATCAATTTTGCAGCATATTATTCAGCTGGACCAAGCAGACAACACTTGATCATTTGTGATTTTAAATGTAGATATGTTTGAGTTTTATTTATTTTTTTATCAGCAAGTTTCCTTAACGTTTATAAAGAAAAATAAATACATTTTAGCCATAGTAATCAAATATATCAGTTCCTTTATTTTATAACCTATCTGATTTTCCTAATTAGAATTTATTAAACCAACCTCTTCAGGCTCAATCAGTTTAAATTCCATGCCTCGACCAGTCCAGGCAATGAAGTGGGAATTTGAAGGATCATCCAGAAGGGCTACCAAAAACTGCCAGAGCTGAAGTGATCCCCGTCGCTGGTATGTGGGTCCTTCCCGATACATTCCTGGCTCTTGTTTGATGTCCCCTAAATTAAAATTTTTGAAGTTTCTATTAGTAACAAAATCATCCATTTACATAAAATTTACATTAACTCAATCACTAAAATGTTAAACCACAACCATTTTAAGGGTTTCTGTTATCATTAGATATTTAAAATAGTTAAAAGTTTGAAGGTAAACCAAACATCTGTATAAACTTACAGACAAGTATATGTAATATATACAAGTTTATGGAAGTATCTGCAAGTATAGAATAAATACATAGGTGTCATTTACTTATAAAATCTTGTATAATTTTTTTCCATTGATTTTTTAAAAATTCATGGTATCTAATTGTGCTTTTAAAATTTTATGGTTAGTGCTTTCTCATCATTGTAAGCAACACTGAAGAGGGGATAGTCAATTTTAAGCTCTGGACATTTTATTTGTACAAATTAAATTACGCAAACTAGAATTTGTAAACTGTTCATTGACTTGCACATTACACACGATTGAAAATTTTAATGCAAATACTTCAAGGTAAATTTAATAGCATCTAAAACTGAGTTAAATGTCCTGCTCTTCATGTAAATTAGGAAAATCTCTGGGGTAGTTGTACAGAGCACAGTTCTACTGCGACACTCATGTGATCACAATGAATCAGAATTAACTTGATGGAGAAAAAAACACAACAAACCACTGTTGTGGATTTTTTTGGAGGCAGGACTTACCATCTTACACCTTTCCATAATAGGGCTATCACTTTCTCTCAGCTGGCAGCAAATGAAAATTCTGTTTTGTTTTCATTTTTCTCTTATATTTTATTGAATTCAACTTGGTGTTATTTTTCTTAAAAGTTCAATCTAAAAATCTATATTTTTCAGTAAGAAAGATTTGCATAACATTTAATTCAGTATTTCAATTATTTTGGTTTTACCAAAACATGCTCAGTTCCATGGCTACCTCTATCTCTCGCCAATCATCTCAAAAATATGGGGAACTTGATATACTGAAGGAGCTCTGGTAGCCTAGTGCCTAAGGCATCTGACTGCTAACCAGAAGGCTGGTGGTTCAAACCCACCAGCCACTCCTGGGAAGGAAGATTGGGTGATCTACTTCTGTAGTGGTACTGCCTCAAAAACCCAAGGAGGGGTCGCTGTGAGTCAGATCCGACTCCATGGCAGTGAGTTTGGTTTGGTTTTGATACACTGAGGATTGACTTGTAGGGCCCTACAAATATATCTTTGTTGATGCACAAACTTCTCTTTTCTACTGAAGAAACAATTTAGACAGCATACTTTCAAGAAAATCTGTATATACTAAGTGTGAATTATAAAATGGACTAAAATCATATGCTTTTAAAAACTTTCTTTTGATCAGTAAAGAGAATTACATCTCTTAAAATATTACAAAAAAGAATAAGTCTTTAAAACCCTAAACAAAAATAGAGAAGTATTCAATCAATAGCAGCTAAAAATCATTACATAGTTTTAGTCTCTTCATATTGATTTCAATTTTTTATTTATCACTGATTTTCCTTCAGAGATTCACTTTTTCTTTCTTTCTTTTTTTTTTTAAATGGGCATAACTGAGCAATTATATAAGTAATGTGAAACACTGTGGAATTTTATAGTCTCTATATTGGTTTTGCCTATAAATTTGACTAATCATACTGGCCATGCACAATGAAAAGCTAACGCCCTCACTTGTCTTTTTTCTTGTTCTTTATTCCTTAGAAAGTGTGAGACATGTACTATCTTCCAAAAAATGTTTTCTTCCTACAAAATGGAAGACTATTTAAAAGCAAAATGACTAAGTAATCAAGACAGCTTCCCTATACATTAGGTAGCGTTGACCATTTAGATTTCAACCTTATCCTGTCTATTGTTTGAAGGTGTTCCTTTTACTTACATGCCCTTTCTAATTTCCAAGATTCCTTAACATATGAAAGCTTACTAATAAAAGAAACTGATGAAGGTCATTCCAAGAGGTAGAGAGCCTTTAAGCTTTGCCTCAAGAGAAAAGGCTGTATTTTAAGAATTGTGATGCTCTGCTAATGGTGTTAAATAGCACAGTTCACACCTCTGAAACCCGAAGCTTAAAACTAGCGTCTATTGTAGCACAAGGCTGAAAAAGTGACCGCTGTTGGGTTTTTAACCCTGCAACCTAGAATACAGTTAGGAATTTCAAGGGAGGCAAAAGAAGCAGATCTTCCGGAGACTTACCATCTCTTCTGAGAAGTGTGAGAACAGCAGAATCCTTGGGAACATAGGGTAGTTTTCAAGCAACTAATTAGGGATTAAAAAGCAGTCCATGCAAGTGCTTTGCTGTTTAAATAATGGCAATTAAAACTTCTGAGAGCTCCCAAGTCATTATAGCCATGATCCCCAAAGTTTGTGCAATCAGCTAATCAGAGGGCCCCTGCTCGTTTCCTGTTAAACAATCAAAACAGGAAATACAGAGACCACTCTGAGGAACCACTAAATCAATTAACTATTCACTTTGTACCCCAGCTTCCTCATAGATGCAGACATCTTCCACTCTTGCCAGGAAAAGAAGGTTCTACCTAACTTGAGACCCCTTTCTAACATCTGGGACCTTTTCATTGTCACAGTAAGCAGTACTAAAAGGTAATGCTTTCCTTAATCCCCTTTTAAGCAATTACAAAGTAATGTTACATTAGCAATGTACATCTTCCCAGAAAGGGAGGAATAAAAGAGGGACTGAAAAACAATAACTAAATGGGCAGCTATGTTGTTCTTGTGTTCTGTAATACATCTTTTTGTGAACAATAAAAGCGAGAAGCCTGCATTAGTCATCAGTGCATCCACAGTAGCATGCTTTCTTCTCTGCTTTGTTAATTACAGGATCAGTTTTCAATAAATCTCGAATAACATGATGTGCTCATCAGGGCAATGGAAAGCCTGCTTTCATTCTACAGAAACCTCAGCAAGAAGGATGCTGTTTGGAAATGTATCTCCAAGAATGGATCTTGTACAAGGCAAAGGAAAAAAAAAAGCTTCTTAATGGGCAGAGGAAAAAGAGAATTTGTAAGAGGTAAAGGTTAGCTAAAAATGAGTGCATGCTAAATGATGTGAGTAGAAGCTTTTAAGTAGAAATGTCACCTGTTTTCAGGACAGGCACAAGTGGTCTCTCCATTCCCTTTTACAAAAAAGCAAAACGTGAAGCACAATGCAAAACCTACCGTCAAATTTCTCTGGGACAACGCAGGTGTCATCATAAAATTGCCTGGGGCCCTTTTCAAACATACAACCTGTAAGGAGAAAATGGGACACATTTATTCATGATCCAAATGAAGCTCCCAAACAATTTAAAATAGAACCTTAGCACAAAAATAGTGGCAGAAAATGACTACCAACTTCTTAGCTCAGTGACCCTGGACATGTTATTTCACCTCTCTGTGTCTCAGTTTAATCATCTATAAAATGGAGAAGATCATAATAGTATCAACCTCATAGATCTTCTGTGAGAATAAATGCAAGTTTAAGATGGTGCCCAACGTACAGTGATATATGACCTATCTATTCACAGTTATGTTATTAACCCTAACACAGAGCTCATTTAAACTCTGGTAAACCTAGGATTCAAAGTATAACATCTCCATTTCTAGTTTCTTCCAAATTTATTTTTCAAGAAGAAGATAAGGAAATCAATGTGAATTATAGAGATTAACCTTTCATTATTACCCTGATGACCTGAAACTCATTTGTCTTACACCCTCATTTCCTTATAGAAATATTTACCCAGGCAAATGCTCTCGTGTTTTCATCTTCAGAAGCCAAGATGATAGTGCAAATAAAAAATATTTTTAAAAAACTTTCCTTTTTCCTTTGACATAATTAGCTCCACAGAAAAATACAAAATTTAAGAGTTTTTCACAATCATTTTTTCATCCAATTTCCTTGATTTAGGACCTTAATCTAATTGCTATTATCTTTCATCAACAGGAAGCAATTTCATATAGCTAAGTCAGTTTTATTTCTCAAATGTATTGGTCTCTATGATGGGTATACATTTATTAACAACAGCAAAAACAATGAATGCAATGCATTTGTATAGACTTTTACTTTCAAGTATTTGGGTTTACCATCTCATTATTCAAACTGAACTAAATCCATTGCCATGGAGTCAGTGTTGCTGTGTTGACTCACAGCAATCCTATAGGACAGAGTAGAACTGTCCTATAGGATTTTCAAGACTGAAATCTTTACAGAAGCAGACTGCCACATCTTTCTCCCGTGGAGTGGTTGGTGAGTTTGAACCACTGACCTTCTGGTTAGTAGCTGAGGGCTTAACCTCTTTGCCACCAAAGCTCCTTTATCTCATTGTACTATCCTTTAAATATAGGGATTTATTTTTATTAACATCATTTATACAAAATATTCAAAATTAACTTAGGAGGATTCATCAAATTCAGTCTTACTCAAAAGATGTAGTGTTTAGGTCAAGAACTGTGCATATATTTCCAGAAATCCTTTAATGGGGATTCTACACAGATGAAATCATTCTCATCCATTCCTTTATAGGTATCAAATTCCATTAAAGAAAAGCTTTCCCTCCTTGGTTACCACAAACACATCCACAATAAAAACTCCTTCTCTAGGCCTCTTATATGAAATTCCAGTCCTAAGAATTACTTATACAAAAATGTAAAATCCAGGATCTTTAAAGATGAGCTCACTTATTCATTTTTACTCTGTTTTAATTCAAAACTGTGACTTAGGTCTGTAGGATAAACTGATTATTCCTTGAAAATACATTTCAGTAGAGTACAGAAAGGTGGAGTAATCTATAAAGCGTATGTTCTACTTTAAAAGGATGTGGTTATTGGCAAGAAAGAACACAGAAATACACTTTTCAGCTGTTTATGAGAGTATGACTCATGTTAACAACCAAATACAAGGTATCATGACATGAAAAATCTTCCTTTTACTTTAAAAAGATAAAGTTTTAAAATAATGGTTTGGGGAACATAATGATTTTTCCCATAGATTATTAGGATTAATTAAGTGACCTCATTCTTGTGGTATTGATTATTTTGAAAGGTATTTACAAGGAATTTAAATCATAGAAAACTTAACTTCTGTTCTGCTAGGATGAGCCAGAAAACCTTCTTGCCGCATATAAATGGAGTGGCAGCTAGGCACTTCTGAAAAAGGAAACAACATTGGTCAAAGAGGAATATGGAGCTGAAAATGTGCTGTTATCACAGATAGGAACATAACAGAAACTGACACAAGTCCCCAAGAGGCAGACCTGTCAACACATAGTTAACATTTCAAGCATGGCCCACACAATAAATGAAAGAAAGTATACCAGGGTGAACGCAGATTCTCTTGAATAGGTACATGAATTCAAAGTTTTATCCAAGTCAACCTTGCTAAAGGTCAGCTCTAATGGCAACCTCACATGAGTGTGATTGTGCCTATCATGATTTGTTATTGTGCTTCGCGATAATTGCAGAACAAATGTGTATATCCTATGGCATTCTATCTAAAAAGAAATAATCAACTAAAGATTCATTCACAGTTTATTTCATGAATGGAAGGCAGAGATTGCTATAAAAAGTAAAGAAAAATATAGCTAAATCTCTTAAAATTGCTCCAGCCTCCTTTAGGTAACTGCTTTTTTTTTTAGCCCCTACCCTTACTCCCACACATACACCCCAGATAAAAGCATGACAGGCTTTTTGTTTTGTGAAGCATACAGATCATATTCAAAACCAATATGTTACAAAATGGAAATCCAACAATTTCACACACTCTCTTATCACCTTATGAGTAAAACCTTGCGTATGTGACCCAGTTAGCCCATCACTGAGAAAATAAATTCAATTAGTGGTTAAACTTGAGTCACAGTGATGGCTGTGCATTTAATGCAGATAAGTGTTACTAATAACTTAGATATGGGAAAGAAGAAAAATAAAATTGATTAAAAGACAAAATGTGAAAATTCAAGTCCTTGATTTACTTCTCATTAAGCTGCATCACTTTGGGAAAGCATTTTGTGCTTATGTTTCTATGAAATAAAGGGTTTGGGTTGGATGTTCTTCAAAGACTACTACAGTCCCCAGATTCCTTGATTGTGAATACAAAGGTCCACTCATGCAATCAGAAGGGTGTTCATGGTGAAGACAATTAGCTTAAACTTCAGGGCCCTCCAGTTGCATGGGTCCCTTCTGAGGCCTGTATCTAATTTTATATTTGCGTGTTCATCTTCTTTTTAAGATGATTCCCTAAATTTTATAAATTTCAGGATGCACATAAATGCCCAATCCTGCATATAACATACACAGGTTGTATCTGAATTTGTAAATATATGTTAGTCAATTCTACATGTAAATGTATTACTAATGTTTTTAAACATCATATATAAAAATAAATTTATGAAATGCCTATGACAAATATGTTATTTAATACAAAAGCATGCCCTCCTTTTTATCTCTTTCAATTGACCTCTGAACAAAAAAGAAATTTAAATAAATTTCTTTATCTGTAAATTTCTTGCTGTGATAGACAATTAGCATTGTTTATTCAGCACAGATAAACTTTTTGATTGTTCTAGAATTTTCCCTTTTAAAAGTCTGGATTTTCTTTTTTTCCTAATTCATCTGGTGATGAATGTCAACCAAAACAGGAATCATTTAACAGAACTTACAATGTACACATACAGCAGAATGAAGAATTTCCTAACTTTCATTTGTCATTTAAACCTACTTTGCCACTTTGATTTTTTCAGTTCTCACAATTATCAAAGTGAAACCTTCACCGAAAAGAAATTTTATCTTGTGTGGCTTTATTTAAAAAAAAAAAAAAATCTTAACAACAAATCATGATATCAACAACATTTAAAAGTATGTTGGAATCACTAGTTTAGTAGTTGAAAATACTGTTAAGTTCCCTTACCAAACATTTTATTATCCCATGCCCTCCCTAAATAGAGGGTTGTGTAGTATATGATTCCAATACTACAAAAGGTACAGTGAAACTATTTTGTGATATTGACATTATAACAGGGTTGTGATGTAGCTGATTTTTGGTTACCTAATAGCTAGCAATTCACTTAATCAGAACTTTTTGGCCACTGGTACTTGAAGCTCTTTTTTAATGCTATTTTGATTTATTGCCAGGCATAAGGTCTGTTAAAGCAGCTGGGCTTGGAAGGGACAGTGTTAATGACTCTGCCACCAGGTCAGCAGCTGCTTGGAGGCAAGCATTTTGTTGTACCAGTGTTGACACCTTGCCACAAAATACTTTTACTGACTGCTACACAGCTGGAGTGCGGCTGGAAAAACAGCTGGCTGGCTCTGGAGGCAGCTAGAGGAAAACACACATGCTAAACTCTATTATATAAAAGTGTGACTAAATGTAAGTCTTTCCTCCCCAGGGGCTGAAGAATGGGGAGAAGGAGGGAAAGAGGGAATGCAAACATTTCTGAGAAACCCACTATCCACAATTAAAGAAACACTATCTAAAAATTTTCTAACAAATATAAAAAACAAGCAAAATCTCAGAAAACTAGACATTTGACATGAAAGATTGATCCTTTTGATTGATGATTCCACCAATATTCGTGATCTACTGAGATGGCTGATTTGTTATTTATTGCTGTATTTTATAATATTCTTCAGTCTATTAATCTATAATGTTTAAAATATTCAGATTTAAAACTCATCATAAGTTAATGCCGTATACTGAGAATGAAAAGCAGAATTTCCATTAGGTTTCCAAAGGCCTAACTTGTCATCTAAGTTCTAAAAAAATTACTTAATGGCAAGTTAGGGAAAAAAAAAAAAAAAAGACATATGAGAATATAATTGTGTTCTTGGCAATTTCTAATACTTTTTATTATACCCTAGAGTAAATAAAACTAACATCTAGCTCTTGAAATTGAGACACATTGGCTAGCATTGTCTAAATTCAGTCTGTCTTTAAGATTGGCTTTCTTTATATGGTCCATAGAAGCCTGAAAAAATATGGCTAAGGGGAGTTTATTCCCATAAAGTAACTAAAGTCATGTTATTCTAAAGTGATATCAGTTAATTTATGATGATCAGAGTGGGTCAGACTCTAATCAAATTGTAGAAACATTTCCAAAGTGATTATTCAATCAAATGACTAACATGGTTAATTAGGAGTCATAAACATTGCTCTGAAGTTCATCAAAGTAATGACTTGCCCAGAAAAATTACTGCTAATTAAATTGCCTGCTGCTTTCATTTCTACCTTATCTAATAACAAATCCAACCAATGAAGTTTGGCATTACATTTTAACTTTTGTTAAATATTCCACTAAGATCCAAACTGGCTAAGAGGAGATTTCAAAGGCAAACATTTTGTGGATGAGAATGGGAACATTGCATATGATTAATTTCTGTTTTTCATAGAATAAAACAATAATAGCAGGAGGTCAACTTGCACAAATGTTAAGGTTACAGTACATTTACACTGCCTTACTATGAGGCCATAGATTATCATTTTAGCATCATTAGTATAGCACACTGGTTACAAACATGCACCTTGTCATCTAATAGACCTGGTTTGCGATCTCAGTTCTGATACTGCCTGGGAGTATGACATTGGGTTACTTAACAGCTCTAACTCCCAACCTTCTCATCTGTAAAATGGGAATAATAATATTAATATCCTTAACAGGGTTGTTGGAAGCATTCTTATGGGGTAAACATGTGAAAAGGAAACTGGTGGTGTAGTGGTTAAGCATTGGGCTGCTAAGATTAGCAGTCCCAGCTTCTCTGTTAGAGAAAGATACTGCTTTTGTAAAGATGACAGCTTTGGACACCCTATGGGGCAGTTCTCTTCTGTCCTATAGGGTCAATACAAAGGCAACAGGAAATTTTCTTTATTGGTTACCAGGGGTGGGAGGGGACACTGAAAAAAAAAAAAAAAAAGCATTGACCCATATCACTTTAGTTTTGTGTATTTCACTGTACATAAATTATATTTCAATAAAATGCATTTTTTTAAAAATGGCAACAGGTTTAATGTGAAAGATTTCATACAATATCTACATACAGTAAGATTTCAATTTATGATACTTATTACTAAGAACATAATCAATTTTTAAATGAATCTCATAAGTCTTTAAGAGTAAGTATACCACAGTACTTAAGATGATGATTAATTATGTCAATAAGTAAGTTAGTTTTGTTGTTTTTAGGTCACAAATCCATTGGCATGGCTGGTCTGTTGTTTATTGGTTTACTTACTCTTTACTGTTCTTCATAAATCTATTAATTAATGTATACTATTTAAAATATCCAAAAAACCAAACTCACTGCTGTTGAGTCATTTCTGACTCATAGCAGCCCCTCCTTGGGATTCCAAGGCAGTATATCTATGGAAGTAGTTTGCCCATTCTTCCTTGTGAGGAGTGGCTGGTGGGTTTGAACCGCCAGACTTTCTGATTAGCAGTCAAATGCCTTATGCACTATGCCATATACTTACTCAAAATTCCTAATAAACTAATGACTTACAATAAAGTTTAAGACAGATTCTTCATTTGATTTTCAAAATATTTGGTAATATCTTTTTTTCAGTATTAAGATACTTTCTACAGTATCGCAGCCTGATATTTACTTTTAAAAGTATAAAATTCAATCTTTAAATTGAATCATGTACATTTAATTTAGAGCAAAGGATTTTTACTTAGCTTGAAACTTGTGTATTAAAGATCTCTATAGCATGACATTAGTATTGGGCTAAATCATCTTGGAGAAACTAGACGGCCTGAAATTGTCACAAATGAGTTCATGGTGATAAAAGCTGATCTAATATGCTGCAAGAATTCAAAGCAGCAAAGGTCATTTCAATGTACTGGTTAACGGAGAGAAAGTTTAAAAAAAGACAAACACTTCAAACTTTTAAGTAGCCTTCACCTTTTGTTACATTACTAACATTTCAAATTAAGATACACAAGCAAGATAACAATTTAAAAAAAAAAGTTAATTTGTCTGTCTTGACTTGTATTTTAAAGCTGTGTTGGGAAATGTTACACAGGTTTCAGAAACTTTACCGAAGTATTGACCACAAAGTGCAGTTCTGAATTTGCACATATACTACTGCTAGACAATACTTTCATTTGCATATTTGCTGCTTAGTGGAACACACTGAAAATCCTCCTGCAGGGCATGGTTTGCCTAGAGTTACTAGGACATACATGGGCTAAAGCAGAGGGAAAATATTTGTCACAGCTGTCTGAGACATTGCTACAAAGATTGTTGAAATTGCTTGGTTAGCAAATAGCTAGTGTGCAAATCTGGTATTATTCTCTATTGTAAACTCTGAACAAGAGAAAATACATATCATTTGATGCTTCTGGTTAAATTCTTATAGCAATGATATAAACAATGTGGTAACTTAATTAAGCATCCATACCTCTAAGAACTATGAAAAATCTCAGCAAAATAGGAGTAAGTTCAATGTTGTACTTTAATGTGCTTTTGCTTTCATATGAGTGTGCACTGCAAAGATGGATTGACTATTCACTTGACTATCTTTGGGAGAAAATCAAGTCCATATAATCTTTTATACTGTTTATTGATGATGACAGAAAATTTAAATACAGAAAATTAAATATCAGGAGCCAAACTGTATGGGTAAACAGACATCTGAAATTATCAGGAAAATTCTAAATTTGTGTGTGTGTGTATGTCTGTTTCAATGTATACCTAGGAGTTCCAACAATTTTTTCAAAAATATGTATCTGATGTGTAAAGAAATACTGAATTGTATAAATTAAAAACTAATGGCACTAATATTATTCAAGGAAGAGCATTTTTCAGACTTTGCTAAGATTTTATCTCTCCTAAATTTCAACATTTTATTGTTTCCTTTGTTTCTTCACATTTCCTGGCAATCTCAAAGTTTTTATGGAAAATTCAAAAGTTTTCTAGACTGTATCAACACATAAGCCTCATAAAGATGTGTTGAAATGCAAACATACGTGCTAGTGTAGTATCTTCTTACTGTGCCTTACTTTTTTAATTATTGTTTTTTATTCTGCTTTTTCATTTGTCACATGACTAGACCTGATTTATAAAAAAGTACTGTATTTTTACAAACAACTTTCTTTGAAAAGATGCTAATGGGAGGGAATTTTTCACACCCATCTGATCACTGTATACACAACAAATGTAAAAGTAATCAACTCTAAAAATAAGGCCCAGCATTAATATGTCTGAATTCACATAAGAAAGCATGTGTGATGCCAGAAAGCTCAAGTTTTATGAGAGGTAGTTGTTGCCAGTCACAAAGGCATTATGTGAATGTAACATCTTAGTTACTCAACAGAGATTTCTGTGAGGGAGGCAAAAAGTTGTAGTTGACTGACATCTTAAGGAGGGATGAATTTAGTCTTTACTTCATTCATATTTAGATAGAATCTTTGACTTTAAGGTTTTCAGTAACACCCAGATTTAAATAATATAATACCTACAGAGAGATTTCTTCTACTACAGCTCAGATGCACCAAATCTACTGTTAATAGTCTTTAAGAACAGAGAGAGAAAAGAACTATGTTTATTTTATCTTTATGTGACTTGCATAGTGTTGTTGTATGGAGTATACTCATTAAAGTTTTGATGAATAAACTGTTAAATGTGTAACCATTTAAGAGCACACTGAAAATCTTTAAGCCCCTCAAAATTCTGTAGCGATATTCCAAATGTAAAAATATATACTTACATATATACTTCAAAAATAAGTAACATTTATTTTCCCTCTTTTCTCCTCAAGTGTGAAACACATACACCCCCCCCCCACTGTGTAGCTAAACATACATCTTTTAAACTGTCTCATTTCATTTTAAATCTTAGTTCCACATATAAAAAGTTCACCCACTTGCAATAAGCAGTTCTGGTTATTTTCTTTAAAAAGAAACTAAAAACCACAGACTATAAAATCATTCTCCCCATCCACCCCTTCTAACTCACGCTTTTCAAACTAGTACAGCTCACAGGCAGATTGTCCCTCCCTTCCCCCTTTCCTGACTGTAAAATCCAAGTTGGACAAACACTGTGTGGCTGAAATGACATATTTGAATGGAATTCAGACCCACCAGTTCCTGTTTATGTTTCTGATTTGAGAATGTTGTCTTCTCATTCACTATACATTAGGAGCACTGCAAGCCCATAAATAGTGTCAGGTTACATGCAGGCAGGACCAATGAACATTAATCATTACTTCCAGTCAACTGGCAAAAGCAGCAGCTGATGGAACACTGCACCCTTCAGTTCTGTATAAATGGACATTCCAATATGTATGTGTATGTGTGTGTTTCCTTTCAGTCTCCATTTTATGAATGAAACTCCAGACTCTAGAGAGTCCATTCATGTAAGAGAAATGCTTACAGGGCTCTCCCCCTAGGGATCAATCAGTCATGGATAAAACTGATATGATTGGTTTAAGACAGCCTTCAGCCTTCCATTACTGACTTAAAATGCAGTCCCTGTCCATTTGACCTGTGTTAATGCATAAAGAGTAAATCCAGACTATAGTCTCAATTCTCAAATCAAATCACTAGCCAATGCCACTTACTGTAACTGTAGATTTAGAACATATTTAAGTATTTCTTAGAAAAACTGATACAGTGGGCTGGAGCAATGGTTTGAGAGATTTGTTATTTTAACTCAGAAATGAATGAGGAAAACCCATATGAGATATGCTAAGCAATAAAAAGCAAAGTCAAATTGTGAGGCCATTTCATGGACTCTATTATAACAAAATCAATTAGAGAGACATCACTGTCACTTTTCATAATTGAAGTACCTAAATCTAAGAGATTAAGTGATCTACTAGTCCACAAATCACTGGCTGAGTAAAAGAAAACTATCTTTGGATGTTAGAGAACCAGATAGGATGTTAACATTTTCTGAAGGATAAACATCTCATTCCTTTAAATTTCTACCTCATTCTTCACTTGAGTTTCTTTAAGCAATAGTTTTAGGATTTAGTTGGGAAAAAAATGAGCTGTGGTAGTTCAGAAGCAAGTATGGGCATGAGCAAATAAAACGTAACAATGGAATAGGGCCAATGCTCGGCCTTCGGGAGTGTTAAATAGCAGGTACAAAAAGCCAAAGTTCATTGCTACACTGGAAATTACTAAAGATGGTAATGCTTAAAAATATCTAGAGTTTTAGGGAAAAAAAATAAAAACTATTTATGAGCAACTGTGGAAATGATTTGTGAAAAGTCAGCCCTGTACTGAACAGTGTTGAACATACATAATGGGTTTCATCAGCCATCTACAACATGGAGATGAGGACAAACATAATAATTGCCCCCCTTTTGTTTTAAACCCGTAACAATTTAAAACAATATTATAACAATTTAACATTTAACTTTCCATTTCTAATATCTAGCTGATAAAATTAGGGAGAATAAATAAAGTTACCACCATAATTTAGGGTTCAAGATAGAACAACTTGACACGGCCAGGTGGGGAGATGGTAGGAAATCCTAAAACCCATGTGTCTTAGTTATCTGGTGCTACTATATCAGAAATACCACAAGTAGGTGGCTTTAACAAATAGAAATTTAGCATAGTGCCTAAGGCATTTGATTGCTAACCAGAAGGCTGGCGGTTCAAACCCACCAGACACTTCAGGGAAGGAAGGTTGGGCAATCTACTTCCATAGTGATACCACCTCGGAAACCCAAGGAGGGATCACCATGAGTCAGATACGACTTGATAACAGT
>NW_006921595.1:25824227-25832153 GCF_000298275.1 Orycteropus afer afer | reverse complement strand
GGGTTTGAACCGCCAGCCTTCTGGTTAGTAGTCAAGTGCCTTAGGCACTATGCTACCAGAGCTTTTAGAAGGTTAGAAGTCTGAATTCAAGGTGCTGGCTCTAGGGGAAAGTTCTGGCCCCTCTGGGGGAAGGTCCTTTTCTCTTTTCAGTTTCTGTTACATGTGGCTTGTATCTTCCTCCCTCTTTGTGCTTACTTGCTTTATCTGGTCTTTTTTATCTCAAAAGAGATGGACTTGAGACACTAATAGTGCCTCATTAATATAACAACAAAAAAGTACTTTCTCAAATGGGTCTATAACTACAGGTATATTATACCAAAGCCAAACTCACTGCCATCAAATGGATTCTGAGTTTCCAAGGCTGCAAATCTTTACAGTGGCAGATGGCTTCATCTTTCTCCTGCAGAGTGGCTGATGGGTTTGAACCACAGATTTTTGGTTAACAGCCAAATGCTTTAATCACTACACCAACAGAGCTTCTCAGTTATAGGTGTTAGGGTTTACAACACCGATGTCTGGAGGACATAATTCAATCTATAATACTGTCTTTCAGAATGAAATACGGCAAAGAGCAAAGCTAGTGAAGAACAAACTTCCCTTTTCTAAGGATTTTCTTTTTAATATTCAGTGATAATTTTGAAATTACTCTTTAAGGTAACTTAAGGAATCATACATAGAAATGATAAAATGAAGCTGGATATTTCCACATGCAATATTTTATATTTTTAAAACTATAATATATTGCCTTAAAAAATAATGGCACTGATTCCGTTTCGATTCATGGTGACTCCCTGTGTATAACTGCTCTCCGTAGGGTTTTCATGGTGGGTTTTTCAGAAGTAGATCCACCAGACCTTCCTTCTGAGTATTGATGACCATAACCTACTGAGTATAAAGGCTTATTTGTTCCAGGATAGAGATAAATTCATAATAGATGGATTTGAGAAGTATATACAAAATTGGTAACAAAATATTTATTAAAGTGTTAAGAGTTCTAGCCAGTGTCATTTTTATTATTTTAGGTCTTAAGAGGGAAGCAGACCTTGAGACAGGCTTACACTGTTACATGGTTATTTATTTGTACTCCAATTGTTCAGCATGGCTTTGGGACAAGAGAAATAAGTCTGAGGTCAATCTCCCTAGACTTTATGTTTTCTTTTGTAGGCTAATAATAAGAAACTATTTTTTAAAAATAAAGATTTAGATGGCAGAATGACTGAGGTATTGTCATTATAATGGTGGTAATAATCATAATAGTAATAATAATAATTTAAAAACAAATTATTACATCATTGAGCCTCCTAAATTTGGTGACTTCATTTGGAAAAGCCATTTTGTGCAAGAGTAGTCAGTTGTATGAGGCACAGACACCATCCCCAAACACATAAAGCCATTTTTATTTCTATAATTCAAGATGGGTACAGAAAATAGTCATGTTCCCCTGGCTCTGTTATGCAAAAATCTCCTTCCTACAACACTGATTTTGATGCCATATTACCAACTATGTAAGGGAAGCCCGAACAATGCCTACTAAAGGCAGCAGTAGGAAATACTCTACCACTATTCTCTGCTATTTGATTAAGATCAGTATCCATCAACACAACAAAACAGTGTTACAACATAAATATCTCTCTATCTTGTCATATCAAAAACACCAAGATTTTTTAATTCTCTTGACAGAAGTCGAGTTTGGGCCCATGTAAGTGTGAGAGATGAAAGCTAAACAAATTCCTGGCTTTAACACATTGAACATGAAGCAAGGCAATTTTTTTTCAGTTGAGTTCCTCATTTCTCTGCCTATATATTAATTTTTCTACATGTTAAGGAAGTTCAGTTCTTCTTCTTTTTTTTTTTTTTAATGGCCTTCATTAAGGTCTTAAGGTGAAAAAGAGCAACATGAAAAATTTGGGAGGGGTTGGTAGGGTGAAGATTGGATAGATTCAAAATGGAGGATAGAAAAGGTCCACTTCAGTCTTCTAAAATAGATTTGATGACATTTGTTTTATATATTGTGGTCTTTTATAACCTTTCATAGGAGCTCTGGCAGCATAGTGCCTAAGGCACTTGACTGCTAACCAGAAGGCTGGTGGTTCAAACCCACCAGCCCCTCCTCGGAAGGAAGATGGGGCAATCTACTTCCGTAGTGATACTGCCTTGGAAACCTAAGGAGGGGTCACTATGAGTCAGGTCCGACTCCACGGCACATAACAACAAAATAACCATTCTTGTGGGGGGGAAAAAAAAAAAAAAAGGATTCAGTTAGCCAAAGTTTAAAAACCACTGTTGTAGTTAAATTGCCAGCCATGAAGCTAGCAATAATTTCAAGAAGGAAAGAGCAAAGCCCAATAAGAAGGCTCAGACAAATTCCAAGTTTATATAATCAAAGAATTTTAGAGCTGGATGGGCCATAATTTGCCATTTGTCCTTCTAATTCTTATTTAGTCTTTTCTAGAAAAGCAATTATTAAAAATTGTTTCTTTGACAATCTCAATTCTTGGCAATGTTTGTGGTATTTTTTAAAGAAATTCTAATCATTTACATATACTTTGAGGTCCTACATGTTCTTATCTCACAGCAGGGAACACATAACAATTAAAATAATATCCATGCATTATCTACCGTAAAAGTAGTCCCTCGAATTAGGAGTGCACACACACAGTATTAACACGGATGCTCTCAATGCCTTGGATCATCCAAAGCTTTAAAAACAGAAAATTAATCAGTCTAGAAATTGGAATAAAGAAACAAAAATATACATAGTGAATTACAGATTAAAATATGCCCCCCCCCTTTATTTTGAGCAATTTAAAAAGAGAGTATATAGGAGCTGTACATTAAACTAAATCAGAAAATCTTAGTTCTAGTTTTGACTGTTTTATTAAGTAATCCATGTCTGTGGACTACTTAAATTCAATTGAGCTTCAGATATTTTATCTGTAAAATGGAGATATGGTAAAGGGATTTGAATATGTGGTCTCCAAGAGCTCTTTTAAGTTTAAAACTTTACGAATGGATATAACATCTATTTGTTTCAATTTCACAATTTAAAACAGTAACATTTACACTCAGGTCAGTGTTAGAAGACTCCAAATTGAAAGAAGGCCTCATCAGTGCCAGCAGAAGTCGCCCTAAGAAAAACGTATTTAAAAGTACAACACTTTCTATGGAAATGCATGACATCAAAATGTTAGTCCTATACTCTCTCTGACCTTTTTCTCCCTACTACTGAGGTATAAGGGAGCTCTGGTAGCATAGTGGCTAAGGCACTTGACTGCTAACCAGAAGGCTGGCGGTTCAAACCCACCAGCCACTCCTCAGAAGGAAGGTTGGGCAATCCTACTTCTGTAGTGATACTGCCTCAGAAACCCAAGGAAGGGTCGCTATGAGTCGGGTCTGACTCGACGGCACATAACAACAACAACAACAACTGAGGTATAAAACTTTCTTGTTTTCTATTTAAGCAGCCTTCTTCTAGTCTCTGAAAGTTTTCCTTTCCCTTTCCTCATTGTCAACTCTTCAATTAAACAATTCCACTATTTGGCTGGGAAAGTGTGTCAAACTAATTAGAACAATAATGTTGTTGTTGTTGTTATGTGCTGTCGAGTTGGACTGGACTCATAGCAACCCCTCTTTGGGTTTCTGAGGCAGTATCACTATGGAAATAGATTGCCCAACCTTCCTTCTGAGGAGTGGCCGGTGGGTTTGAACCACCAGCCTTTTGGTTAGCAGTCTAGTGTCTTAGGTACTACACTACCAGAACTCCTCAGAACAAAAATAGAAGAGTCTAAAAGCACTTTATTAATGTATCACCCCTCCGACCAACATCTAGGTTAAAGTTTTTAAAATATCACAAAGTATAAAGGAATAATGCACTGTTGTCGGGACTGCAAGCATTGTGCAGGGATGATCCTGAATCTCACCAAATAATGTAGTAATTGTCTCTCCCTCTTCTAAGGCTGCCCTGGACACATACTAATAGAAAATCACTGGCTTGCAATGTATGACAGTATAATGTCATTCTTTAACGTTCTTTATGCTTATAGGACTGCTGTGATTAATCTGGACGTTTCTATTCTTCAGCTCTAAAAGGGTTAATTTTTAAAAAGTAATACTTATTCAATCTGATTAGGGACTTAACAGACACTGTATAAAGCACTCCAAATGGAGCATTCAATGTATATTTAATCTTTTCTATGGGAGCTCTGGTGGCATAGTCCCTAAGGCATTTGACTGCTAACCAGAAGGCTGGTGGTTCAACCCTACCAGCCACTCCTCGAAAGGAAGATTGGGCAATCTACTTCCATAGAGATACTGCCTCGGAAACCCAAGTAGAGGTCGCTATGAGTCGAATCGACTCAACAGCACTGAATTTTGTTTTCAGTTTTTATGTGGTCACTGGACCAAAGGTTCAAGATAAAGAACATATTGGACCAAGGGAAAACAAATAAAAACTCCTTTCACTTTATGCAGCACTACTGCTGCAAAGAAGAGAAGGAAAATGACAATAATGTATATCAGACATTTTAGAATTTAGCATCAACACTATGATTATTACATTGTACTGTTTTACTATAATCAGTTCTAAATACTAATTTTTTTCCCTCCTCAGTGTCTTTTTATCTGAGATTTTCTTCAATCTTGAATAAAAAACCTAATCTACTAACATAATATTTTGCATTTTTTATCTTAAATGTTCAGCAGTTAAAATTGCATTCTTGTAATTATAATTATAACTAATACTCCTTCCATTTCCCATGTCATAATTAATGTCAAGTTCTATTAGAGCACAATCATGCTACCTTTCACGTATGTTTCTTTTATTTTCACAACATTTATAGTATACTGAATTAAGCAATAAAAAGTTCTAGAAGGCTTTTGAAAGGATAACCTTTGGATCACAGATGCCTAGTAAACTGAAACTGACTTGTGAAGTATTTTTTGCATGACCTTTAACCAGATAGAACATAGCTTCTATGTGCTATTTGTTCAACCTCAATTGGCAGAAAATAAATCAATAATTCACTGATAAATACACTGGATTTCCTAAGAGGTTATTTAATATTCTTTCAGCAAAGATGAGAGAACGGATAACAACAAAACAAAATATCTAGAAATCAAACTTCTTGATTGTAATGTATGATGTACAGATGTGTTAACTTAATTGCAGCAATTTTGTGGGTAGTAAAATACATTTGGATACCCACAGATTAATTTTTCATAGGCCCTGGTTATACTGTTACTCCAGTGCTTTAAAACTACTTCCAGAAGATACAATTTTACTCTTGAACTTTTAAAGCAAAATAGAACTAATATATTACTGGCAGTACTGAAATAAAAATTCAAAGCTGGTGTACCTGGACAATATGAAATATAATTTAGAGGGGGTAAGTAACATAAAATTAATAGCTTCTTAAATATTAAAACAGGATCCCTAGTGGCACAGTAGTTAAGTGCTCAGCTGCTAAATGAAAGGTCAGTGGTTCGAACTCACCAGCCACTCTATGGGAGAAAGATGTAGTACTCCATTTACATAAAGATTACAGCCTTGGAAACCCTATGGGGCAGTTCTACTCAGTCCTATAGGGTCACTATGAGTTGGAATCAACTACATGGTAATTTTTTTTTTTTTTTAATATTAAAAAAGTATTGCAAGTCACTTGCCAGATAAAGAGCAAAAGACATGCCCTACATGCCTTTAAAATAAGATACTGGATGTATTTTTGATGGTTATAAGCGACTAAGTCTGTGCTCCTGAGGGTCAGACAGTAACTGAATCTGTGTCCATATTTATGTAAGGCCCATAAATAATGTATTTAAATGGTACAACACCAACTCGTGTTTTTTTGCCCCATTAGAGTCTTTCAATATCTTTCCCATATGGTCCACATCTCCTCAAGACAAGTTATACATCCCCAATATCATGTTACATATGTTGTTGTTTTGTTGTTATGTGCCGTTGAGTTGGACCCAACTCATAGCGACCCCTCCTTGAGTTTCCAAGGCAGTATCACTATGGAAGTAGATTGCCCCATCTTCTTTCCAAGGAGTGGCTGGTGGGTTTGAACTGCCAGCCTTTTGGTTAGCAGTCAAGTGCTTTAGGCACTACACTACCAGAGCTCCCATGTTACATATATGTGAAGAAAATATATATGGAGCAAATTGTAGTATCAAGAAAACAGTTTTAATGTCACTTCTTGGGAGATTTACATATAAAAACATTTCTAGAAAACACGAACGAGTTTTTTAAATGTTATGTTATACAAGACTTTTATAATCTGTTACTTGAGTTATTGTATATGATTTCCATGTAAAATTTCTTGAGATTATGATGAATCAAAATACTATGCAGCAGGATTAAAATGTGGTTTGAAGAATGAGAATAGTATCAGTCAACAGGATTTGCAATGTACAGAGAAAAATTCATCCTATCTGTAATAAAGCCATTTGTATTTTTGGATTCTTAATTATGGATATATACTATAATTTATTTATAAAATGTTCTAAACTGAAACTAGTATAGGACATTTCAGGTCAGTCCTCAGCTTAAAAGGGCTTAGAGCAAAGATTCAAATAAAGGTCTCCTGCCATATAATTGCATTTTTAAATTATAAATCAGCTAAATAAACCGTTACATAAAAGATTTCCATTGCAAACTGTTCTCTCCCTCATCTTTAACAATACATCATCAAAACAACCTCGAAGGCCTGGTCAAATTTTGAATTTGGAGAATTTTCTAAGATTAGCTATAGAATAGGATGGGCTAAAGAAAGCCATCCCTCAGTCCTCGGACTCCAGCTCAACCTTCTTCCTATCCCTCAATCCAATATTGCACTATACTGTTAGGACCTCACATATAAGCATGTAGTCACGACTGCACATCCAAACTCTGTCCTCATCCCCTCAACAAATAACTGCCTCTTGGTCACCCTCTTGAATCTAGGGGCAAACATACCAGCAGCACCCTCTGTGTTCAAGAAATGGACCTGAGGTAGACATGCTCAGGCCCTGGAAGTGGACTCAGGATAAGTGAACAGAGAATCTTCAGGTCCTGGATAGCTAGAGTGCTTTCTAGAAGTAGAGGCATGGACTCTGAGGGGTAATTCTTAGCTCTTAGGAATTTTTGCCCCATTCCCCTTAGCTCTTAATGATTTCTAGCTCTTAGGAGGAATGTGACCAAAAGAGTAAAGAGGGATTTTTTTCTGAACTTTAGGACTCAAGGGAGGAAACCCCCCTCCTTGCTAAGCTTTAAGGGTAGTTCATAATAAAGCAAATAATTTTAAGCGGGTTGGAAACTCAAGAGCTAGACACAGTTTTCTTTCCTCAGAAACACTTAGCAGAGTTGGGGAAGAAATAGTTCTTTCATGAAGAACATCCATAACTTTGCATCCTGACAAAAGAAAACTACTCGCTCTCAAGTATTTCCAGGACCACAACCTTCAATTCGCCACACAATTACAGTAATGTTAATAATAACACTCTTTGAGGGGTATAAGATGACTTTGTATAAACATTAGCTTTTATTTCATACAATCTTTAAAAGTATTAGAGATGTATAAGAGTAGATATTCTGATTTCCCAGTTTATAACAAGAGAAAGTCAGCATGGATGGGCTGAGTAATTCTGCTAAGATCTCAAGATTTCCAGACAAATATTGACAAAGTTGATGTAACAACTGGAATAGTTTATAAGCCCTCCTTACTTACAGTGAACCCCCGCTCCACATAGCTATACAATGTTGTGGAATCTTTCTGGCTCAGTGAGACTAATGCTAAGCTCTACAAACAAACTTTAAATCTATATTTTGCTATTCCTCTCCTAATACATAAGCATCTCTACTTCTGGGCATTTGTAATCCTTGTTACCAATAAAGGAAAAAAAAAAAAAAAAAATCACACCAAAAAAAAAAAAAACAGAAACAAACAAAAA